>NC_138725.1:40500750-40683250 GCF_965113295.1 Leuciscus leuciscus | reverse complement strand
ATATGTCTATCTGTCTGTCTTTCCGCGTCTCTGTATATCCATCTATCTGTCTGTCTGTCTTTCCGTCTGTCTGTCTGGCTGTCTATCTATCTATCTATCTATCTATCTATCTATCTATCTATCTATCTATCTATCATTTGTCTGTCTGTGCATTTTTTTTCATACAAACTTTGACTGATTCTTTTTGTATTTCACAAGAATGAAATTGTAAATATTGAAAAAACTCATAAAATAATCAAACAAAAATAATCCTCAGTTTTTTCTTTGACAACCAATATAGTTAGGCCTAAGCATCAGCAATGGGAAAAAAAATCGTCAGCCTTAATCTCTCCCAGATGTAATATTTCACAGGCCAGCTGCACACGGCTCTCGAGTCCTGGATCAGAAGGAGGTCAGAATCCTCCGAGGAGCCGTACCTTCTCAAACAGACCTCGCCTCACCACGCTCTTCCCGAGATACAGCACATCTGTCATCATTCATTTATGACAGCAATGAATCTTGTCCTTTGGAAGTCCCTTCCTCCGCTCTCCTCCAAACACAATGAAGCGTGTCCTCCTCTAAAGCGTGGCGTCTGCTGTCAGCTTTGTTTACTGTGAAGCTGTGCTAATACGGCGTGGGCCTCTATTGATCTGTCTCAACTTGTTTGCTGTACGCGCCACAATAGGGCGTATAGAAGTACATATATTACAGAGCAAATATTCATATGCATCTGTGTCACATATTAACCGGCCTTCATTTGCTCATGTCTTCCACAGCACACAGGCTCTTTTTTCCGGCTTGGTACAGTCATGTCTCCAGGCCTGTTCAGAATCTGAACTTTTATCTCAGGCTAAACTATCCAGAACTGACTGATGATAGCAGAGAGGATTTCTGTGGAAAAACATGTTGGCATATGGAATATTCCTCTGCTCCCCCGGCTCTTTCATTAGACTCTGTGAGTGAACACAGATCCACAGAGTGATTCTGGCACAGTGGGTTTCATGAGCGTTTCACTAACTCATGCCAAATACAAGCAGCATGTTCCAATGAGATACTATTTTTAAAATTTGGGTGGAATATTTCCAACTAAGGAATGAATGAATGATCAGATACTACATGTGTTCACTTACACATGAAATGAATATGGCAAAAGAGCAAATATTGTTAACATGCATAGCCTACTAATATCCATCCATCCATCCATCAGTTTGTGCTCTGTAAGATTTTTTTAAAGAAGAATAACTGTATTTTAAAATGTAATTTCTTCCTGTGATCAAAGCTGTATTTTCAGCATCATTACTCCAGTCTTCAGTGTCACATGATCCTTCAGAAATCATTCTAATATGATGATTTGATACTCAAGAAACATTTCTGATTATCATCAATGTTGAAAAAAAGTTGTGCTGCTTCATATTTTTGTGGAAACCGTGAAACATTTTTCAGGATTCTTTGATGAACAGAAAGTTTGAAAGTCTGACAACTTTTAAACAATTGCAAAAGCATCCTTGCTGAATAAAATGATTAATTTCTTTAAAAAAACAAAATCTTACTGATCTCAAACTTTTGAACATTGTCTTGATATTCAGACATAATGTCTGAATGTATAGTCTTCCAATCATCATTACCCAGGCTTGTTTTGGGGCAGTATTTTATTAGAAAGTGGCTGAACAACCTTTTTGCATTATGTGGTTTCTAGTGTGTTCTGGGTGGTTGCTATACTTGCTCTTAGTGTTTTTCTACTGGTTCAAGTCAAAAGACTCATGAAGCCTGTAAATATGTCTTGAGTCCCTCCTTTAATGTACATGTGCAGGAATTATTATAAAAAAAAAATCTTTCTATTTTACTGTCCACAATCATAAGTCTGATCACTTGGAAAACTAATAGCACATCTCTCCCCTAAAAATAAAAAATAAAATAAAAAACATACAATTTGTAATATTATTCATTTTTGTAACAGCTATTCACCAAAGTTGAATGCTTATGGTTATGGATTTGTTAAATTTCTTACTCTTAATACGAGCAATGGTAATAGTGATTCTTGCCTTATGAAGCGCCACTGATCATCTTCAAAAGCTTCAGTCTGCCCTCTAGTGGACAACATTGCATAGCACCACATCTATTTTCCTTTTATTTTATTTCTCTAACAGTGTGATTTGGAGGTTGAGGGATCTAGGTGAATAATCCAAAAATAATCCACGCTTTTCAAATGTTCAGGAAACAAGTGCACTTATGAGAATAAGAAATACATATCGTATTCAAATACAGTGGCCGTAAAATGCATTTGGACACTATATGTCACAAGTTATGCCAGGTCACATTTAACAAGAAAAATATTTTTTAACTGTAATATTGTTGTCATGTGACATCAGTTTGCTGCCAAATTCTTATTACTAAAATATGGCCAGATGTTTTCTAAATTTTCTAAATTAATATAAAAAGACAATGCTTATAAGATTTTTTAATTTTTTTTATTTACATTGTGACATTACAGTCATGTCAACCATTTACCAACAAATTCTTATTTTTAAGCATTTTCTTTTCATTTTCGTTTTATTATGCATTTCATTCCAACATAATAAATGTTTTATAATAACATAAAATAAGATAATGTTATTAAATATATTCATATTATTTTCATATATTAGTTAATAAAATAATGTGAAATATTACAGTAGTATTTATAATATTTTCTTTTTCTTTTCTTTTTCATTCAGTTCCATTCAATTTCATTATGCATTTCATTCAAACATTATGTCCAAACATTAAATATGTTTATTTACTATTTTCAGATTATTTAATACAAATAATGTGAAATATCACAATATTTTGAACATTTTATTTAAAATTGTAATATTGTTTTCATATTATTTAATGAAATAATTTGAAATATTACAATAGTATTTTGAATATTTTATTTTTATTTTATTATGCATTTCATTCAAACATAATTTTTTATATTTATTTAATATTTTCATTTTTTAATAAAAATAATGGAAAATATTACAATAGCATTTATAATATTTTTATATTTTATATTATAATATTTATTATTACTTTTTGAGTAATTTTTAGATTTTTTATTTATTATTATTATTATTATTTAACAGACATATTGAAATATAATCACAAAATGTTTGGCCAAATCATGCAGCCAAACAAGCACAGCAAACCTATATATATATATATATATATATATATATATATATATATATAGGCCTATATATATATATATATATATAATTTTTTTTTATATATTTTATAATGCATTTCAAGGTTTAATGAGAAGCATACAGTAGTGTGTAAAAAGGCTTGAATGAAAGCAAACTCATTTTGAAAGTCGCTAATGAGCGAGTTCACACCCTCGTTGTGTTTCACACACATCCAAAATGTCACGGACGTGAACACACGGACACACACACCGTGAGCCAATTTGTGTGTGCTCAGGCTCAAATTCACGCTGTCCCTCCCCGCTGTTTCTCTCCACATCTTTCCCCGCTTTCCACTCTCTTCTCGCTCGTTCTGTGAAGCTTTCCTGGTAGAACAGCGTGTAACGTTCTCAGTATCACGACACCGGAGTGAGTGTGTGTGTCTCTGAGATTGTGCGCTAACACACAGGCTGTGGCGGAGCGTCTTCATCTCTGGTTGTAAAGCGTGGATCATGTTCTATTTTCAGCTGGTGATCATGGCAGGAACCGTTCTCCTGGCGTACTACTTCGAGTACACGGACACCTTTCCCGTACACATCCAGGGATTCTTCTGCTTTGATAAGACGTTCTCCAAACCGTACCCTGGACCGGACGAGAGAAGTAACGTACCGCCGGTGCTCGTCTACTCTCTGGTTGCTGCGATTCCTACTATGATCGTGAGTAGCCTCTGTCTTCCCTTCATTTCTCTGTGTGCTTGTGGGTAGAAGTGAGACTCAACTTTAGTTTGAGTGACAAAGGATGAATCATCATTCATTATCTGGATATATATGTGAGCTACGCCTACATGTAATGTGATTAAGTGTGTGTGTGAGAGAGAATCCAGAATTCAAAAATGTACAAAACAGGCTTTATTATGTAATGAGGGTTATTTTAGGACTAATCATTTTGTATGTGACATTATATTCTCAACCCAAAAGTCTCATTATCATAATGGAAAAAATAATTTAATCTTATCATCATAATGTGGGGGAAAAAATCATAAAGATATTTTTTCATAAACACGTTTTGTTATTCTGGTTGGAATTCTCTTCATGTCCTAAAAGCAATCAATAATAGAAGTGGTCTAAATATTAAAACATGTACCGGTACATATGTCTTCTGTGGAAGTCTCGGGACCAAAACAATGTTCGTCCAATCATTGCATTCGGTCCGAATGCAATGATAGGATGTCCTGACTGTCAATGTATGAATTTCCATACCTCATCGCATCTGTTCGCGCAGACATCACACGTCAATTAGCAAAATTGTAGAAATTGCCTACTTTAATATATAATATATCATTTAAATTGTAAAATATTTATTAAATAATATTAAAATGTTAAAAAAAAAATATTATTATTATTGTAGCCTAATTGTATTTAAACAAATATTATGTTTTAATTTGACAGTAAAGTGTTGACATGACAATAATGTCACAATGTTAAAAAAAAAGTAAGCATTTTATTTTTTATTTTTTTATTTAGAAAATCTAGAAAACATCTGGCCATATTGTAGTAATAAGACTTTTTATATTTTAGTAATAAGAGTTTTGAAACTGATGTCATTACAATAATATCTTCTTTTTTTTTTTTTTTACGTAGAGATTTTTTAAAGCATTTTATTTTTATTTAATGAGAAGCACAATGTGTGTAAAAAGGCTTGAATGGAAGCAAACTCATTTTGAAAGTCACTGATGTGAATGTTCACACATTTTCATTTTAGTGTTAAATGTGGCCTGGAAATAGCCTGGCAAGCCAGACCTACATCAAGATGTTAGGTCTGGCAACTCATCATTGGCTCGGCTCAATCCGAGGGGCGGGATAAACGGTTGTCTCTCAAAATCCCTCTGCACGCAATAGGATAGCGCTACAACCAATCAGAGCAACGAAGAAGGCTAGTTGGTATATTAAACTTTTGCCGTATCCAGTCGGCAAAACTCCGAACACATCTTCCTTTTTTTAAAATGACTTAAGTGCCGTTCTTTGCTCTTTTCTCAAAGAAAAGCTTAACTCCAAGTCCTCCAGAGTCGCGGCCAAAGCCAATTCGAAAGACCGCTGTTCGCCAGCAGCAGCAGCTCTTCTTTGTTTTAAAGTAGCAGGGAACCGTTAGCCTGGCTAACGTCAGACCTTGTCTCATTGAGACGTGGTCTGGGAACCACATGTTAATTTTCTCGTATTTGAGGCGTGGTTTACGAATGCCCAGAGCCGTTTATTGGGCGCTACGACTGTCTATCAAATGCGCCTGTACGTAGCTCATAGCCAATCGTTTCAATTATACCTGATAATATAGAGCGACAGAAATTCGATGAGGAAGAAGACGATGGGTCAGAGATTTATGTGTACACGATGGCGTTCAACTACTTAGAACACTACCTAAGGCTGCATCGAAAGGTAACTTCGCGTCTGATGCCATGTTGGATCCATAGATATAAACGAACTGCTTTGGTGTGTCGCATAGACGTCGTCATTGTCTTGCTGCTCCCTCCCCGTTCTGTGATTGGTCCCCTCGCTGAGACGAAAATCTGGTCCATGGAATCCAGGCCGCTGCGCGCAAGGCAGCATGGGTAAACCCAGGCTAGGGAACCATTGCAACTCTGTCGTCATTATGTTAAGCCCGCCCCGCCTACTCTATACGCGATGTACAGGCCTGACCTGAGGTTGGTTTTTCCAGCTCGAAAGTCAACGGAGAGTTGCTAGACCACACTGGCTGCAAAATAAATGTTGCTGCCGCTAGGGTGCGTCTAGACTTCTAGGCTAGCCTGGACAGGTTTTCATGAGATTTACCCAAATGTTTTAAAGGGGGACATTCAGGGGCCGTTTACAAGATACCCTTTTCAACTAAAAATGCTAAACTTTTTATGAGTTTTGCCCGTTCATTTACTCGACAAAAGCATTTTGGGGCCTAAAAACGGTTTAAAAGTGCAAGTTTTTGAAAACGGTAGCGTTATCATCTCTGTGTAAACAACAAAAACGTGAATTTGTGAAAACGGTGACATTCATGCGCATGTGTATTATGTGTTCAGTCTATAGGCGCATAGTTTTCCCTTTACAGTGACGTCGCCATCTACTGGCCTTGCATGATAATACAGAGTTTTTAGACACCATTCTTGCTGTGTAAACGTACCCTTATTTTGCTTATAAATATCTCAGTAGTTTCCCTTAGACAAAAGTGAGATTAAATGGAGTGTCCCAGTTATCGGACATGATGATGTCTCAAGTTTTACCAGAACACTAACGACTGCAATCAAAAGTCAGAGATCTTGAAATGAACTTAAACAATTCAAAATCAATTCCTCCTTTCCTTTAAGTTTAAAGTTAATCCCTAACCGAGATTTAAATAAGAGTTTAAAGTAATGGAGCAACAGGATTACATTTTGTAAATCTTAAATGTAAATTAAAACCAGAATAATAATAATAAAAAAAAAAAAAATATAGCTTAAATGTAAGTTTGGTGCAACAGAATTATCAGATAAACCAGAGCAACCCCTGAACAACAGTAGACCGCAGCTATAACTGGATGTGATGGTTTGTAGGTGCTGGTTTTACTGGTGTCTCCCTGCCACGTTGTGAAGCGGAGGCAACAGATTGTGGGACCACACGGATCTGCCTCCCTCCTTTTTCCGAGTCTGTCAGAGCCACGTGTGGTACATGTGGGCATGTGTTTCTGAGCGAGTGTATGAGCCAGCAGTCGATCTGAAGCCTGGAGTACGAGCTTCATGTACGAGTGTACTGGCATGAGCTGTCAGAGCCAAAACACACTCACACATAAAGTACAGCCAAGTGAAGACGAGGCCGAGAGACGCATGAGAAGGTGTTTGAAATGGAAGACAACTTCTGTTAGATTCATAAATAAGGGAAGGTACAAGAAATCAAGCAAGGCATAGTGGGATAGAAACACGCGCAAGAGACTCATTTTAGAGATGTTATGATGGCCGGCAGAGGCAATGATTGATTGAGAATGAGAAAGGGAATGAAATATGCGACATCTGGTGCTTTTGCCCATCGGGACACAATCACTTTCTGTCCAAAACAGAGTGACACGGTCACCCAGATTTTTCTATGGGGGAATATCATGCATAAAATACACTACAAAACTAAAAAACAAGTGATATTGTGAAATATTATTAAAAAAACTGGATTTTCAGTGTCATTACTCCAGTCTTCAGTGTCACATGATCCTTCAGAAATCATTCTAATATGATGATTTGATCCTCAAGAAACTGAGCAATTCTGATTATTATCATTGTTGAAAACAGTTGTGCTGCTTCATATTTTTGTGGAAACAGTGATAAATATTTTTAGGATTAATTGATGAATAGAAAGTACTTTTTTCCTAAATTCACTCATCCTGATTCACTATGTTAAGCCTATTATAAGTATTTATTTTAGACCTGATGTGATGGGTTTTACAGGAAATTGCGTACATTCGTCATTCGCCCGTGCGTGTCTCGTCATATCCGTAAATAGAGAAAAGTTGCTCCGGCTATACTTTGACAAAACAATAGTTTTGGATCTGTAAGATTTTTAATGTTTTTAAAAGAAGTCTCTTCTGCTCGCATTTATTTGATTAAAAATTAAAATAAAAACAGTAATATTGTTAAATATGACAATTTAAAATAACTGTTTTATATTTGAATATACACTATATTAAAATGTAATTTATTCCTGATCAAAGCTGAATTTTCAGCATCATTACTCCAGTCTTCAGTGTCACATGATCCTTCAGAAATCATTCTAATATGATGATTTGATGCTCAAGAAACATTAATTATTATTATCAATGTTGAAAACAGTATTTTTGGGGGGGGGGGGGGGGGGATTCTTTGATGAATAGAAAGTTAAAAAGAACAGCTTTTATTTGAAATTGAATCTTTTGTAACATTATAAATGTCTTTACTGTAACTTTTGATCAATCTAATTCATCCTTGATGAATAAAACTATTGATTTATTTTATTTCTTTCCCCCAAAACAATTTATACAAATTCTAACTGACCCCAAACTTTTGAACGGTAGTGTTTAATGTTACAAAAGCTTTCTATTTCAGATAAATGCTGTTCTTTTGAATATTCTATTCATCAAAGAATCCTGAAATAAAAATGTAAATAACTGTTTTCAACATTGATAATAATGATAAATGTTAGTAATGATGTAATGATGCTGTAATGATGTTGTAATGATGCTGAAAATTCAGCTTTGATCACAGGAATACATTTCACTTTACTATATATTCACATACAAAACAGTTATTTAAAATTTGTATATTTGTTTATAATTTGAAAATGTGAAAATTGAAAATGAAAATTTGAACATTTTGGTATAATAGCATTTGTTCTGTACTGTCTTTAATTCTTGCCAAGCTGAACAACAGCAGTCGAGGGAGTGTTTGAGAGTTTGCAGCTTCATTTGGTGCGGCAGAAATCACTTACAGTGTCTTGACTCATATGACCCACAACCGATGAAATGAAGTGTTCATCAAAAAACACACACCACTGCCCATGGGTGACATGACATCAGTCATCACCATCAAACACAGACATCCCCAGTTCTAATGGTGTACATGTCAGCAAGTTGGCCTGAGCTCTATAAAGTCATATTCAGTCGTTTCAGAGAGCCTTCCTGTAGCGCCAGAGGGAGAAGAGAAGTCCAGATCCGTCTCCAGCTCTTTCATTAAACTTAAAGACATGTTCTCTTCATCACAGACTACACACACAGACATCAGTGCTTCATTTTAGATCTGTTGGAATGGTCAGTCTCACCCAAACAATATTATTTAAATCTCTTTATCAGTAGTTATTTTCTTGTTGCATTTACTATTATAATTATCTAGTTCAGTCATGAAACTCTAAAGAGCGCAGGCTGATCGGTCCTTTACATCCAATCTGCAAGAAATCACATCATTACCGCATGGCACAAACTGATTAGCTTCTGCTGATCCGGCAGCCAATGAGATTGCTTGCTCAACATTTAAATAGTCTGGTACATTGTTTGCTATAAACTATCAGAGTTCATCTGAACCCCTCCACCTCCCCAGCTCCACCTGCCTAGATCTGCTATGGGATTTATGTATATTTATCAGCATATCTTACATGTTCACAGCAGTGTCTCTGTGTATCTAGCAGTAGCAAGTCCATACTTTCAGCAGCAACAGCTAATCATAATTATTATTATTAAATGCAACAAGGAAATAACCAAGAAACAAGCAAGAAAGCATCACTAAGTAAGATAAAATAAAACGTGTAGCATAAAAATCAGAAGAAAAAACTATTTAGGCTTCCTGTGTCACATCTCACCACGTCTCTCATCGAAATTGATGGAGTGTTTTCTGTCACCTGTTGTACATTCTCGCTGAGACTTCAAGCTCTGACCACTGAAGCTGAGATGTCACTCAATGTACAGCCACAAATCCCATCAAGCTCTCTGTGGTGTCTGACTCTCCTCATCTCTTTTCAAGTGTGACACTCTTCTGGAGTAGAATTGGCTCCAATTCTAAGTTTCGAAAATCTGATGAGAAACTGTTTGACAGACAGACCTTCAGTTTCTAATTATCATGTCTGATTCTAGAGCTACCTTTGTTAGATGTGAACGCTCCTGTGAAAAGTGGACACTGAGAGCCCCGAAGCTTTTATTTCCAAATAGTCCATAACAATTGTTTTCCAAAGGAAAGATAAAAAATTTAAAAACTCTCATTCAAATACACTCACACATGTTGTGCAGTTCATATTGAGGGCAGTGAGATTAACATTTAATATGGTTTGGTCTTACAAGAACATGTTACATCACAGGGTAGAAAAATACATTTGGGGAAAATACAATATTTCCAACATCGCTCAGGTCTGAAGTGCAGCTGGATTCAGCCATAACAACCAGAGCAGCATTTTCAGCTTCACCATCTTCTGACTAAAACATCTGATGTAGTGACATATTGAATATTCCATTTCACAGTCAGGGAAGTACTTTTTACATAGACAAACAGAAGCTACCTTGATTTCACATAACCAGATGTTCTTCAGCCAAAATTATTACATTTACATTTACATTTAGTCATTTAGCAGACGCCTTTATCCAAAGCGACTTACAAATTAGGACTAAATTCAGCGTGTCATCATAAAGAGGCAAAAGCAACAACAACACAAGAAGTGCTCAAAATACGAAGTTCAGGTATTATTCAGAGTAGCATAAGCCTGATAAGTGATGTTTCAAAGGGAAAGGAAAAACATTTTTTTTCCTTTTTTTTTTCTATAAGGTTAAATAACAACCTCAATAACAAATATTATTGTTATTATTAACAATAATAACAATAGTCAAAGTTAGTTTTGTTTCAGAGGGTTCTGCACATTCTCTAGCCAATTCTAGCCTGCAGAAGAGTATATAATGCATCAAATAATGGAAAAAAGTGAATAAAAGAGTGTTCACAGTGATGATTAATTTGAAGGAAATGTGAGAACAAGAGACTGTAAGCATGAGTGATAGAGACTGATGAAAGAAAGCCAGAGATAAACGCTCTCTCTACACCGTATGATCAAAAGAGCCAAAATCTAATGTTGAAAGAATGTCAAAAAGAAGCCGTTAATAATTAATTATGAGCTGCTTTAAAAGTTATTTTCAAAAGCTGTAGGTGTTGTAGGTAACCCGTGTTTTCTGAAAATTTGATAGCAGACTGTAACCTACCCATGATTTAAACTCATGATCAGATCATTTTGCTGTTGTTATTGTGACTTCTGTCTTCCGTTTATCACTGAAGGAAATGTGTAGGAAAAACTGAACATATCATCTATCACAAGCTTCAAAAATGACAAAAGTGACATGAAACCAACACAAAAGTTTTGCATATGACTTGTGTGCTATGTTTAAAGTATGTTTAAAGTCTCTTTTAAAGCTCCAAAAATATCAAAATGATCAAATTTCATAGTCTATAAAACCCTTTTTAGTTGCATTGTTGGCCATACTACTTCCCTAAACCGTTTTATCAGATAATTTCCAGTATTGTGCTTTCATTTATGAGGTATAAATATTTTGAGGATGTTTGTGCTCTGCTCAGGCATTAGACATGGTCACTAGATTAAAATCTCCATGAAATCAATATTGACAATTCTGAGTATTGCAGTATTTATTATAAATATTATAATATTATTATCTTTATTCAAAATAACTTCCCCTCCCTCTAACATCTCTTCTTGTCTCTGAAGGCGAGGCAACCTGTCACTCACATGAGATCCACCAATAGCAAACCACAACTATCCAATCAATTCCCACTGGGCAAAATCAAGCCCCGCCCTACATTTGTTCTTGTTTGAGAAGCCGTTTCACTCTATAGCCCCTTTCACACAGCGCTTTGAACCCGGCAAATTGCCGGCAAATTGCCAGAGCGCCTTCTGTGTGAACGCAAACTCGACCCGGGATTTAAGCCGGGATCGATGCCGGGTCGGGACCTAGTAACATTGCCGTGTTCAGTCCCGGAACGCGCGCTGTGTGAACAAAAGCCGTAACAATGCCGTGTCGTAGTGATGACGCTGAAGCCGGGCTCGTTCTCCAGCTGTGAAACGGTACGTAATGCGCAAGTTTATGATCGAATCAGAGAAACAAATGCACAGGCGTGGTTTCTCGAGAGAGAGATCGCAGCTCATAAGCAAACTTAAGACGCTGCTGAGATTACAAGTCACATCGATGTCACGTGTCTTTACGGCATTTTTACGGGTTGTGTGTGAACGCACTCTCTGATTCCGGAAAATCACTGGCAGTGTGAATGACCAAAATCAAACGAACCCGGGTCAAATCCCGGGTCACTTTATCCGTGTATTTTCCGGAATCTCTGTGTGAAAGGGGCTTAATATACGTCGCAGAAAAAAAACAAAAAACTATCGCAACTTCTGTTTCATGCCAACTTTAATTTATCAGCAACATAAAATTGCTGTTTTATGTTTCAGCCTGATTCAAACTGCATCAAACCAGTCTAAATATAAGCGTTTGATGGCCAGAGTGTGTGGAGGGTGAACAGTGATGCCACCTGAGAAAGCGGAGCAGATGGCACTGGCTACTCGAGGGGGGGAATGCACTGGCATTTCAACATATGTGACCCTGGACCACAAAACCAGTCTTATGGGTCAATTTTCTTAAATTAAGAATTATACATCATATGAAAGCTGAATAAATAAACGTTCAATTGATGCATGGTTTCTGGTTTGTTAGAATAGGACAATATTTGGCCGAGATACAACTATTTGAAAATCTGGAATCTGAGGGGGCAAAAAATCTAAATAGTGAAAAAAAAATCGCCTTTAAAGTTGTCCATTTACGTTGGCGATTTTGCAGCATCCACTCACAATAATAATTCTTTTATTTATTTAAGGTAGAAATTTTACAAAATATCTTCATGGATCATGATCTTTACTTAATATCCTAATGATTTTTGGCATAAAAGAAAAATCTATAATTTTGACCCATACAAAATATTTTGTTGGCTATTGCCACAAATATACCCGTGCGACATGTGACTGGTTTCATGATCCAGGGTCACATATGTCTGAACTGTGCACCTCTCTGTCGTGGCAGGAATGTCCACTCGTAGCCTCAGGGAAGAGTGCGTTTATGGTCTGTTCTGCATCACAATAAGAGCGAAGATGAAATGGGGTAAAGCAGCAGTGTCAGGCCTCTAGGCTTTCATTTGGTTTCATCACATAATTTTTAAAAAAGCATCGCTTGACTCTCTGGTTTTGTGTTGTGGAGCTCAGGAGATGAACAGAGGGTGCTTTTAAATGATGCAGATGAATTTATAGTATTTATGCATATTTTGGATAATCTTTACATAATCATTTCTACCAAATAACAAATACACTACTATACCATTCAAAACTTTGAGGTCAGTAAGATTTATTTATTTTTAATTTTTATAAGAAATTAAGACTTTTCTTCAGTCAGGACGCATTGAGTTAATCAAAAGTGATGGTAAAGAAAGACATTTATATTGTTACAAAAATATTTTTATTTCAAATGAATGCTGTTCATTGGATAATTATATTCCTCAAAGAAACCTGAAACAAAATGCATCATGGTTTCCACAAAAATATGAAGCAGCACAACTGTTTTCAACATTGATAATAATGAAGAGAAATGTTTCTTGAGCATCAAATTATGAAATTAAAAATGATTTCTGAAGGATGACACTGAAGACTGGAGTAATGATGGTGAAAATTCAGCTTTGATCACAGGAATAAATTACATTTTAACATATATTCACACAGAAAATAACAGTTTTTTTTTAAACATTTTTTAAAATATCACTGCTTATGTATTTTTGATCAAATAAATGTGGTGAGACTTCTTTCAAAAAAAAATTTTTTTTAATTAAAACTTTTGAATGTTAGTTTATATGTTAGTGTTGTGGAATCTCTTCCTAATTTCATCAGATTTACCTAAATAATAAACATCCGGATGTCTTTGATTCACAACCCATTGTAGTTCTGTAATATGATATATTACTTGTTTTGTGTTGTTTTTGTCCATAAATAGGATATTCAGTAAAAAAACAGAAACTTGTATAAACAAAGTAAATGGGGTTCATTTTGATGTCATGTTGACTTAAAGGGATAGTTCACTCAAAAATGAAAATTGTGTCATCACTTACTCAACCTCGTGTTGTTCTAAACCTGTATGGGTTTCTCTGTTATGTTGAACACAAAAGAAGATATTAATGTCGGTAACCAAACAGTTGATGGACCCCATTGACTTCCATAGTGGGAAAAAAAAAATACTATGGAAGTCAATGGGGTCCATCAACTGTTTGGTTACCGACATTAATATCTTCTTTTGTGTTCAACATAACAGAGAAACCCATACAGGTTTAGAACAACACGAGGTTGAGTAAGTGATGACACAATTTTCATTTTTGAGTGAACTATCCCTTTAATGAATGTTAACTAAATATAAATCTTGAGCTTTCCATTTGAAATATTTTTGAGGATTTTCTTTTCTGTGCTGTGATCTCATATAATTTACTATGGTATCAAGTGATTATATGATGGTAATTAGACATCATATCCTGCCGGTGACACTTTCCTGCCCTCAGTTGGGAGCCGTTGTGGTGTTGAGATCTGCTTTATAATATACATTAATATGAGAAACATGAGCCGCAAGCCTAATCGCCCATGACCGGCTCTAAAAGCTGATAGAAGGATCTAGAAACTCGGCTTTATCTCATCTAATGGTGCGTTATTCACACTTCACCTGATGTTCACACTCTCACCAACACACTATATTAGATGCACAACCACAACAACATCACATTCGGCTTTAAAGAGCAATTCACCCAAAAATGAAAACCGGTCACCCTTACGATATCGTTCCAAGCCCTCCAAACTTTCTCTTGCTGCATGAGTCACATGGACTGACTGTTGGTCATTCCCTCACTGATGTCAGTGTGTGTCAGCGGTCAGGTGCTAAACTGGGGAATGTGTGAGGTGAACTCTATGTTCCTGTCCCTCACTGTCCCATCCCTGACGTATCTGTCTGTCTCTTCCAGTTTAAGCTCATGGATTTGATGTCTGTGTTTATGGTCTCCTGTTCTTCTGCCACCAGGGAAGTGCTTGTATACCAGTACGGTTCAGATGTTTCGTTCAGTGTTTCAAAGCATCTTTACAGTGATAAACAGGAAAATGATGCATTTCGATTGTTGTTCAGCGTTTATTCAGTTCTGTTTTGAAGATCATCCATTATTAAATTAGTTAATTTCATCTATAAAGCAGTGAAAGAAAACAGTGATGTCATTGTCCAGCTCAGTTCTGTTCTCATATAACAGCGTCAGTAAAGTCAGATCAGGAATATTGTTGAATATTAAGTGTCGCCAGCTAAGCAAGCCAGAGGCGACAGTGGCATTGGAACCCAAACTTCATCAGGTGACAGAATGGAGAAAAATAAAAAACATTGGGAGAAAGCAGGCTCAGTCGGGGGCCAGTTCTCCTCTGGCCAACGAACAAACACGGAGTGATTATGATTCAGGATGCATCACAAGTCAGAATTCATTTATTGTACACAAGGAAAGGTTTTTAAATGTTAATGCACTTTAATAAAAAATTGCACTATAGTAATATTTGCACGAATTGCATAATCTCAACAACATGCAAATATTTAAGAAGACTTTAAGTGTTACTCACTTTATTGATTATTATTATTATTAAAAAAAATGTTTAATGATCTCATGCATCCCATCCCATCATTTTTTTTTTCATAATGGCTTTCAGTGTTACTCATTTTTTATAATTTAGGTATTTTATTTATTTTTAAAAGGTTTATTGTTCCCAAGTAAATGTTCTTAAAACGTGAATGCTCTTAAAAAAAAAAAAAAAATGTAGTAAAATTTCCATAAATTGCATAATTTCAAAAAATGACTCCATTTTAACTTGACCTTTGGTGTAACTTATATACAAATTGTTTATATTCAAGTTATTTATATACAAATATGTCTCCAATATTTTAGACATCCCTAATTTTCACAACACAACGTTTTCTTTCCCAATCTCTTCTATGGTTTATGTTTGTCTTATAAAAGTCTTTTGCATTTTGATGGTTTCATCAGCCAATACTTCACTGCACTAAACACATGTGGTCCACACAAACCATGCTTATTCTCATAGCAGGTGTATTATGGGCTGTATTTTCTTTCACCTTGCATAGTTTTGTTCATAGTTTTTAAACACAGAATGACACGATTGACCAATCAGAATTAAGCTGTGTTATTATAATTGTGAATAATTAGCTTTTACTGTTTGCATTGCAGAAGAGACATACAGTATGAGTATTTAAACAGAGAACTGATTTGTGCGTAGCTCTTACATTGCTAAGCAGAATTAGTCACGTTGATGAGCTGTTACTCTTCTTAACCGTTACCAGGGAGATCAGAAATAATGAGGTTCTGGTGTTGGCATTTGAGAACAGTGAAGATGAGGGACTATTAGCAACTCATGATTCAAATTCTTATGGAGGCAGAAAACGCCTGCTTAGAAAGAGCTAATGGAGCTACAACAATACAACGATGCAAAAACAAATGGGGTGGTGGATGTTCTGGCGGGCTGAAGCAAAGCTACTGTTTGATTCATTCGTGTGTTTTCCTCCTCAGATTCTGGCTGGCGAGGTGATGGCGTTTTTCATGAGGTCAGAGGGCGCGCAGGAGAAGACCATAGTCACCGCCGACTGCTGTTACTTCAACCCCCTGCTGAGACGCATCATACGCTTCCTAGGTACATTCAGTGAAGAAGAACTAACAGTGAACCTTTTAGGATGAGGGTCAGGACATTTAGGAAATTGGAGAAAATATAGTTGTTCATTATAGGTATAAAAGCCATTTTAATGCTACAAATTGTGATATTAAAGGGATAGTTCACTTTGAAATTAAATTTTGGTATGTTTTAGCTTACCTCAAGGGCATCCAAGATGTAGGTGTCTTTTTTTCCGCAGTAGTTTAAATTTTGATATTTTTAGGTCAAACCGTTCTTGTCTGTCAGTCATATAATGCAGGTCTATGGTCACTGTCTCAAAGAGCATGCAGAGTCCAAATTAAAACAATTCCCCATCGTCCAAATTAAACAATTCCCCATCGTAAGTACACATTGATGGCCTAAGACACGAAACGAGCGGTTTGTGTGAGAAAAAACATAAGTCTCGCCTTGGCTACTGCAGTTCATTGGAACGAAACCGTAGCCAATGCGACATCTACTGTATATATCTATACCCGCCCGCGCCCTCAGATCATTTGGACGCGGCTGTGTTCAAGAGGTAAAAACGATATAAATACTGTTCGTTTTCTCACACAAACCGCTCGTTTCGTGTCTTAGGCCATCAATGTGTACTTACGATGGGGAATTGTTTAATTTGGACGATGGGGAATTGTTTTAATTTGGACTCTGCATGCTCTTTGAGACAGTGACCATCGACCTGCATTATATGACTGACAGACAAGAACGGTTTGACCTAAAAATATCAAAATTGAAACTACTGCGGAAAAAAAGACACCTACATCTTGGATGCCCTTGAGGTAAGCTAAAACATACCAAAATTTAATTTCAAAGTGAACTATCCCTTTAAAGTCATCATCATACACTCTTAAAAATAAAGGTTCCAAAAGGTGTTTTCATAGCGAGAAACATTTTGGTTCCCTAAAAAACTTTTTAGTGAACAGTTTTGGATGGTACCATGGATGTTAAAGGTTCTTCAAATGCCATTTTTTCAACATCAAGATTTCTTTAGGTGAAAATATAAGGCAATGCATGTAAATATATATTTTTAAGTGCTGTAACTGAATACCAAGTTTTAAGTTTTACGTTTTTTGTTTAAAATAGAAATATTACAGGTTATTTATCAATTAATTAAAGTTAATAAGAAACGCATTTATAATAAATGGACAAGAATTAGAAAAATGCTTTTTTAAGTGTCACAAATAAATATTTTATGACCAATAATCAAATATAATTGCCAATATTGTAAAAAAAATAATTATTATTATGATGGACAATATTATTAATTTTTTTTTTTTTTTTTTTTTTTTTTAACCAATAACACATATAATGGACAAGATTAATAAGTTGTTTTATTTTATGACCAGTAATAAATATGAAGGCTAATATTATAAATATATTTTATGTGATTTATATTTTTAATATTCAATATAAGATTGGCCAGCTGTATAAACTCCGACTATTCTTACAAGTTAGTATAATACAATTTGTTTATCATATTATTTATCATATAATTTTTTTCTTCAAGACTGGTCATAACCTTTTAAAAATCAGTTTCATAAAAAGGTACATTGATCGGATTCAAGAAAGACTGACTACCCCTAACTGCTAGTTGGTCTGCTAGACTAGTTCATAACACAGTGGCTATGTTATGGAATTGGCCTATGCTCTCCAATTCATCAGCAGTCTCAATTTTTACATGTTTTCGCATGCGTTTCTGATGCCTTTCATCTGTGTTCTCTCACTCAGGTGTCTATACCTTCGGCGTGTTCACCACCACCATCTTTGCCAATGCTGGACAGGTGGTGACAGGAAACCAGACGCCTCACTTCCTGTCAGCGTGCAGACCGAACTACACAGCACTGGGATGCCATTCCAACTTACAGTACATCACTGAGCGCAAAGCCTGCACAGGGAACCCTCTCATAGTCGCATCTGCACGCAAATCCTTTCCCTCCAAAGATGCGGCCCTCAGTGTTTACTCTGCAGTGTATACCGTGGTGAGTGTAATGAACCTAGAACTACTTTATTATTTGAGTGATTTAGTGACTGAATCTGAAATTACTCATACTGACAGACAAACAAAAGAGTGCAGCAGCTGTAAATCTTTGGATTTATAAGCAATCTCACAAACTCCAGGACACAAAAGTAATTGCTGGAAAGAGCAGTTCACGGTCACACCACTATGAATGTCAGTGTTTTTCCAGCTGATTTATGGTTGTTAACACTGGTCTAGCTGGTGCACCAGTATGGCCATGTCACCAGCAAAAAATGGAGAAACTGGTTGGACATGTTCCTTCTGGTGAATCTGGTCAGACAAGAAAGTCTTGGTGTTTAGTGTCAGGAATCACACCTGCATCAGTGTCATTCTGTGAAACAGGTGCCTTTTACCTTTTAAAGACCGTTTCTGTAAGGCTTTAAACTTTCCTTTAGACAAATAAAGTGTTAATAAACTGCAAATTAGACAAACATATACATATGATTGGATTTTCTGAACGTGACCAGATGGCCAAGGTTATATAATATGTGTATGTACATATTAAATGGAAATTTATTTAAAATTATATTATATGAAAAATGGTTCTAAACAGTACCAAATTAGGGTTCTTCGGCTTGTAACAATAGCAGAACCCTTTTTGGAGCTAAATAGAACCCTTTTTATAAGGTTCCATAAAGAACCATGCTTTGAAAGTGCTATATAGGACCTTAATGGTGGTATAAAGAACATTTTCAACCATATATTTTCATTTAAATTAGTATATTAGTATCTTCATATTATTAAAACTACTGTTATTAATATTTTTAAATATTATTTATTAATATTGTTTTTTAGTCCTCTATCTGCCTGAAAGAAATTAATACTTTTATTCAGCAAGAATGCATTAAATTGATCAAAAGTAACAGTAAAGGTTAAGGGGTTGGGTTAGTGTAAGGGGAGAGAATATACAGTTTGAACAGAATAAAAACCATTACGCCTATGGAGAGTCCCCACAAAGATAGTGAACCAGACGTGTGTGCGTGTGTGTGTAATTGTATCAGTCTTATTCCTCACCACTGTCTGCCTGTGCTTGCAGATGTATGTGACGCTAGTGTTCAGGACTAAAGGGACGCGTTTGACCAAACCCACGCTCAGTTTGACTCTGCTGTGTCTGGCCATGTTGGTGGGTGTGGTCAGAGTGGCTGAATACCGCAACCACTGGGCCGACGTCCTCGCTGGATACTTCACTGGCGGAGCCATCGCTGTCTTCCTGGTGAGAGTTTGTGTAGTGGGATAAATTAATACTGAAATGACAAGATAATTGCACGCATGTATGCAGTTTATATATAAAATGCATATATAAATGAATGCATTTACACTACAGTTTAAAAGTTTGAGTTTTACAAGAGGTCCACAAGAGGACTTTAAATTGATCAAAAGTGACAGTACATACATTTATAATTCTAATTCAAATTACTTTAATTCTAAAAACTTTTTAAAGCAGAACTCTGTAACTCTAGCGAACTCTAGTCACTTCTTCACTGATTTTCCCTTTTGTTGTCGCATGTTTTCCCCACGAGCTCCCCCTACAGCTGTGGGGGGGGCGTATATTTCACAACAAGGTCGTAAAAACTCACTTGCGGCGGCCTCCTCCCCCTCTCTACCGCTTCTCATGTGCGTTTGTTTTGATCGGAGCAAGCCAACTGTATCGTGTGGAGCTATGTCTACCGAGGTGGGTAATCTGGTGATACATCATACGTGCGTGTGTGTTTATGTCGAATTGCCGTAAAGCAATTCGTGTTTGGCGCTCGTTCTCGTTCTAGTTCTCGCTTCTCACGAGACTTCCAATTTCTATCTTGCCGGGACGGTAGTCCCCAAGTTGCAAGGTTGGTTTTCCGCCTGGGAACGCTGGGGGGAGCTGGGAAAGTCACCAATATCACCAGAACAGGTTGTTTAACCATCCAAATGATTTCTAGACAGTTTTATTAAGTTAAAAAAGTTACCAAGTTCTCCTTTAAACTAAAAAAATCTTATCGACCCCTACTTTTGAACGGTAGTGTATAACCAGGTGTTATTCAGGGTTTCAGTATCACTTTAGATGCGTCATCAAACCTGCTTGTGGTTAAGACAACTTGCAAATTTCTACAAAATATTGATAAGGCCTTGTTTACACCTGGTATTAAGATTCGTTTTGGTCGATCGGATCACAAGCAGACGAGGGAGACACATTCTCGTTTACACCTAGTGTTTTAATCCGTCTCTTTTGTCCACTTTCAACCACTTCTGTCCTGATTTCTTTGAGGGGAGGGTCTATGGGCAGGTAAATGTATGGGCTTTTTCAGATCTTTCAATCTAATGAACAAAATAAGCTCATGCAATTCACATATGAACGCGTCCGGAGAAGACAGAAAAACATACGAAAACAACTTTTCATTTCTGCTCTGAAAGCCTCAAGACCAGCCGAACGCTGTGAGTGTGTTGTTAGAAATCATGAATGGTAAGAGAACATCGAGATTGGTATGTTTTTCATCTTCAAACCAAACTTGGGTCTTCAGCCGACAAAGTTTAAATCCCGTCTGGCTAGCCCATTTTCCCATATTTTTTACGCATTAGATCAGTAGGTGGAGAGCAGGCGTCTTTTGAGGCTGTTTGAACACATTCAACCCCATGAGCATCTACCCTACTAAAGCAATCCGGTCGAATGTGTTTTCGACTACCTCTGGAAGTGGTCGAAAGTGGACAAGCTCAAAACGTTTTAGACCCCGTTTACACCTGTATTTAGCCTCGTCCACTTGTGATCCGATCGACCAAAACACATCTTAATACCAGGTGTAAACAGGGCCCAAGTAACCCTTCTCTCCATCACACCTTCTTCTCTTTATAACATCTCTATCTTCCTTCGCTCTATTCTCTCTCTCTCTCTCTCTCTCTCTCTCTCTCTCTCTCTCTCTCTCTAGGTAACGTGCGTGATCAACAACTTCCAGCAGGCAAAGCCCCCTCCCCCACCAGCGCGACCCCGGCGTCCGGAGTCAGTGCTGGGCATGCCCATGATGGCGCTGCCCTGCGTAGAGAGTCCACTTGAAAAGTTAAGTGGCACTCAGGTAAGGGGTGGGAGTGGGTTAGTGGCAGGACTGCACACATAAGGGGGATGGATTACGCCCCACCCTCTCCTTCTGTTTTTTGACCCAGTGGACCCTAATGTGACTCCCTCGACCCACCCAGCCCTCCTTCTCCCTTTACTAGCATGACCAACCTGCACAACCCAAACACCAACCCTGCAAATCCCACTGACGCTCTGGAGGATTGTTCTGCTCTTTGTCCTGAAGAGACGTTGCTATCACTTTTATAATAGAGTATCTGACAAGCAACAAAATGTTTAGGGCCATTAACTCTGATGGAAATTTAGCGTCTCTAGAAAGTGGACTGTGTAGCATGTGGAACGTCAAAGGTGGAAGGCAATTAGATGTGAAACATTACGACAGTGTGAGTTTCCCTTCGTAGGCCACCCTCATCCTCCTCACTTTTGAAACTGCTTTGACTTTTTTTTCCTCTCTTTGTCACATCGACCATTCAGTCATCCCTTTTCTCCCTCAGTCTTATATTTTGTTTAGTGATGAACCGAAAATTTCTGGCCGAAAGAGTGACGTTTAATTGGCGCTTCTCCAATGATGCGTTTTAACTGTGTCAGAGTCTATTTCGTGCGCAAAACTTGGATAAGCTACAACAGGTAAACATGTCAGCTGTCTGGGCACTAGTGTGGCGCCAATATAAGCTTTGTGCTTTGTTACTTTTTTAATTTGAAATGAACACAGTGAAGCGACGCAACTGACACTAGTGGGTCACATGACAGTGACAACACACATTCCTACTATGTAGATAGAATGCACTTTTTTTAATGGTCGTGAAGTAAGTTTCAATCCAAATGTAGTACATATTATACAGTATGCGATTTCGGATGCAGCGAAAGTCTCAGCTTTCAGATTCCGTAAATTTTATTATGAAACTCCAAATAAAACCGTCGTTCTGACGCTCTTAATGTGGCCTGACAGATCGCAGCCACCTCAGTTCAAGCGGCAAGCGAACCGATCACCTCTTTCTCTTTATTACTAGTTATAGAACAAAATAAACATGAATGAACATCAGAAGGTATGTTGAAAGAAACGGTACAACCGAAGTACCTCATCATGTCTTATTTAATCGCTCAATCAGCGCCTATAAATCAGCTTGTAAACAATATATCCTGCAGCATTACATTTACCTCAGAAAAGCCATTCAATTAACATAAAGTCGATAGTTAGCTAAAAATTACTATAGAAAGGAGCATTTTAATAAATATATGCACTTTACATTTTCATTATACTTAACCTGTGATGTCTTCATTATTTAATGTCTGAATAAATCTGTCATAAAAACAAGTTTTTATTACAGACACCATTTAAATGTTTATATTTCATCAACAATCTGGAGTAGAAACATAATTCTCTTAGTAAAAATGTTAGGGTTTTCTGCTTTAAATTTGGTCTCAGTGTTTTGGTTAAAAATACATTTCGGTGCATCACTTAATTTTAATTTCCGCAGTTTCCACCTTCCAGTCTTGGTTTCTCATCCTTTCTCTCTCTCTCTCTTTCTCTCTCCCTCTCTCTCTCTCTCTCTCTCTCCCTTCACACACTCTCTCTCTCCCCCCTTACAGACTCCAAGGGGATCTTCATTCACTGAGATCACATGACCATCAGCCTCATCGGTTCCCCGTCCCCCCCGATGTCCTCATACCGTCTCGCTCCATTTCCAGCGAAGTCTAGACCAGCCGTCCCAGCACGCGCGCCACTGCGCCGCCCACTCCGCGGGACACTCCTCCACTCTGCACCGCTCCTACTCCACGCAGGTCTAGATTTCCTCACCTCCAACCCTTCATCCTCCATCATCCTCCATGCTGCCGATAGGGCCTCCACAAACCGCTCAAACAAACAACGAGAAGCACTTTTAGAGAGCCTGCTCGAAGATCTCGAATGCCAGAAATCACAGGTAGGCGTCTCACTCTTGCCAGAGGGTTTGTTTGGACTGTGGGTGGAGGATTCGAACGGATTTTTTGGGTGGAAGACCTCAAACCTCAACCTGACCTATTTCCTCGGGAACCGATGAAGAAGTCTTGATCAGCTTTTGGCTGAAATGCAGAACTTGATTTTTACTGCAGATATTTCAAGTCATATGTAAATACATGCACAGTTTTCTTCCTCTTTTGGTTAAAGGCATGTCTATTTTTTTTTCCTATTTTGTTCATAGTACTGATTAAGTTTTTATATTCGTCACATGGAGCATCTATTGGTTGTCTTTCAGTCATGTTCACTATGCACTTGGGACAATCTCATCAGCATCAGATATCTGGACCATATAAGTGCACATCAAGAATTCCCTTAGGAAAAGACCTTTAAACTTGGACACGTTCTTGATACCAGCTCTTATAATAACGTTTGGATGCATCGTAAAGAATTGTGATGTTTAATGACACAAAAACTCGACCACAGCATTATTTTTCATATTTAATGTCCAGTTTGTGCTCACAAGGATTTCTCCACCAGCTAGATGTAATTCACAGTCTGACGTGAGCCGTCATTTTCATTACTGTCGCCCCAGACACAACACAACGCTTTCAGACACTAGACATTCTTACAGTTTGACATCAAAGACGGATTGGATTCTTCGTTTCTGAGGAGAGAAAAGCAAGAATTGCATCCCATGACGTTAACAGAACAATAAAGACAACATCTGTATTGTTGTTGCTATTTTTGTGAAGGTTTTCAAAAATGCAGTAACTGAAGGTCAGCTAGTTTCTTTCTTGTATAGTGAATGACCTTTTCACCATGTGTTACTAACAGGGTTGTGCACCATACAGAATTGAATTGAAAATGGCATTTCATTTACAATTCGGTTTCCGAATTTGAATTGAGGTAGCAGACAGATGCAGAATTGCAGTTCAAATTTGAATGTAAGGAAGTGATTGAAATTCAAAGAAACTCAAGTAACTACGGTAATTTGTAACTAGAAAAGAAACGTCTGTCAAGAAAACTTCAAATGTTAGATGGATGGATGGATAGATAGATAGATAGATAGATAGATAGATAGATAGATAGATAGATAGATAGATAGATAGATAGATAGATAGATAGATAGATAGATAGATAGATAGATAGATAGATAGATAGATAGATAGATAGATAGATAGATCGATCTATCTTGTGGGGTGCAGCCAATTCAGTTTAAATTCACATTTGTAAATTAAAAGGGGACCCATTCTGAATTTTGCACAACCCTCATTAGCAAGTGTGTTAAACCTTTGGCTGTCATTTTATATTGATGATGTTATGAAAGGACTTTGCAATGAAATCATTCCTGCTCTTTGCAAACAGCACTGGATGCCTTGTAGTACAGTGAGATTTTAACGTTCAAAGTTATTTGAGCTATTTGATGATTGGTTAACATTAACCAATAGCCTGCACTGCCTAGGTGAGGAGAGCTCAAAAGGAAAGTCATTTCGGTAGTGGAGCTAAATTGAACATTTTGAGGAAAGATTAAAGAGGACCTATTATGCCCTGTTACAAAGTCTTGAATTTGTTTTTGGGATCTACTAGAATAGGTTTTCATTCCTGAATGTTAAAAAACACATTATTTTTCCCTTATTTCGACATTATTTCAGCACCTCTCTTCTCAGTCTGTCAGTAACGCTCTGTTTAGTTCCTGTCTCTGTGAAGCCCCTCCTTCTGAGAAGCTCAGTGTGCTCTGATTGGTCGGCTGGATTAGTGTGTTGTGATTGGTCAAAAGCTTGGAGTGCGTTTCAGAAATGTCACGTCCCTTACCATAACCGTGAGTTTTAACACACTACTAATTAATTCAACCAGGCCTCGTCCCTTTAGTTTGCGTATGCCTTGGATGGGAATTATATTGTGGATGTGTTCATTCCTGGAAGAAACTCAAGACTACAATGGAGGCGTTTCAGGGAGTTCAGAAACAGTGTTACTGATATAGAGAATAACTCCCTCTGGAGTGACTGTGCTTTGTAACTTTGCAGCAACAGCAACATTACACGAAAAAAAGTTGAAAATGTAAAAAAGCATAATAGGTCCTCTTTAAGACAAACATTATTTTCTTTTGGAAGAACATGCACAACTGAATCATTCTAGATCTGGAAAATGTATAGAGAAAGTACATTTAAAACAAATGGTTTGGTGTTTCAGGCAGCTAAAATAAAGTGATGCTCACAGATTCATGTGCAGATTTGAGGTTCGACTATAATTGATTTTGAGTGTCAGTTTTTCTAAACTGAGGATGCTCATGAGCATGTCAATTGGATGTATGTGCTGTACCATAGGCCAAGTTTTGTGCACTACATCATTTTATTGAGCTCTGTTAAATTGGTTTCTGTCTTTTTCAGATTTGTATTTATTTATTTTTTAAGTTTTGCTTTGAATCACATTTTTTTAAACATTGTGTTTATTTAGACTAATTGTTTGTTACTGTAAGTAAGCTGTGTATACAAACTATGTGTACTTTAATCAGATGAGTGTAAACTCTCCACCTAGTTGCACTCCAAACGGATGAAAATTAATGTTTGTAACATTAACTGTGAAATCTAATCTGTCTGATGCCCCCTCAGCCTTTACATCCCGGCACCAGGTCCAGCCTCTGCCACATTCTGTGCTACGTACAGTTACTGTCTCTGTTGTAAGAGCACCATGCTTCACATGCTAAGATACACATTTACACCCTTAAACATTCCTTAAAGGTGAAGTGTGCAATTTTTATATGACTGGGGAACTGCATCAACAATAATTTCAAACATGTTTCCCAAACGTCTGCTATTGGTCAGACAAACACCCCCAAACTCACGAAAATGGTTGAGCCAATGGGATTTTCAAAGAAACTGAGCAAGAAAAGATCTACAATCTTTACACTTTTGGGGGGAATCAAACTATGAATTATTAATTTATAGTTTGCATATTAAACAAGGATACCAGAAATAATTTAACATGTAAAAAATTACTCACTTCACCTTTAGAAATCTTTTACCTGTAACTCTCAGCTCTCTTATTTCTTCTTTCATACACCCAAAAAAAAAAAGAAAAAAAAAAGATATTTGTACAGTTTTGCAAAAAGTCTTTTTGTATAAAAAAATGCACCGGATTAATTTATTTACTTTGGTGATCTTTATTTATATACACCCAACAAGTCATTGATCTGTGTTTTGGGTAATTGAATAAAGTAAAAGCGTGACCTGCCTCTGACTTTTTCTGCGACATCAGTATTAAAGGTTTTGTTCACTGCGTAAGGCCTGTTCCATGTTAAAGGAGCAGTAAGCGATTTCTGAGAAATCAGCCCAAACAAACACACCTCTTCCTTCATTGCTCCGCCCCCAAAATGCACGAACACGCAATGCAAGAGTGGATGTCTCTTTATCATAGCTGAAGTGTTACAAAATAATGTTTAGAGAAGAATAAAGCGAAGATGACGAATGAACAAAAAGGAAGATCAAACAATTAACACACACACAAGTATAGACAAGCAAGAGTCGGTTGTTGGTCGTCAGCAGCTCCAGACAAACAATAACACTCAAAACTGTCCAGTTACCATAGCTAACATTACAACAACAGCATATCTTGGTTGCAAAACCGATGTTGCTCACGTATGGAGCAGAAACAATGCAACCTCTGCGTCTGTTTTCAGGCCATCCTGCTTCGGTCTCTCCAGCGCTGCAAAGCATAATAACGCGGGTCTTAAAGCTCTTGCCTGATCATAACCCTTATTTTTCCAGTGATATTCCTTTGACCTTTTCTCTCTTGTAATGTCTCTCAGCCATCTCTCTTTCTACAGTCTTTTTTCAAATCCCCCACTTGCTCGCTCTCCCTCCTCCCCCATCATGAGTGGACACGCCCCCTACTGCTGATTGGCTCACTCTCTCTCCTCCCCTTCATGAGTAGACGCGCCCCCCACTGCTGATTTGCTCACTCTCTCTCCCCATCATGAGTGGACATGCCCCCTGCTGCTGATTGGCTCACTCCTCCCTTATCATGGGCACGTTCAAGTTCAAAATGGTGCGCAACGTTTTGCTACGGTTTCCGGGTTGAACGTCATGTTTTCTGGAAACGGCGTACACCGGTGTGCAACGGGGTTTGAGATACGTTTTCTCTTGTTTGGTGGGTGTGTCAGAACTGCAGTCCAATCAGCAGCAACATGTATATAAAGCACGCGGTATTAAAGTGAATTCGCACAATGGGTTCAAGGAAAGTAATTTACAAATGTGTTCGATGCAGCTCGGTATATACGCAACAACTGAGGATATTAGAAGACATGTTTGTCGTAAGTTTTATTGTAAAAATATAGGATATCAACATAATGATGTAGTTGTTTATATTTTTAGCTTCATTGCAAGTGTATGACATTTGGTATAGAAATAAACAATGGAAATTAAGTGCTTTTCCTAAAAATGAGAAAGAAAATACAGGATATTAAAACAGTATGAACTACAAATAAAGTCAGTATGTGAGGCTAAATAGATGTGTCTTAGTCTGAATTATGTAAGATGTGTGCTTCCATTTCAGTTTCAGCAATCCCTTCACTCTTTTGTTCTGGCCGGCAAGTGCAGTAACTGTAACATCGGGCATATTTTGTAGTATTAAACACATATTGATACCAACTTCATCAGGCTCCGAAAATTCTTCACAAAGAACACAAAGAATGGCCTTCTCAGCTGCCATAGTTGCAACTCTTGCGTCATCAGAACAGTGTGTTCAACGCATCACCGTTTCTGTTTAAAAAACATTGTGCAACGTTTTGTCGGGGCTGAACTCAGCCCAGGTGTGGACACGCCCCCTACTGCTGATTGGCACACTCTCCTCCCCCACCATCATGAGTGGACACACCCCTTACTGCTGATTGGCTCAGTCCCTCCTCCCCCATCATGAGTGGACATGCCCCCTAATGCTGATTGGTTACTTGTCTGTTGTGCTGCTCGGCCAGATCCACTTTCAACAACATTTCTCAGAAATCTCTTACTGCACCTTTAAGGTACAATATTTGACTATTATTTGAATAGTCTTCAGATAAAGCAACATTGATATTGCCATTTAAAACTGACTCATAATTGTGTGCTGTTATGTAAGTCACTTGTGATTGGCTTAAAGATTACTATTACTATTACATACTTTTACCCAAAGTGACTTACAAAAGAGGAGCAAAAGCAATTTGTCAAAGATATTAGTATACAATATAAATCTAATTCCATGTTGTATTTCTGTTTGCATATAACATAAGCACCATATTGACATATTGTCATATTGATAAGCACCATATTGATTCAGAAGAGTCAAAATCGTTTTTCATTATTTTTAATGGTCATTAAAAATATATAGTTTTTTAATGACCAAAATTTTTGATCCACCCAGTCTTTACTATATATTTAATTACGTCTTTGCTTTTGTCTGTATGATAAAAGCTCCCAGCTAGCCTAACTATAAGTTGGTGTCACCTATAAAAGAAGGTATACAACTGCAGGGCAACTGCAGGTTTTTAGTTAGTAATTATGATGTCCAAATACTGTAGTTAAGGCTGGTTGAGTTAAATAACAAAAGCAGAACTATTCACTGCCATCTTCTGATGGTTACCATTGCCTATATGAAGGGGCACCGCCATCAATTTTGGGCCCTATGAAAGAATATGAGTTTACCGCACCCATTCCGTTAATAAAATCGATCTCTGGGGCCCCCAAAAGTGCCTGGGCCCTTAGAATCGTCCTAACTTTTACCCCCTTGGCGGCGCCCCTGCCTATATGCAATGAACAGCTAGAGGGCAAAAAAAAAAAAAAAAAAGGCGGAGTTAAGAGTGCTTTCCCCAACTAGTGACCCTCATGATGTGTCATAACATGGTCAATATTGCACAACACCTGAAATAGACACTATTAGCAAACTGAATTCTGCTGCTGTCATGCATGTTGTTTAAGTTATAAATTTGAGTTCTGTTGTCATATAATATTCCAGGAATACCTCAATTAATTGTTTTCACATTTGTGTTGTTTCATGTATGTATTAATGCACAGTTTTTAGATAGATAGATAGATTTTCTTAGAATGAGTTTACATGTTCTGGGGGATTTCATCAGTAGTGTTTGTGCGGTGGGCGAGGCTTCATTAGGGGGGGGGTGTGCAGGGAGGAGGAGAAGGAGGAGGAGAAGGAGAGGAGAGGCGGGGTCAGTGCTGACGTCATCACGGAGCCTGTCAATAGGGAGAAGAAATGCAATGTTTGGTGCAGCAGACTCCGTGGAGGTTTACGAAATCCTTGCGTGTTTGTTAAATGTCTGAAATGGCCTCGCGCCAGAAATACAGGTTTATTCGTCCGTTCGCCCCCTGAAGACGTGCGGTTTTAAAGACAGCGTGTGGGCTAAGCGCTCGCTAGCCGTCGCCATCGAAATAAAAACTGGGTTCGTGGACAGAAGAAAGAAAGAAGACGACAGGATCTGGACACGTTTACACAGACCTATGAGACTCTTATCAGGTGATGCAACCTATAAATGTCATTCGAAAAGCTTGTGTGTATCTTACAGAAGCATCGCTCTCTGCACCTGTCACATGCATTAGCCTATTTACATGGCCATTGTGTTAGCACGACAGATGAATAGAAAAGTTTAGCGCGCTAGAGTTGGGTTGGACACTCATTCAAGTCGCTACGTGTGCAGAATTTTCTTACGCGATGCACCTGCAACGCATTTTCTGGGTAAAAGCGTCTGGATTCATTCACTGCGTGTGGGCTTTGTTATTGTTCTCGAGTTTGGGAATCGGGGACGGTTAACGTTACGCAGATGATCATTATTATGCAGCGCATTATGACGCACTGGGGTATTATGACGCAGTCGCGCTTTCTTTCATGTTTCGGAGAATGTGTGAATGTAGAATTCAAACTTAGAATTGGTAATTTTTTTTCATTGTTATTCTTGCGAAACTGAACCTGCTCAGCGGAACGAGCTTCCGCATAATTTCGCGTGATAGCAGGCTTTGCCTTTGTCACACGTTTCTTGTCACACAGCCTCTAAGATCTTAATATGTGTGGGTGTGATATATTTTATGATTATATATTTAGTTCATTTCCTTACACACACACACACACACACACACACACACACATAGATATAGGCCTATGAAAAAAATTGCACTTTTTTTTCTGCACTTTTTACAAAGAACTTACAAAAATATTAGTATGTTTTTATAACTAAGATTTGCTGTCCTCAGTATTGCTATCACTTTTCATATTTTATATATATATATATATATATATATATATATATATATATATATATATCATTATTTAACGTTTACATTTAGATCATGATCTATTAGATGTTTTCCATTAAAAGGTGACTGACTGCTAGTTTAGTTTTTGTTTTGATAAGTACCACTACCATGTGTCATGTATAATGACTTCCTGGCATATAAATAGATACATACTGTAAATACCAGTCAACCACACACATGCCATAAAACACTTTTAATGAAGTCAAGCCTAAACTGATGTTCAAACTCTATTAAGACCTCATAGTGATTGGGCCTATCAAATGGGAATATCAAAAGTTAAACCGTGACCTTTGAGAATGACCCTCTTACATGCACATGGTTTGTTGTTATTGAAACATAATCTAGTGTATCATGTTGTGGAATCGACATCATTTGTGCATTATTCCTTAAAATCTATCATTCCCAGGTAGCATAAGCTCAGCAGAATCTTTTGACCAGCCATGAAGGTCTGTGGTTATTATGTGGTGGTCGATTGTTTGTTGATGAAAGGTTACCTGTGGCCCATTCCCTCTCAACAGTATGCGTCACGCTAAAGTATATGTACAGTATGTGCTCCATACGTGCCCTCACCAGAGGGGATCACATACTGCCAGTCACCTTTTTTTAGTCTGTAAATAGATTTACAATGGAAGTGTTAAGTTGGGGTAACAGGAGACTGGTTACTAGATTAAAGAAAGACATTATGCCCAATCTGCTCCTATTGTTGCAATTTCGTCAGTACCTGGGTAAATGATTTAAACCTTGGTTAGTTTAATCTTATTAAAGTACAGCTACATGTTTACTCACATTTTTGGTGGGATTAGTGCGGTTGAGCCCATTGTTTCTGTGTTAGATGCAATCATGAGAGGTTTCGCAATAGAAGTTCAAGTAACTGCTTGAGATTTAAATGAACAGCCAGACTTTTATGTGGAAGAACGTATTTGGAAACCATGCTAAAAATAATGCATGTGTTAAAAAAAAAAAAGAAAAAAGAAAAGGTTTTATTTTTGGTTGATTAGGTTAAAATAAGTTTTTATTGCTGAAGTAAGTTTGAAGAAATGCTTTATTGCAAAGACATTGATGCACAGGTTAGTATTTCTTTAGTGTCAGTGTGTGTGTGTGTGTGTGTGTGTGTGTGTGTGTGTGTGTGTGTGTGTGTTATAGCTTGATACAGTGATACAGCTTGAAAAATACCAGATGACTCAATATGACTCTTCAGCATGCTGGGGGACAGTGACCCCTCTCTATAATGAGTCTCTCTCTCTCTCTCACACACACACACACACACACACTTATTACATTCCTCTTGCCTCTGGCGCTCATTTTTCTGAAATGTCTAGACATTGACCAGAGATATAAGATGTTTCCTGTGGTTGTTTTTGCTCAAATGTTCTTGAATTTTTCTCATCATTCTTTTAAAGGGTTAGTTCACCCAAAAAAGAAATTCTGTCATTAATTCCTCACCCTCATGTCGTTCCAAACCCATAAGACATGATTCAGTCATCTTTGTTAAACAAAAGATATTTTTGATGAAATCAGAGATATTTCTTTCTCTCTGTTGACCGCTTACACAACTACCACTTTCAAGCCCCAGTAGTAGACAACATTAAAATAATCCTTGTGATTCCAGTGGTTTCACCTCAGTTTAATGAAGCGACGTGAGGACTTTGTTTGCAAAAAAACGTGATTTACCATTTTATTTACAAATATTATCAACGTCTGCACTCGCGGCAACACAAAACGTGGTGCTCTCTTTACAATGGTAAATCTTAACAGTACCATCTTTTAACCCTTTTTATGTAGCAAGCCCTTCACAGCCATTTTTTTAATGTAAAATCTAAAATGCATGAAATGTGTGACTAACTGTCCTTTAATTTTTTTTTATCTAGTAGCCTAATTGTTTTCTAGATGATAGTGTTCTGTTGTAATGATTAATATTTGAAACTACTCAATAAATGAAACCTCTTTCCTTTAAGACAAGTAGGATTTGAGGATTTTAGAAAACTTGGATGTTATCCCAACTTCAAGATTGTTTTTTAAATGTTGTTTAAAGAAATAAATAAAACAACATTTGTATTTTTAGGACTACAAAATGTATTCTTATTTCTCGTTATAAAATGAGAGGAAAATGGCAGTTAAGTATTTTATTCTTAAGAATGTTCCATAAATCTGAATAAAGTCCTGTCAAATGCATCATACATTTATGTAGCCTAAATGTAAGTTATTTAAAGGGGTGGTATAATGCCCTTTACACAAGATGTAAAATAAGTCTTTGATGTCCACAGAGTGTGAATGTGAAGTTTTAGCTCAAGATACCCCACAGATATTTTTATATAGCATGTTAAAATTGTCACTTTTTGAGGGTGAGCAAAAACGCACCGTTTTTGTGTCTGTCTCTTTAAATGCAAATGAGCTGCTGCTCCCGGCACAGGGGGTGGAGCTTCAACAGCTTGCACTCTCACACACATGCACTGAAGATTTCAAAAAACTTTTAGCCTTTTATGTTCAAACCGAAGTCAGAAAGATGGAGAGACTCAAGAAGAAGTGACAACATGTAGACAACATTTCTGAATGGTTAGATGATGAATTTATGTAGCTTATGTGTAGTTATCTTCTTGTCATTGATTAGCATATTCTGTCTTTATAATCTATAAATCGCGTTCCCGGGGGTGGGTTTATGTAAATTTTAGGGTTGGTGATGTCACTAACCCGGGAGGAATGTCGTGTAGTCCTTACCAGCCGTTTGTTGTAGTCCTTAAAGAGCAATTTCTTTAAAAGAAAATATCTCCCTTTGCTTTGAACTTTGAGCATTGTTACTTTACAGATGTTGTTTATGCTCAAACAGCAACATTACTCACTAACTAGAGTTAGAAAAGTGAAATCATATTCAACCACCCCTTTCATTTAATTTTACTTTTGAAAATTTGACAAACACTTTTGACTATTGTTGTTAGTTAGCGTAAACGGAGACTTGTGAACGGATTTTCACAAGATAAGCAATTATTACCATTTTCAAAAATACAAAATGTATTTACAGTTTGTCTTTCTGTTCCTGCTCTCACGTTCTCCGTCACTCTTTCCCACCGTCATAATCTTCTTTCTGGAAAACATTTGGAAAACAATGAACTGCTTTCACGATATTACACGTTTAATTACTTTCTTTGTCAGTCTACCTCTTTTCTCACAAACAGATTAATTCTTAACACATAGTCTTTGTGAAATGAATGAGCAGTCGATCAGATGCACTGTTGTTGTGCTCTTGTCTGGTGAGAGATTGCACACAAACGCTGTCAACATTGTGAGTGATCACTGGCTGAGCGAGCACAAGTGTGACGGACGGCGTGTGTTTGTCTCTTGTGCAGGTGAGCGATGGATATGAGAGAGGTGTATGTGGTGGCTGGCAGCTTCGTGGGGTTCCAGCTGTTCTTCTCCTGCGTCAGTCCGGTTCTGTCTTCCAACTTCACGCAGGGTTATGGGAAACTTCCACCACACAAACTCAACGACTGGAACTCCAGGTATGAGCTCAAAATAAATCACAGCCACCCCAACAGAAATGTGGGTAGAAATGCATGGATGGGTATACACAGTATAAATAGAAATGGATGGGTAGTTATATAGGCTATGAATGGATGGATGGATAAATAATGGTCAAACTTGCAAACAAATATAGACCTATACATAGACACAAAGCAGTTCTAAAGGAAGTCACATATTGTGAAATATAGCATGAATGTATAGATGTGTTGATAATGGTACTGGGTTCATGAGTGCAGCTGGGTTCATGGAAATCATAAGATTAACGTTATCTTAAGATCTTAGGATTAAACTGAGGACTTTTAAACAGTTTTCTAAGGGCTTGAGAAATTCTTAATTTCTCAAATATTCTCAAAGAACATTACTTTTTTTTTCTAAATATAATAGTATAATAAAATGTATGTTTGTATACTATCCAGCACATGAGGCTGCCTTGTCTATATATATCATATTTTACATGCAATTAACCTTTTTTTACTGACCGAATGAGTAAACATTATGGAAAGCGCGCTTAACCAGACGGGATTTAAACTTTGTCGGCTAAAGATGCAAGTTTGGTTTGAAGATGAAAAACATACCAAGCACAATGTTCTCTCACCATTCCTGGTTTCTAACACACACTCACAGCGTTCGGCTGCTCTTGCGGCTGTCAGAGCAGAAACAAAAAACGAAGGTTTCTCGCGTTCATATGTAAATTGCGTGAGCTTATTTTGTCCATTGGATTAAAGGATGTAAAAAAAACACATTCATTTACCCACCCATAGACCCTCCCCTCAAAGAAAACTGGACAGAAGTGGTTGAAAGTGGACAAAAGAGACGGATTAAAACACCAGGTGTAAACAGGAATGTCTCCCTCGTCTACTTGTGATCCGATCGACCAAAACACATCTTAATACCAGGTGTAACACACGGCCTTAGAATTACTGTATACAGTCATATGATAGAATTCTCTTTTTTGGTGAACATCTTCAAAAGTACAAACAAGCCTTCAAATATAATTCGTAATGTTGTAGTACGTGAGTGTAGGTCGACACAACCGAGGTCGAGTGATCTCTGTACTGAATTGTGAAATGTAGGATTTCTCTAATCACCTTTCCTCTTTATCTAATGAACCTGGTTAACTTTGACCTTACACCACTTAGTCAGAAAGAGGGAGATCTCTGTACAGCACTTTAAATAGTTATAAAAAATGGTTAGAGGTCAAACACACAGGATGATTGAATTGGTTTTAGAAGATACTAAATACCTCCCGTTCTGGTTTTGACATCCTCCATTGGTTTAAAAGTCATGGCGTGTTTAGAGAATGAAACTGAGATGATATTCTGTCAGCAAATCTAAATGCTTTGATGCTGTAATGAAAGCACACAACCAACTGCATTGACTGCAGCTTTTCTTTCTTTCCCTATAAAGACTGCATTTCATTTGTGAAAGTTTTTTTAGCATCCTCTACTTTTTAACAATGGTACAATAATATATTTATAATTATAGTGTTTTGTGAACACACAAAATATGCTAACACTTTAGTTTAGGGTCCAATTCTCACTATTAAGTTGCTTATTAGCATGCATATTACTAGAATATTGGCTGTTTTTTAGTACTTATAAAGCACATATTAATGCCTTATTCTGCATGACCATATCCTACATCCCTTAATCCACCCAATACCAAAACTTAACAACTACCTTACTAACTATTAATAAGTAGGAGTTTGTTGAGGCAAAAGCCAGTGAGAATTGGACCCTAAACTAAAGTGTTACCCAAAATATTTTGCACAATAGTTTGTTTATCTGTTGTAAATTAGCTTACATATAACTAAACAAATTGTTTGGGTCAAATTTGGACAAACCCAAATTTCAATAATTTTTTACAAATTTATTTAAAAAAATACTGGACCAAACATGGGTTGAAACAACCCAGAATTAACCCTTTCACCTCAAAATGAAACTTTATTCACACTATCATGGGATGAAAATAAGAATGTAATTTGATAGCTAAGTATTTCCTGTCAAACTTGTCAACCTTGATTACTTTTTGTTTACAAGACATAGTAGAACAGAGCATTTTAAAAAACACATCGGAGCAATGGTCTTCATAAAATATATATATAGATTTTTTTTTTTTTCTGTTAAATGGTGAAAAGATTCCTAGAGAGTTTCTCAACACTCAGATAACAGATTCAAAGGTCTACAGTCCACAGACAATGTTCATGCTTAAACAAACTAATGGATCAGATCAAATCATAGTTCATTCACTGTCTGTTATCTACCATAGATATTATTTCCTTCTGTATCAGCACCATGTTATCTATGTGAGATTCCTAATGTTGATTTCTTTCTACCCAGCCTGCAAATTATACAATGACTCACTTTTTAAAAGAAAATTCTAGGTCTCAATCTCGTCTCGCCAACTAAACTGTCTTTTGGTTGTCAACTATCTTAAAAACTAAAATCAAGAAGCTTGCAATGGGATATGCATATCTATAATTAAGTGATTGATCGTGTACTTATGTTCATGGGTGTCTATTTGGTGCCAGCATGGTTGTGCAAAATTCAGAATTTAAGAATTGTCTCACTTTCAATTTATGCTATGCTTTATGGAATTGGATTTAATCACTGAACTAAATTGGCAATCCCACAGGAAGTTGAAATTTAAAATGACAGGAAGAGGAATTTCTTACATGAGTTCTTCCAACCTAGTCAATAAAACCAACAAATGTCAAGATTACTCTCAAACAAGACTGTCTAGTCATCATTTAAAGTTTGTTTTGACAATCTTTTTGTAGTTCCTTTTCTGTTTAAAAATTACACTAGTAATTTAAATTTTTCACAAAACTCTTTTACCGCCAGCAATTATTTTTTTTTTTTTGCTTTTTTTGTGTGCTTTTAACACAAGTTTTATGGCCCCCCAAATATTTTGGTGTATGAATATATGAACATACAATATATCAAAAGAAATAACAGAGCCTCTGCTTTAAAAACGTAACTTCATGCATTCCTTTTTTATCAACACTTAACAGCAACAAAAATTCCGAACGATGATCATAACATAGACGGAGTAGATCGTGTCCATCAACAGTCCTATAGCCTACCTCTTCATGGGTTCGACATTTCTTTAGGTATCGTTAGGCAGTTTTGATTAATATGCAGTTTAATGTTTGATGATTGCATTAGTTTACATGTGTGTAAGCAGTGCTTCTATCGCTTGCTTCTGCTTCTTCTTCACTTGTTTTTGGATCCAGAGATTCTGTACTCTTTCAGAAGATGTGTAATAGCGCCCTCTACCGTATAGAGTGCAGTAAAACATGGATTGGCCGAAATTACGTCAGTGGCGGGGAAAGAGTTCAGTTCTGTGAATTTCAATCTTTAAATCCATCTACCTTATGTCAAGTGCAATCAAAATCCAGGAATTTATTTAAAATTTTAAAAGGCGTTCTCAATTCAATTCTGAATGATGCACAATCCTGAGTGCCAAACTGCTTGAGTTTGTGATTACTGAAATGTTGCTTGAAAACTCAGTTGGAAATTCCTAAAATGTTGAGTTAAAATAGTTTCCCAAGCTTTTGTTTTGACTTTTTTTCAGCTTCAAGATCCAAATGATTCTCCTTCTGGGAGTAACGGAGTTGTTTTTATGTCCTCAGGCTGGTGTCCACTGTCCATGCATTAATTGTGGGGCTGTTCTGTCTCTATATCCTCTGGTACGATGATGCCGTCAATGAAGACCCTGTCTGGTAAGAGGCCAGTAGTTCAAAACAGTGCAGGTTTATTTTCACCTTTTATTGTACTTTTTTGGATCTCATTGTGAGAATTTTTTTCTTCTTTTTTTTCACTGCTTAAAACCAAACTCACAAATGCGTCTTTAGTAGAAAAGCTATTTATGAATCCATAAACCCCCCCAAAAAGAAAGAATCAAATAATTAGTACCAATCAATATAAAAGTGCCAATATTTGATGATATAATGGATTATTCGACAAATTTCCCTTTATCCTGAAGTTTTAATTGAAACTTTTGCTCTGTCATCAGAAATGTTGTGTCCACTCTAGTCGCCAGTGCAGAGAACAGCCGTCTCATTTGTCTTCTTGTCTTTATTTTTCTTTTCTTCTTTCCTTTTCTGCCTGCTGCCTGTTTGGTCTGCATCTTTGCATCCTGAAGGGGAAGAATGGTAATTTGTCTTTAGTTGTTGTCCTCTGTAGCTCTGCTCCAAAACCTACTGAGCTGCCTACCGAGACAGCTTTTTGAGGCCTCATAAGCACGCTGTTGATGCCTGTTCCAAAAGGTAGACAGCAACTTAGGGTTTATTCACACTTGGCAGGTTTATTTCGATTGTTCAATTAAGTGTGAACGCTGCCATCCAAACCCTAGTGCGCACCAAACAAGCGGACAGAGATCGCTGAAAAGATGGAAGAAGACCTCTAAATGAACCAAAAACAGGAGGTAATGTCACCAGATGCGACCCTATAAAGGACAGAATGCTCAAGCATACCTGTTTGTACTCGTTATAGTCGCGATGTTGCCCATCACAGTTCGGAACAGGCGTCAGAACCGCGTCTCCTCGCAGAAGATCTTCGATTGTGTGTGTGACATGGATTCCTGCTGCTGTTTTGACTCCTTTACACATTTTATAAGCTCTTCACGAGTTCTCAGCTGGTCAAAATACCATCATACGTAGCTACGCACACACAAGCGCATTTAGCCCAGCACACAGCATTGTTTTGGATGTTTGGTCTCAAAATACTTGTATCATTAGTTTTGCCTTAATGGCAGTGGGAATGCAAAGTGAACCAGGACTAAATGTATTATTTTCTTTTTTGGTCCAGACCAAAAGAATCGAACTACAAGTAAGGGTTAATGCCCGACGAGGTGTCCATTGTCAGGTATTAAAGGAACACTCCGACTTTTTGGGACTTTAGCTTATTCACAGTATCCCCCAGAGTTAGATAAGTCCATACATACCTTTTTCATTTCTGTGCGTTCTGTAAGTGTTATTTGACGCACCCACCGCTAGCCTAGCTTAGCACAAAGACTGGATGTAAATGGATAAGGTAGCATACTAATCCCAATAAGTGACAAAATAATGCAAACATTTTCCTATTTACATGTTGTGATTTGTATAGTCACAGCGTGTACAAATAACAAGGCTATATGAGACCGAGACCATTTTTAATCGTATAAATACTGGGAACTATATTCTCACTAGGCGTAGGAGCACAGCTACTTGGGCGGAGTGGCTACTTGGGCGGAGTGATTAGCGCAGCACACGAGACGCCCTGTGGTGAGGAGCAGAGAGTTCGTTTGTTTTGTTTACGGAACCATCAACAGGGCGTCTCGTGTGCTGCGCTAATCACTCCGCCCAAGTAGCCACTCCACCCAAGTAGCTGTGCTCCTACGCCTAGTGAGAATATAGTTCCCAGTATTTATACGATTAAAAATGGTCTCTGTCTCATATAGCCTTGTTATTTGTACACGCTGTGACTATACAGATCACAACATGTAAATAGGAAAATGTTTGCATTATTTTGTCACTTATTGGGATTAGTATGCTACCTTATCCATTTACATCCAGTCTTTGTGCTAAGCTAGGCTAGCGGTGGGTGCGTCAAATAACACTTACAGAACGCACAGAAATGAAAAAGGTATGTATGGACTTATCTAACTCTGGGGGATACTGTGAATAAGCTAAAGTCCCCAAAAGTCGGAGTGTTCCTTTAATGGACGACGGCGAGGCGTGAACCGTACGACGCGCAGCGGAGGACTGTTGCCTCCGCCGAAGTCCATTAATACCTGACAATGGACACCTCGAAGGGCATTAACCCGCTTATACCATGGTCACTTGCCAAATAACACATTTTTAAAACATTAGTTTATATTTTAATTAGTTTTACAATCAAAAGCTAAAGTTTTTACAAACAATAACTTGGTTTCCCTGGTTATGCCTGACAGTTTATTTACTAGGTGTCCTCTATCACTTTTTAATGGACACCCTGCAGCCAATCAGAATCGAGTATTCACCCAGACCATGGTATAAGTGTGAACACACCCTTAATGTTTCCTTCTAAGTTGCCTCGTTTTTAGCAGCATTGCATGAAGGCTTCGTGGATAAAGCAAACCCAGAATGCATTCCAGCACACAAATACTGAGCATAAAGCATAAGCTGCATCCCGATTCGGAGGCTCAATCCTTCAAAGGCTGCATTCGAAGGCCGAATGCATCACAGCGGCGCAATTCAAAAAGCTCTTTCAATGCGACATACAAATGCATCCTTTTTTGGGGCCACGAAGGATAGAACGAGTGGATCCTTTGAAGCCTAGCCTACGCCAGGTTTCATTGTGTGGCGATGAGGATTGAATTTTTTTTTAAGAGAAAATGTAAGTATTGTTAGGTTTCAACTTACTTGAATATCTAACGATACAAATGTTTTTTTTTAAATGTTGACACATCTTACCAATATGTGGTTTTATTGATAGTTTATACTCTTTATCAGGTACATGAAGTGACCAAGGTGAATGTGGTGTTTCATTTTCAGACAGTTATATATAACTTTCAAAAAAGTCCAGTTCAAACGTTACTGCCACTCGTCAACGGAAGCTGCCACAGGACAATCCTCTGTAGGCTAGACTGTCCCATTTAACAACACTTGGTACGACCTTCGTGGCCTTTGAAGTCCGCGTCCTTCGAAGGATGCAGCCTCTGAATTAGCGCACAGCTTTAGTTTACATACAAGAATATTAATTGCATGCTAATGCCAGACGCAATTGGAAACAGATGTGAGTCTAGTCTCCCGTCTAATTTAGATTTATGGTGCTTGTGAAATTGTTACTTTTGTCAAATAAACAGCAAGGCAGCTCACTAGGTTTGGGAACAGAGCACTTGTCTTTGCATTTCACTTCTATATTCATCTCTTCTTTCGCCATTTGCTTTCTATAACAGTGACTAGGCACTTTTTCTGCTATTTTGGTTCTAGAGGTATTTTTTCTATATTTTCTCCATAGTGAATTCATGAAATTCTTTAATAAAGAGCCTTGAATCATACCAAACATCTCTGAGATGAACCACAACATTACATACTTTGATTTGAAGTAAATCGAGAAAAAATACTTCTTTTATGAGGGAATGAACTATTCATCCCAAAAAACATCGCAAATTATGGAGTTTAGTCAAAAATGAGGGTACAACATAAAACTTGATTTATAATGATTAATTATAAGTATAAATAGTATACTTCAAGTGTATTGCAAAATATATAAATAGTTAAGAGAATATAGAAACCAACTCATGTCTCAGAGTTCAGGGTGGCACTGTTTTGAAAGCTGTACATTATCGTTAAAACACTTTCTCTATGGAACAAATGAATATTTCTTGAAGGAATTTTTTGAATATTAATATTTACTTCATGAATAACTTTTCCCGCAGTTCCTTGATTTGTCACCTGTCCTCTCGCTTTATTTCTTTCTCATCACCTCTGCTCCTTTTTTCCCTGTTTTCTTTGGTTACCTGTTGACTCGTTCAGAGAGGGAAGCGTATTTCTGTCTGTCTGTTGTCAGTGTGTCTCTTCCTCTCTTCCTTCTCGCTCTCTAAGATCAGAGAGTTTTTAATCTTGTCAACAAGGCGCCTTTTCAGCAGGAAACATCAGATTCCCAGTCCCCCTCCTCTCTCGTATCATGTGACAGTCCTCCAGGCCTCCTCTCTCCTCTGTCCCATAGGCTGTCTCAGGCCATAAATCCTGACCACAAACACGCTGCTGAGAATTCATTCCCATCCACCCCTCACTTCATCCTCACCCCAATAAACCCTTTTCATATTTCCGGTGTTTTAGAAGCTGAAGTTGTCATAGTTGGGTAAACTGGTGGTGAGCGGAAACTACAGCAAATATAGTTTTAGCATTCCCATTTGCTCAAATAGCAACAAAATCCACAATACATTTCTATGACTTTCCAAAAGAGGAAAAAAATATCGAGAGATTGATTACGGTGGTCAAAAGACAAAGATTTCAAATTTGGCGTCACTCCCTCAGCTGTTGTATTAGAAACACTTACGCAGTGAAATTAATATAACACAAAATATAGTTAGAATGTTAATAACTGTGGAAATGGATCATCATATGCTACGTTTCCATCCAATTTTAGCGCAAACTTGGAATATCGCATTAAACATTTGCGAATAAAGCAGCGTTTACGTCCCATGTGTTCAAGAGAACAAATTTAGAACTTCCTGGGAAATTGGTGCAAATTTTCTGTAATATAAATGGAAGTTGCTGCAATCCTGGAAGCCACTGTGGTTCAGAGCGCAATAAATGCTGTCATGGTGTTCAAAACACGCAAACGTGTGAGACACTTCTGGGACGTAATGAAACCCAAACATTTTGATGACAGACTTTGGCTCAGGCATTTCGGAATGACCGATCCAACTTTTGAGATGCTGTGTGATGTGATTGGTCAGCTGGTTAGTCCAGTTATCCAATCATATCCTTTGTTGAGGCAAAGTCTCTGAGTTTTTTGTTGTGCATCGAGGGATATATTTGGCAAATGCATTTCCATCGTAGCTTAGCATTGCTTCATTTATGTTGTCTTGTCAGATAATAAAAAAAAGCATAAGATGAGAGCATAAGATTTGTATGTGCATTTTTAGAATTTATGCATGCTTGGCATTTCTATCCAGTGTTTTTTTATTTATTATTTGATAACCCAAAATTTGCATAAAAATAGGTGGATGTAAGCATAGCTACAGTATGTCAAGTACATATGCCTTTTCGATTGATCTTTTTCTTAAAAACATTTTTTTAAGAACTTTAACAAAAAAATTAAGTGCTCATGTGATTTTATTCTAGATGATGTCACCTCTTTTGTCTGCTTTGCTCTTTTCATATTTGTTTTTGCCAAATTTGTTTTGTTCTCACAACTGAGTCTTCACTTGATGTCGTGGGATCATGAAGGAAAGGTTTCTGTCCTTATTTTTCTGTAGTTTTTTGACCCGTCTGAGCAAGCCACCACTTGGCTTGATAATATCCAGTTTCAAGTGTAGGTAAATTGCATTGTGCATCTCAAGCTACATGATCAATATTAATATGTCGGCTACTGTATAACTAATACAGTTTAGAGCTGATGGTAACAGGGATGGAAGTTTTATAGTTTTACTTGTCTTGTGCTCATCATTGTCATTCAAGTTGAATTTAAGAAGCTACATTTAATGCTAATATTGCGAGTACAACAACATTCCTTTTATATCGTGTCAAATATGGGATTTGCCTTTCATTTGAACCAGGACAAGAAGTTTTAGAGGATTTTGAAAAATTCAAAACAAATAAAATGTATGTAGCATGAAGAAATATTATTCTGCACTATCTTTACATATTTTTGTCTGTCCTCTGTTCTGTTTTCAACTATATTAGCAATTATGCACATTTTGAATCTACCGGTACACGCGTGATAATGAAAGGCACTTGTTTTGTCGAATGACCCAACAGAAAGTCATTTGTTTCAGTGTCCGGGCTTTTGTTTGCTATATTAACAAAACAATTATGCCTGTTTACTCACCGTCTTGCCTGAAGAGTTAAGCTCCACAGAACCCTTTCAACCGCTCAAGCTGATCTCTTTGTGTTTTATGCTAACGGTTACATACATTGCCATCCAGCTTGACTCAAGCCTTACACTAAAATGTCTTTCATTAGATTAATCTATACCCTAAGTCTGTTGGGTCAGTTGTATGATTCTGTTCCCCAAAGCTGAGTGAATTAGATCACAGTTGAAGAAACTTGCTTAGGTATGTCTATCTGAAAGCTAATTCTATATCTTTCTACATGAATGAACTTTTGCCTATTCTTTTCCCCCTAAACCAACCAGTTATCTGTACTCGGGTAAGAAAAAAATAACCTGATTATCAAGTAGGTTTTAGGTCAATGTCAGAATGACATGTACCACGTTCAAACCATAAATGTACAAAAAGAAGTAGATTAGATAAGAGGACACATTTAGTATAATTTTAAAAGATTTTTTCATTATAAATTATAAAGTAATAGTTGAAAGAAATTAATTCTGGGTTATTTTTCCCGCCAAACTATCATCAAAGTAATGTACTTAAATGTGCAGTGTGTAATATTGACAGTTAGTGGTTGAAATGGTTACTACAGTCCAAATTCTAAATATTGGAGAGAGTCGGTTCCCCCACTCCTCCTCCTCAGACTCCACGAACACACGGGTTGCCAGATTGAGGACATGCAACAGGAATGAGCGCAATTGAAAATGGAAGGCGACGAGCCTTAACCTGTAAGTTGATGAGTTGATTTATCCGCGTTTTAATATGCCTCTGATCATAGCACTTTTTTAAATGGATGCCGAGGCTTTTTTGGTAAAACCTGCGATCTCTGTCCCAGTTTGTTCGCTTTCTTCTATGTTTGAAATTCGCTGTGTCTCCCGCAAACTGGCAACCCGGGGTGTTGAAATACTATTGGGTAAATTGATAGTGGGCGGATTCTCACAGACCAAAACAAAAACAGATATTCCATCGCACATTTCAAAATAGAATAACAGGCTGTATCATTTTTAGAGAAACAAATATATGAACTTAGCATGTTTCCTAAATCTCTGCAAATGCTTTCGTACAGTCAACAAACTTACATGCAGCACCTTTAAGGCTACAGTAGGCCTTCTACAGTACTTCAGAACCACTTGCTCACATAAGATTAAGTCTGAAATCCTGCATGGAGGCATCAGCTGTGCAGTGCTGGACGGGGGGTGAGACTTCAGGTGTTAGACAGAGGGGTCAGAGGTCAGCGAGCTTCCTGTGCATGAGAGTCTGCTAGCGCTCGTATTGAGATCGTGTTTCACACACACATGTCCTCTGCTACTGGACACCTGCGATCGCTGTGTATCGGTTCCCTGATCGCTTTACAGACTCAGAGAGAGACACTCAGATCTCAGGGATGCATGTACTGTAACGCTGGCTTGTTATTCATTCACCAAGATATTCATCTTCCATATGGCAAGCGCATAGGTTTGTTTAGTTCATTTTCTCTCCCTTGTAACTCTCAGATGACCCTATCGACCTCACTCGAATGAATTTTCATGAAAATAAACTAACCTAAGCTGCGATGCTTGATGGCATTCTCTGCCATTTGAGCTACTGAAGTGATTGTGTATGTAAGTTTGTGTACCTAACCTTTTGTGTAATTTCTCTGAACAAAGCGTCTTTATTAGTTATGCTCTTGGTTCAAAAGAACCCACTCAGATCATCTGTTGATCTATTAGGGCCGTATGATTTCTACGATGCTGAAAATATGGACATAATCATGGAATTCAGTCATAAAAATGGAATTTACTGTTTAATTTACTGGAATTTGGAGGAATAAAATAAAAGTAGGGCTGTACACTTAATAGCAATATAGACTAGTGTCTATGAATATTAATATTTTTAAATAATCATGACGTATATTACCATTAGTAGAATGTTCCTCTCAAAGTAATAATAACACAATAATATAAAAATATTACACAATTTCTCATCCGTGATTTAATTTAAACAGTAAACCAAAAAAATTTAAGGAATTGTTTAAATTTAATTTGAATACATTTTAAAAGATTAATTTTAAACCATTAAAATGGAATCCAGAAAAATTCAGTCAAATTTCTTAATCGCGATTAATCGCATTATGCATTCATAGAGAGACAGAGACACATTTTCGATTGATTAATCGATACATTTATTATGTTAGATGTGATTTAATTGCTTTGACAGCACTAAAAAAAAGGGCCCTAATCTATTTTTGGATTTTTCAAATGCATAAAAATGATCTGAGATCAGACAGTTCAAAAAGTCACAGCACACATTTGTTTCACATATTAAACATTTCATTTTTATAGTATATTTGCACCAAAGTAGATGTATATTTGCTTACAGGATATTATTACCAGATATCTGTGACGGTGAAAAAAAGCATTCTTGAATGATGTTTTTCATGCAAATGTTGTGGATCACTACCATCTCAGATGTTCATCCAGGTGAATTCCATTAAGCATTGTTTCATTGGAATGTAATTTTACCGAGGAACGTCACTTGTACAGTTGGCAGTGTTGACAGTGGCATGTTGCCAGTGATAGTACAGTAATAAATGGCTTCAGTCAAAAACAGCACCACTCCCTCATGCTTTGTTGTTGGCTAAGGTTTCCATATGCAGGTTTACTGGGTGGTGACGCTTTTAGTGATTACACCTTTCAGAAATAAGCAGTTCATGCTAATCTTTTTAATCTTTGTGCTGAGTGACTGCATTTCATATTCTTTTGTTTGAGCTTTATCTTTTTCTGCTTCTTCAGGGGTGATCCTAACCTGGTTAAACTCAATGTGGCCATCACCTGTGGATACCTGTTCTATGGTATGAATCGTTGATTTATTATGGATGTTCACGCACAGATGACACATTTCAGATCTTTTCAGGTTTGTCTACTTTTTTTTTTTTTTACTCTCTTGTTTTCTCTTCCGTCTTCTACTCTTCTCTTCTCTCAGACCTGGTGCTTCTAGCTTGTAACTGGAGTACCATGGGTGACTCGTTTTTTGTCTGTCACCACTTGGCGGCGCTGTATGCTTATGGATATGTCCTGGTAAGTACCTGGTAATACAGAGCACAACATGAAAGGCCCTTGAAATTGAGGACATTTACTGTAAAAAAAAAAAAAAAGTCTGATAAAATATTTAAAATCTTTAATGATAAGAGTTTAAAAGTTTAAATCTTTAAAACACAATTCTTAGGTGTCATATATATATATATATATATATAATAGTCACTTTTTGAATATATATATATATATATAAATATATATATTCAAAAAGTGACTATTATTCTCACTGTTCTTTATATTATTTAAAGATTTTTTTTTTTTAAAGCTTGTGTCATTTGAAAGCCCAAAAATAACCTTTCAGTTTTAAAGAGACTTACTAGCTGTGGCATACAGTTAGTTAGTCAGTTAGTTAGTTGAATACTCGCCAAGACCAACATTTTGATATTATTTGGTGTGTATTATGACTGTCTAAACGCAATAAGCAGGAAAAAAGAACTAAATTTAGTACTGAGAGGAGGCTTTATGTGCTGCACTTTGGGTGTGAGCACAAAATCTGTGAGTAAGTAAGTTATGCTCAATACGTACAATCCCATGCTGAAATTCAAGCCCTGCAACAGCAACAATATTCATCCAGAGCAAATGAAACGATATCAATATGTATAGGAAAAAAATCTATTACTGACAACACTACATTGTACTTAGTTTAGTATTTAAGAAGGTTTTTTTTTTTTTTTACTAAAATTGAAAAATGTATATATAAAATGCAACCTGCCAAAGTGGCTAGTAGGAGTGATATGTATAAAATCTAACAAAAGTTTGTGTGTGTGTATATGTGTATATATGTATATGTGTGTATATATATATATATATATATATATATATATATATATATATATATATATATATATAATATGTATGTATATATATGTATGTATATATATGTATATATATATATATATATATATATATGTATGTATATATATGTATATGTGTGTGTGTGTGTATATATATATATATATATATATATATATATATATATATAATATAAATATATAAATTCAGAAAATGAAAACTTGTTACTCATTGGAGAGGTATTTAAATAATTGTCTGTTTGATTTGCAGTCACGTGGAGTGCTTCCTTATTTTGCAAACTTCCGACTGATTTCAGAATTGTCAACGCCGTTTGTGAATCAAAGGTGAGATTTGTTTACTCATTGGGAGAGATTAATTCAGAACCATAAACTTCTCGGTTGACCTCTATTTCTCTCTCCGCAGGTGGTTTTTCGAAGCGTTAGCCTACCCTCGTACCGACCAGCTGGTTGTCATCAACGGCATCGCCATGGCGGTCGTGTTCTTCCTGGTGCGGATTGCCGTGATGCCGCCCTACTGGGCAAAGGTGTTTGGCACGTTCGGTACGCCAGCGTTTGAAAGGCTTGGTCTCAGTGCTCAGGTGGCTTGGATCGTATCCTGCATTTGTTTGGATATCCTGAACACAATATGGATGTACAAAATCGCCCGTGGCTGCTACAAGGTCATTACCGGCAAGCTAAGAGGGGGCAAAGTGGACACCAAAAAGACCAATTTTGTGAACAACCACACAGACTAAGAATCATCCGCAATAAAGACATATAGATTAGACCTAGTCTCTTCCCAGAATATAGCGACTTCCGAGTTGTTTCCATTGTGCTCTGGATGGACGTGCTCTCAAAAAGAGGTTGAGAGGATCCATCCCAGTGTGGTTTTAACCTCTGTGTCATTTACAAACAATCTGAATTCACCTACACCGGTGAACATCAAGCAGATAAATGCCTCAAACACAACCAAAGTGCCTCAAAGCACAAAGAGAAGCAATAGAACATGAACATATGAGCTCGTGACCACGGAAAGTCCATCGCATCTCCCTCGCAAAGCCTTATCCAGTCAGTACCCATCCATGTTTTTTCTCTAAACCAATCGTGGTTGGCTTAAGAGCCATATTTCCTGTGATATTTACACTGATGTGCCTCAGTGGTCTCCAGGCTTGAAGTTGCTCCACAATTGCTCATTTGTTGGCGGATCGCAAACGCTCATCGAATTCATTCAGTCTTACGTCAACACTACATTGCCAGTCTGACTTGTCGCAAGGCTTCCGTGAAACCACAGATCTACCTCTCTCACCGTGTCAAGCACAAGTGCGGCACCTGCCCGTCCCAGAACCAACACCGTATGGACTTGCTACGAAAAAAGAATCAAGCGCTCACGGCCTTCACTGTTATAGCCCATACCTGCAGAACTCCTCTTATGTTGCACCTCAGTCGCTCTTTTGCATTTACAGAAGTTGTCTTCCAGGTGGAAACGGAGTGAAAAGGTGGTTTGTAAAGCCTTTGAGAGTTTCGTTAGTTTGTGTGCATGCTTCTCTTCTGACCGTGTCGGTCAGCTTTGACGTCATGTTTGCATTCGATTCAAGGAAGCTGTGGCGGTTTATTCATTTCTCAGGTTGTTGACTTTTCTAAAGCCCTTCATTTTCTGTATTTGCATGTGTTTCTCCAACATGCTGAAGTTGCATTACAGTCTCTCTAAACTACACGTGCACAGGTTTTAGATTGTTTCTGTTCCTGCCAAATAGATAATTTAAACAACTTGAGGGAAGCAGGTGCAAGTTTCATCTTAGTCCTGTTTCTGCCAAATTCAAAGGTTTTTTTCAGCTTGTTGGTCACTAGAACCTTTGATTTTTGTCATGATGCATGAACGCCGATTCTCTTGAATGTGATTTCCAGCTTATATTTATCTGGGCATGTGAACCCATGTTGCATTGTGCTGTGGTGTTACTCTATAAAATTTTTTTTTTTTTTTTTTTGGCCTAAAAACAAATGCGTACTTATTTCTACCAAGTGACGGGAAAATCTTGTGTATTCAGAGCTAGTGTTTCTCTTCTGAAATTCAGGTACACCTCCAAAATGAATGTCATTTTGACTTCTTAAATTGGATAATTCTGGCAGAGAATGTGAGAGGATTGTGGGAAAGGTAGTTTTTTTGTTGTTTTTTTGCCTTAGATCTGTAATTCGAAATAACCAAATCATCCTCCAGGCCTTGAATATGTGAAGCTGTGACAATAGAAATATACTCTGGTGATGTTTTTGGAGAAGGAAATGACCCTGGGTCATGTAATCATATGTAGTTATGTATAATGTCTGAAATGAGCTGTAATCTTCGTGTTTATGAAAATGCGAAAGAAGGTTAGGCTTTGTGGTACGACATCCCACACAAACGTTGCACAATCGGATGCCTTTGTCGCGTTAATATTGTAATGTTCTTCAGTGGCTGGCCGTCCTCACTATGCTATTGCATTTTTGAAGGGCTGATCGAAATCAATAAAGTTCAAGTACCAATTGAATTGACAATACTCAAAATAATAATAAGTGTTCATTAAAACTGACTTTTCTCTACAGTTATTGATTGTTTTCTTTAGAACAGCCACAAAAACGTGCCTGTTGCTACAAGCTACGAAGTTTGAGTGTATGAAAGAAGAGCATAGATAGGACTGTGCTAGTATGAAGCAGTCGTAGAGTTAGCACAACCCTAATATTAGTACTGCGCCTAGCCTCGCCTTAGCTTAAACTCTTAAACCCTCATAGTGGACACTGTGCTGATTCAAAGGGTGGGAGAATGTGAAAAATCTAGGATAACCTTATCGGGAGTAGACGGGATCCCTCATATCAAACGTCCCATTATTGTTTACAAAGACCTCTTTTATAATCCATGCTGCACTTGCCTGCTTTCGTTTGGTCCTATCCTCATGTGGAGCAGATAGACGGTATCCTAACCGAGACAAAAAGTGTTTTTCATGATCACATGGAGCCCCAAATTATTTGTCAGTGTTTCAAGCTCACATGATTTTAAAAACAAGCAGTCGCCATCAAATAAATCATATAGGCAGGCAGGATAAATTGTGGATTTAGTTAGATGTTTTAAATTGGAGAGAGGAGACCCATATTTGTTTTCGATTATCAATAGAGTGCAACGGCGCCCGCCCACTTTTTCAGCGGCGCTGGTTCCGGAAGTATTTTTTTCATTCACTTTTCCCATAGGGATTTTAAAATAGTCTTTGTTAAGAGTTATAAGCCATCAGCCAAAACAACCAAGTTTTTTTAAATACAAAGGTACAAGACCGTGTACTAAACGGCTTTAGTGAGGGAATGAACTACAATCCCATGAAGCATGAACAGCGTAATCAAATTAAAACGACTCATTTACAAATGTTGATTATATGTGTATAAATTAAGTTTACTGCAAAGCATATACAAACATTTCAGAGAGTAGGGAGATCGTCTATGTCATTCGCATTCGAGATCTTTTGGTGCGTTTTGCTTGTTTCTAATCTCTGATTGGAAACATTTTAGGAAACACAATTATTTTAAAACAAAGCTGAAATGATGCGGGTTGACTGTTTCAGGAGAAGCAAATATCATGGATTAACAACCTTGTAGCTCACAGTAAGGCTGTCTTTAAAGGTTTACAAGTTATCGTTCAAAATCTATTTCCTTATGGAAAAAATGAGTTGAGGTTTTACTTCCGGAACATGACTGTTGCACTCTATAAGGAGCAATAATCTAGACAGACTTTTCTACCTGTCCAGATGTTTGGATGGGGCTTTTTCCGTCTAATGCTGTCGGCCTTTTGTACAGACAACCTGGTATATTCAGTGGAATCATTAACTATGTGCAATTTGGTGACTAGTCCAATGCCAGTATTGAAAAATCAATGTATTTGTATGTACCTTCAGTCTTGAAGTATAAGTTGCTTATAAGATGTGATTATAAGAATACTAAAATGAGCACAGAACTGTTGGATAAATGTAGAAGTTTTGATTTGATTGATTTTATCTTTTTATCTTTTTTTTTTCTTTTTTCTTTGAACACATTACTGTGCTGTGGATTTAATCGTCTCTGGAAATTTGAATGTGAAGATGGACACCGAACCGAGGCCTCAGAGCCCCGGCGTCAGCACACTTTGAAACTGATGGATGACATTTATGACCACTAATTATATTGTCCAAGTAGCAGTCAAAACTTCAGAAGTGACAGATTTGTTCATTAATAAATTTGAGATTATAAAAAGCTGTCCTGAGTTGTCGTTTTATAACTTGTTTTGCATTTCGATTTGTTGAGTGACTGAAAGCCTTCGACTATTTGACTACATGCATTACTCTTTAAAAGCTTGAGGTCATTAAGCTGTTTTTTATGCTTTTATTCAGCAAGGACTCGTTCAATTGATGAAAAGTTACCGTAAAGTCATTTAAAATGTTGCAAAAGATTTCTATTTCAAATAAATGCTGTTCATAAATGCCTAGCAGGGAGGTTCATAATTCTATTCATCGAAGAATTTGTGGAAACTGATGAAAATGTTAAGCAGCACAACTGTTTTAATTCTAAATTTAATTTAATAAAATTTTACTCAACATTTAAAAATATATTCACTTAGAAAACAGTTCTTTTAAATTGTAATAATATTTCACAATATTGCTGTTTTACTGTATTTTTGATCAAATAAATGCAGCCTTGATGAGCATAAATGTATTACTTCAGGTTAGTTCTTTGTGAAGGATGGATAAGAATTACTTCAGACTTTCACTTTTTTTCATTTCATTAAACTCTCTGTACACATTTACTTTAATAGTAGAATGATTTTGTGAATGAAATGGTTTAGATTTAGTAGTGGGCCAAATTATTCATCATGCTTGCACTTTACACATTTTACTCACTTTTTGCAACATTTTGATTATCATGACATGTTTTGATGTGTTCATTAATCTACTGAATGTTTGTTTAATGTCGGTGTAAGTAGATATTTGACATATGAAGTGACTGTTTTGATTATTTAGCTGTCTGTTTGCACATTCAGAGCGCTTTTCTGTTGGCAAGACCGTTGGCAGATGACAGTTGTTTGCTAATTCTTGATGTTAAAGGAAGATTTATCCAGATTCAGTGGCAAATGGACACCCTCATGTTTAAGAAGTAGAACAAAGTGAAGATGTTTGTATCTAGCTGTCTGTCTGTCTGTCTGTCTGTCTGTCTTTGTGTCCATCTGTCTATTTGTCTGTCTGTCTGTATCTCTATCTGTCTGTCGTTCTATCAATCTGTCATCTCTCCAGCTCTACCTGTTGATAAATGACATCTGGTAGTTCTGCCTCAGCTCAGAGCTTATGTAATTCTTGAAGACAGAATAAAGCAGAGGTAAAGAAAGCCAACAAGGATGACAGAGAATATTAAAGTGGGAGAATGAGAGATCTTTGAGTCTGTATAGTCTGGCTCTGATTGAATTCAGCTCTACTGCATGTACTCATGGTCAATGGGTTGGCTCAGAGAAACTGTGTGTGTGTGTATGGATGGCTTTTACCAAACATGGTCACACAGTGCATCTGAGGCTCAGTGAAATCTCCCCTGGTACCTTCACACACACACTACATATCGTACATCTCCAGCACTACTCTGTGACATTTTATATGCCTCACACCAAGCTCAAGTTTACTTTTCACTTTGCTATTACCTGTCAGAGATGGTTTTCATGACTTGTTTTCATGTATACATTTAAAGCATATGCAAAGAAAACTAAATCACTCCTAATTTCATTTCAGCTGGCATTAAAATCCCATGCATAGTACAGATCTTTAAAATAATGAACATACACACATTCAGGAGTTAAAGGAAACTGAACTGCACTCAGACATTCATCCTGAAGTTGTTCCCAGACGTAGATTTGCATTCCAGACTCTATGATCTTTATATAGTTACATTTACGAGGCATTAAAGTTGTTTGAGGGTCGTATTGTCCATTCTAATCAGAGTTGTAAGAACGTCAAGCAGATTTATGATGGGCTCTTGGCATTCGCTTGTTTACAATAGTCTCCAGTACATTTGGTTGGTGTGTTGAGGATACGGATAACTACTGTGTGCAAAAAACCTGCCCGTGGCTGTTAGATCTCCAGAGCAGCCTCCTAAATTCCTCTAAGCTTTGTAGCTTGAATGAGCCATCGACCATAAATAGGCAGACAGACCTATCCTAGAAAGGAGAGAAGGAAGCAGAGAGGGCAGGGAAATCTCTGGAACTGGCGCATTCAGATGCTGTAATATTTCTGTTTTTCTCACCATTTCTCCATCATTCTTGATTTTTTTTCTGGCTCATTTGTGTCCATAAACACAAATATACAACCATTACTGCGTCTGATGCAGATCAGTGCCAAACTCTCATTCACATAAAACTGTAGCTGTTCGTCTCTTTATAATCAGTATTGTCTGCTTTTCCTTTGGCTTTTTCCTTCTGGATACATTTTTTTCCTCCTTTTAGCCATGACAAAGCCAAAATGCTGTTATCGTACAAACTTAGTTCATTCAAAATCTCCAACCAGAGATTCACTAAATGTACAGTCCATTATAAAGCCATTCACTGTAAATTATTTCTGTTGTTTTCACAGTAATATTATTCTAAAAAATTCCCTACTGTAAAATCTGAATTCAGATTTTCAGAATGTCATTTTCACAGCATTATTACTGTATTTTTAACAGTATCCTACTGTATTAGCTGTTTACAGTATGTTACTGTAGATTTTCAATGCATTCTGGGAAAATATGAGCCTACTGTAAATCTAAATACAGTACTGACCGCTAAAAACAACCGCACACCTCCTCACACAACGGCTCTGGTATAGACTCATCATGAAGATGAAAGCCCACAAGAGTGTGGTAGGTTTTTATAGACTTAAATCGCTTAATATGTTTTATTCTGGTATTATTTATTTTCAGTATATAAAGCTAAGTTTTAGGTTAAATATTTCTGTAAGAAAATCTGTGCAAGCGTACATTTTTTTACCTTTTCCTCCCGCAGCGTCGTGAAGATGAAAGTCCTCCTAGTACGTTAAATTGGTAGGTATACTTCGAAAGACATGTAATCGCCGTGTAATGAGCCTGTGTTTATGTTTGAGTTATATATATATATATATATATATATATATATATATATATATATATATATATATATATATATATATATATATATATATAGTGTGTGTGTGTGTGTGTATGTAAGAACATTGGAGTGGGTGCTCATTTCCCATTTAAGCCGTGCTGATTTTCCTCCCGCAGCGGCGCTGGCTGACCGACGGGACCATCCTGAGACAGGCAGGAAGAGTTGTCATTGTCGACCTTTTTCTTTACAGCATATGTGTAAGGGAGGCCAGCTAGTAGTCGCTGTGCGAGTAAACCTCACTCCTCTGAGCACTGATCTCAATAGGCGCTCTTGCGACAGACGCTAGAGGCTGCAATCTTTAACCTCCGTGTTAAAGCGCCTGGGTGGAGGGGTTACATTGGTGCCGTGACCCGGATGGGAGTGAGGTTTAGGGGGGAGAGTGTAACGGAGACCAGCTAGTAGTCGCTGTGCGAGTAAACCTCACTCCTCTGAGCACTGATCTCAATAGGCGCTCTAGCGACGCTAGAGGCTGCAATCTTTAGCCTCCTTGTTAAAGCGCCTGGGTGGAGGGGTTACATTGGTGCCGTGACCCGGATGGAGTGAGGTTTAGGGGGGAGAGTGTAACGGAGGCCAGCTAGTAGTCGCTGTGCTAGTAAACCTCACTCCTCTGATCACAATAGGCACTCTAGCGACAGATGCTAGAGGCTGCAGTCTTTAGCCTCCTTGTTAGCTTTCCTGTAGCTCAGTGGTAAGAGCATTGCGTTAACAACGCAAGGTTGTGGGTTCGATCCCAGGGGATTGCACATACCTATGTATAAATGTATAGGATAACGCAATGTAAGTCGCTTTGGATAAAAGCGTCTGCCAAATGCATAAATGTAAATGTAAATGTTAGAGCCACTGACTCTCACGCCATAGACCCAGGTTCGAGGCCCGCACAGAGAGGGGCGAGTATGACCCGGGTGGAGGGGTTACATTGGTGCTGGACCAGATGGGAGTGAGGTTTAGGGGGGAGAGTGTAACGGAGGCCAGCTAGTAGTCGGTGTGCTAGTAAACCTCACTCCTCTGATCACAATAGGCACTCTAGCGACAGATGCTAGAGGCTGCAGTCTTTAGCCTCCTTGTTAGAGCGCCTGACTCTCACGCCGGAGCCCTGTGTTCGAGGCCCGCACAGAGAGGGGCGAGTAGGACCCGGGTGGAGGGGTTACATGTGAATACTGGTTATTGTTGTATACTAGCCTACTACTAATTAAGCAGGCACTTTAACTCTTCAAACATTTATTTTAATATTTCCCATTCCAACATTTATTTTCCACTGGCACAAAGTGTTAGGCTACTGAGATTTTACTGGTATGGCTATAATTGTATTTTGTTCATTGATGAAATATGGCTAATATGCTGGTAAATCTGTATATTCTGTTGAAGTTCAGCTATGGAACCATGTCACTCAGCCATGTAAAAGATGAAACCTGCATAAAGCTGTTGATGTGAAGCAATAACTAGTGTTATTGAATAAATAACAGTAAAATGTATAAAATAAATAAATAATTAAAATAATTAAAAATAACAGTATAATGCTGTACTTTATTTTACAGTAGGCCTATGCTTAAAACTACTGTAGTTAGTTTTACAGTAATTTTACTCCGGAATAAAATACAGAAGCTTGCTGGCTATTTGTTGCCAGTAAGTTACTGTTGATTTTACGTAAAACATTTTTTTACAGTGTTGAAAATATTTCAAGAAACCACCCAGCAACCCACTTTCCTTTTCCAGTTTGAAACTTGCCTTGCTTTGTGTGTTTTATTTGCTTATCTTTGCTAAAGCTGTTTTACAGACCAGTGACCGACTCGCACCTCACACTGACATCCTCATTGGGTAAGTTATAGGGATGTACTGTGAAAAAACACTTTAACACAGAACAGATCTCCAGAGCATCTAAGAATGGATACAGCTAGTTAAATGATGCCAGCATTACAATGAGTCATTTGGACTCATTTATGGCGTACTTGCTGAACTCCAAGTGAAAGTGAAGTCCTCTCATGAGCTGCACAGCGTGAAACACCTCGTCTCGACCCTCATAGCAGGGTGATAGTCTGCCTCAGTTATGACCAAATAAAGCGTCCAAATTCCTCCCCTGCTCTTTTTCAACCTCTAGAATGTTTACAAGAACGCTGGATCAGGCTTCCACCAAATGACTCTCGCTGGGACCCGGCTACTGTATCAGAGCATCACAGACCCGCTTTTAGAGGACTTATGATGTCAGTGGTTTTACCCTGATGATTGTCAGGGAGTCAAATTATATCATCCAAATGTTAAAGCGTCGTTTGGTTGATAAAATGTAATTTTTGGAGGTTAGACTTTCACTTTTATAAAAAGAAAGGATGTTTTAAGTAAGGAATAATTGACTCTGGGCCGCTGAATTATTAGAAAAATAATGCACACCCGAGCTGGTAATGCCGTTACACCTCGGGTGTGCATTATTTTTCAATAATTCAACGGCCTGGAGTCAATTATTCCTCTTATAATACGTTACCACACCTCAAAACATTGTTCAGATGATGTATTTCAAGACATTTGTCAGGTTTTTGTCCTTAAAATGGTCTTGGTTTTAGGACTAATTTCTTACGGATCTAATCCCAATTTGCTAATTCCAAAATGTCATTTTAGAGCTAGTTACGAAAGCTTGAACCACTGATAGCTGTGTGAATTACCTGTTCGTCTCTGTTCCAAGAACAGTGCCGTTGTTACTGTACCTTGCTGGTGAAAAATGGCATGTAGCTTTTAAGTTGTTAAACTATTTTCAGAGAAGTGCTGACGACACGTTATATATATATATATATATATATATATATATATATATAAATAAAATGTATCATTAATATACACACATACATAATAAAAAGTTTTATTTGTATTTTCTTTTTTTGTTTCGATTCCATTGAAGGTTCCACTGAAGTTTTCTCTTACTTGCTGATGACAACATTATAATCTGATATGAATCTGGTCTATTAGAAATAAATGTTAATTTGTATGAATGTACATTGGTGTGAACACAATGATTTTCTTAGTGTCTCTGTGCATGGATGACGCAGACGATGAGCTGATTTTCCTTTTTCACTGCACTACGTTATTCTGATACAGATGACAAACCATAGGAATGTGGGGCCAGGAGTGTGTCGTCCAGTCAGAGAGAATAAGCTGGTAAAACATCCTGATCATCCACAGCAAAGCACAATGTTCAGCAGAACTATGATGTAATTATGGCACTATAGGCACTGAGGTCCAACAATGAAACAGTCACCATGATGTCATGAATGATGTTTTACACTTTATAGAACCTGTTTTAATGTCATTTTGCCATTTAAAGTTATGTTCTATGGTGTTTTAAGTTTTGAAATCAAGTGTACTCTCATTATTTTAAACTAGTGCATCCGTGAAAAGAGTAAATACGTCATTCAGAGGCTAAATCTGATCAGATACTCTTAAGTGCTCAGTCAAACAAATTCAAGCACAACCTTAGTTCTAGAGTGTTTCTTAAGATGAAAGTGCTCATGTATTTGTACTATAACCATCTAATCTGAAAGGACTGGGTCTGAATTATTGTGTTAACATTTACAAAGGTGGAATACAGTGCTCTTGATCCATCACTGTAATCCATGGCTTATCTGACTCCAGGCTTACTAACTCCTGCAAAATGACCAAGCGTTAAGAAATATGGCCAATTAAGATGTTCATGTCCGAAACTCTTTGGGATACACAGAATGATCAATGTAAAGTTTGCCCGACTACTGATTAAAAACATATCAGTCCCTGATAATGAAAATGACACAATAACTTTCAGTCATGATAACAAAAATCATTATAAAAAATACAGTATATATGCCATGCAGTCATTTTATTAGAAATAAAACGTATTATAAGCATATAACATATTTAGAAATGTATTATATACTGTATATATTCAATATGTGTGCTTAGTTATATATATATATATATATACATGTATATATTTAGGCTATATATGTATATATAAATGTGTGTGTGTGTGTGTATATATATATATGACTATAGTCAACCTTTGAAGTGGATCAAAAAAGAACGGAAGACAAGAACGGGTATTGTTCAAAATTCATGTATAATTTTGATGAAAGGTTTTGATCCTCTTCAAATGTTGACTACTGTGCATTTATATAATGTACGTATATGTGTGTGTATATATTGTATGTATTTAGGACACTAAAATACTAGTCAAAATAAGATGCCTATATTCTATTTTATTCCAAAATGTTAACTAAATTGTCATTTCCATCACAGAATATTATCAGAGACAATACATCACTTGGAATATGAAGGAAATTCTGTTGAGGTGACACGAATGAAAATATTATTTCATCATGTGGTAATATTCTTTATTGTAGGCTATGATTTAAAGGGCATTTTTGTTTCTTTTTTTCTGATAGACATATTTGGTAGCCTACTGTGTTGGGGCAGCACTTGATGTCCCATGTAAAATCCAAAGCAAAACCAGCTGAGAAGCACTGAACTACACAAATCAGGAGCATCCCTAATTCACTTCAAAGTGGAAAAAGTGACATCGGACGCGTTTAATGCCATGCCGGTGACATCATTTTTACAGAGCGGCGTGACGTCGCAATTGGACGTGGGCCCCAGCCAATCAGCGCTCGCTGCGCGCACACACAGATGGGAAGAGTTTAAAAAAGATTGTGGAAAAGAAGATGTGGCCCAAACCTTCCCACATGATCGGACAGTTGGACTGGAGATCACAGGTCTAACATTAGCTATCGCCATCCTCTCGCCGAATCTGCTGAAAAGCACAATGTCAACTCACTTCAAGAGCGGACCTGCTTTCGGACTGTCTGCGGAGGTCAAGAGTAAGGTAAGATCTGCTTTGATTGACAGCTGTCAGAGATGCGCAGGGGCACGTGCATGCGCCACTCGAGTCAGTTTACTGTGTCGTTTATTCTATATAGGAGGAATTTGAGGTGTTTTGATCTTTCAAGGTGTTTTATGGGAGGGTTATGGGGATCTAATCCAACTTAAAATTGCCCTAAACTCAAAACAAAAGGTTAAGGAGGAGGCGGTTTTTAATAGTAGGCTATACATTATTTATAAACAAGTACACTGTCAAAAAAGTTGCTGCCTTAATTTTTTAAGTACAATCAACTTGGATGTTTAAGTCATTTCAACTTAAATTACATTAAACTGACTTAAAAAATGAGTTGAATCTTGTATAACTCATAAAAAAAACTGTTGAACATTGCTTAACTTATTTTAGTGAGTTAAAGCAATGCAAAAACATATGTTGTTGTAACTTATTATTCAGATCATTTTTACAGTGTAGGCTATATATATTTAAAAAAATCGTTTCAGTAACCAAAAACTTAAGTAGGCTACAAGTTCGTAATAACAGAAGTCGGACAAGAACATATACAGTCATTTTCACTTTATTTTAGGTTTACATTGCACAGATATGAAAATAAGAAATATTGTTATGTTTTAAATGCCTTAAATTATCCACGTTTACCGTGCTAGAGACTCCGATATTGTAGCTTACAATTAGCTCAATGGTCCTCAAATTTCAAACTGAACATGGTCAAGTGGTATATAATATATTTCTTGCCAATAATGTGCAATAAAAAGTGTGAAATGTAGTGTTGTACTAGTTATAAATGGATAACCATATAACTTCTACCTATATAGCTAAACTTTACTAATTTAGCAGAACTTTATGAAAGCATGAGAATATGATGTCCTTGTTGACATCTAGCACTGAAATGTCATGGGTTCATATGCAAACTGGTTTAGTTGGGTCTGATTTCAGTCATATTTGCACATTGTTCTAAAAGTTGCATCGATAAAATGACAAAAACCATATGTGATTTCAATCATATTCGATTATTTGATAGTTGTGCTTGCAATATCATTCCTCAGTCATATAGTTTTTGGCCTTGATCATATCGTTCTGTCTTGTTAGTGTCTTTGTTCACTCTTCAAAATAAAGGTTCTTTATTGGCTTCGATGGTTCCATGAAGAATCTTAAACATCAGTGGATTCAATGCAAAAAGGGCTCTTTAGATTATTCAAATTTTCTTCACACTAAGAAAAAAAAATATATATTTTAATAACTGTGCGATGAAAGGTTCCTTTGGGAATCCAAAATGGTTCTTCGCTATGAAAACCCCTTTTGGGAACTTTTAAGAGTGTTTGGCATCAGAAGGGACATTTAATTGATTCCTCTGTCAAACTTCTGCCACATTTATTCCCATCATAGTATCAGCGCTCCAGAAATGCTTTCTGGCTCTAGTTGTCATTGATCTCCTGAGAACAGAAGTCGTAACAGCACCACATTCTCTGCTGTAATGCTGCACAGTTTCAGGTGTCAAACTATAGACTTCGCATGTCATTGGTATTATGTCAGATGTGTCTTCCTCAGCACTATTGGTATGTGGCTTTCCGTCCCCATATAAGGAAGAGTTGTGTTCACTCACAATATCTGAGAAGAGGAGCATGTTGTAAACAGTTTAGAATAAGGAGGAGCATTGTTGAAAAATCATCTCTGTGAGCATCAACGAACCATTAGTCTTTTCAGACAGGCCTGCTCTTTATAGAAATGACAGAAACTCCCCAAAAAAATCCAAAAGGCCAGTAATTCCATGTATGTTAAAGGTTCTTTATGGAACACTGCAAAAAAAATAAAAAATCTGTTAAATTTACAGTAAAAAAACGGCAGCTGTGGTTAGCAGATATTTACTGTAAAAAATATGGTCACAACATGTTAGGTTTTACCGATTTAACTTATATTTACATTATAAAAACATCTTTCATTATCTGATATAATGTTAATTTACCGAACATTTTGAAGTAGGTTGTACCATTATAATACAATGACAACAACCAATCACAGTGGTGATGAAAGTCACATGATGAACCAAAGCTTACCACAAGCAACTTTACCACAAGTTGAAACAATTATTACTAATATTTAGAAGATGCACAGTGTCATTCACACAAACACTAAACACCATCATGGTAACACACTTGAAATAAAAAATGCAATAAACATTAATTTAACAACATTACATCTAACATAAAACATAACTGATTAGAAAAAACTAGGAAGAAACAAAGTTATTTCAACAAAAATACATCAAATGAGAAGTGTCATGCAGGGAATTGTGGGAATTAAATTTTTTTCACTGTAAATTATACAATGCTTTGTTCTTTTTCCTGTCCAAAAACTTAAATAAATCCCATAAATGTTACGGTATTTTACTGTTACGGTGAGATCTATCACAGTTATTCACCGTATATAGTATGGAAACTTTCTGTTAACCAATTAACAGTTTTTCACCGTAGCATTTTTAACAGTCTTTTACTGTTAAAATCACGATAATTTTTTACAGTGAGCTTTATTTTCGAGTGTACTCAAAGTTAGGAATCTTATACAATGTAACTGCTAAAAATAAATGTCAATGTACAACATGCAGGTATTTCTAGTATAACCAAGGGTATAAAGGAATGTTATCCTGGCCGTCTGTGACAGAATTCCTTCTGCAAAAAAAAAAAAAAAAAAAAAAATCCAATCTTGGCCTGGCCTCTATAGAGTTAGACTGAGGTCTGTTCCAGATGTCCAGAATGAGAGAAAAACAATAAATCAAGCCCTCAGCAGAATTCCTTGGATGGTTATGAGTGCTGTCGGCCTTGGCGTCCTTTTATCGGACACATTTAGCATGTGTTAAGTATGTCACTTCACACGAGACATGCAGGCAGGAGCGGGAAGAAGCCGTAGGGATGAAGAAACAATCAGAACGGAGACACCGACACACAGCTGTGAGTCTGTGACAGAGAGAGATGGCCAACAATAACACTGATTTAAAGTTACAGCGTTTGTTTGGTTTCCACACCAGCACACCAAACTTGGGAGAAACAGCTCTCTCAGATCTCTCTCGCTCTGTCTCTCTTCCTTTTTTCTTTCTTGTTCTTCCTTTATTAGAACTACTTCAGAAGTGAAAGACTAAGATCTATTGCGTAGCTGTAGAGAGTAAATATTTTTCCACCTCTGACTGCAATACAACGAAGGAGACGATCCGAGTTTTTCCCAACCCTTATATCTTTTGTTTTCCTCAGCCAAAATGTTTTATTTAAAGAGTTCCATCTGTCTGATAAATTGAGATAAAGTGGAATATTATGTACGTCCAATAAGTTAATGAGTTTTTTTGGAAGTAACATCATTCATCTTTTTTAATAAACATCGAGATTTGAATTTGGAAATGTATACTGTACACTACTGTTCAAATGTTTGGGGTCATTAAGAGTTTTTTTGATACTTTATTCAGCAGGGATGCATTAAATTGATCAATACTGACAGTAACGACTTTTACATTGTTACAAAATATTTCTATTTTAAATAAATGCTGTTCACCATAGAATTCTGAAAAATGTATCACGGTTTCCACAAAAATATTAAGCAATATTAAGCTGTTTTTTAACATTGATGATAAAAATAAATGTTTATTGAGCAACAAATGATCATATTAGAATGATTTCTGAAGGATCTTGTGACACTGAAGACTGGAGTAATGATGCTGAAAATTCAGCTTTGATTACAGGAATTAATTACATTTTACAATATATTCATATAGAAAACAGTTATTCTCGTTAGTACCGGTAATATTTCACAATAATACTTTTTTTTACTGTTTTAATCAAATAAATGCTGCTTTGGTGAGCAGAAGAGACTTTTTTCAAAACCATTAAAAAAATCAAAAAATCCCCAAACGGTAGTGTATGTATACGTAAAAAAGTGTACTATTTACAAAAATATTTACAAAAAAGTGTAATATTTAAATATTTTATATTTAAACTTTTTTGGGGGGGGGACTTTCATTTATGCAGTGTGACAAATTAATTAAAATCTGCATGTGTATTCATTGTTAAAGAATTGCTGTAGAGTATGTAAATACTGTAAATTAGATGTGTGTAGTGATGCTTTGACCTTTGACCTGCAGCTGGCCCACAAGTATGACCCCCAAAAGGAGGAGGAGCTAAGAATGTGGATCAGTGAGGTCACAGGCCGCAAACTCCCAGAGAACTTCATGGAGGGACTGAAAGATGGAGTAATCCTCTGCGAGTGAGTGATTCCTCAAACTATCTCAAGATCTTAAGATCAAAGATCATTAGTTACTAACTTAGGGGCCGCTAACACGACACCGTTCTAACATAAAACCCTTAACGCGCTCCGGCCCGCTCATTCGCACAACAACAGTGCCTGGTGGCTCGAGAACGCAAACCTTGAAATAGGTTCCAAGGTGCAAGCGTTGAAAATTTTCGAAAAACGTTATCATCTCCGCGCAAACCTCAAAAACGTGAATCTGTGTATATATATATATATATATATATACATATATGTACAGTGGGTACGGAAAGTATTCAGACCCCCTTAAATGTTTGACTCTTTGTTATATTGCAGCCATTTGCTAAAATCATTTAAGTTCATTTTTTTGTTTTGTCAAGTTCACAGCACCCCATATTGACAGAAAAACACAGAATTGTTGACATTTTTGCACATTTATTAAAAAAGAAAAACTGAAATATCACATGGTCCTAAGTATTCACACCTTTTGCTGTGATACTCATATATTTAACTCAGGTGCTGTCCATTTCTTCTGATCATCCTTGAGATGGTTCTACACCTTCATTTGAGTCCAGCTGTGTTTGATTATACTGATTGGACTTGATTAGGAAAGGCACACCTGTCTATGTAAGACCTTACAGCTCACAGTGCATGTCAGAGCAAATGAGAATCATGAGGTCAAAGGAACTGCCTGAAGAGCTCAGAGACAGAATTGTGGCAAGGCACAGATCTGGCCAAGGTTACAAAAAAATGTCTGCTGCACTTAAGGTTCCTAAGAGCACAGTGGCCTCCACAATCCTTAAATGGAAGACGTTTGGGACGACCAGAACCCTTCCTAGAGCTGGCCGTCCGGCCAAACTGAGCTATCGGGGGAGAAGAGCCTTGGTGAGAGAGGTAAAGAAGAACCCAAAGATCACTGTGGCTGAGCTCCAGAGATGCAGTCGGGAGATGGGAGAAAGTTGTAGTAAGTCAACCATCACTGCAGCCATCCACCAGTCGGGGCTTTATGGCAGAGTGGCCCGACGGAAGCCTCTCCTCAGTGCAAGACACATGAAAGCACACCTGAAGGACTCCAAGATGGTGATGAATAAGATTCTCTGGTCTGATGAGACCAAGACTTTTTGGCCTTAATTCTAAGCGGTATGTGTGGAGAAAACCAGGCACTGCTCATCACCTGTCCAATACAGTCTCAACAGTGAAGCATGGTGGTGGCAGCATCATGCTGTGGGGGTGTTTTTCAGCTGCAGGGACAGGACGACTGGTTGCAATCGAGGGAAAGATGAATGCGGCCAAGTACAGGGATATCCTGGACGAAAACCTTCTCCTGAGTGCTCTGGACCTCAGACTGGGCCGAAGGTTCACCTTCCAACAAGACAATGACCCTAAGCACACAGCTAAAATAACGAAGGAGTGGCTTCACAACAACTCCGTGACTGTTCTTGAATGGCCCAGCCAGAGCCCTGACTTAAACCCAATTGAGCATCTCTGGAGAGACCTGAAAATGGCTGTCCACCAACGTTTTTCTGTCAATATGGGGTGCTGTGTGTACAATAATGAGGAAAAAAAATGAACTTAAATGATTTTAGCAAATGGCTGCAATATAACAAAGAGTGAAAAATGTAAGGGGGTCTGAATACTTTCCGTACCCACTGTATATATATATATATATATAAAAGGAACAAAATGAGCCTAGATATTTCTGTATACAGAAAATAGATAGATAAGATAGATGGATAGATAGATGGATGGATGGATAGATAGACAGATAACTGCCTATATATATATATATATATTTAATTTCTAATCAGTCTTTTTTCTCTCTCTCTTATTCATATTCATTATTTATGAGCAGGCTTATCAATATCCTTCAGCCTGGTTCTGTACGAAAGATCAACAACTCTCCTCAAAACTGGCATCAGGTGAGCAAGAATATCACTTTCTCAAGCATATATGGCTGTTTCAGTTCAGGTCTGTTCTGCACATGAAATCCAGGGAAATGCTTCCAAATGGAACATGTTATGTATACAGTAACAGTATATTCTTGGAAGTTCTGTGCAAAATAGAATGCTTGTGTCATTCATAAAATCGAATAATCTTCTGTTCCAAATATAAACAGGGTTTCTTGTTACTTTGGAATCAGTTGTGCATACTTTCAGATTCTGGACAAATCACAGAGAATGTCACTTTCTTCCTGGTTTGGCCTTTTTTGTTGCAGCTGGAAAATATCGGTAATTTTGTCCGAGCCATTCAAGATTACGGAATGAGGCCAGATGATATATTTGAGGCCAACGACCTGTTTGAGAACGCCAACCACACTCAGGTCCAGAACACACTTATTACACTGGGTGGCATGGTGAGTCACACACTAATACAGAATTGATAAAGACTAGACTTCTGTCATGTTTTCACTTTTTATAGTAAGGAGAATCATAGTTCGCAGTGAGGAGAATCATATGGGAGCATTTAGCAGAGTGATTAACATCAAAACATGTGGTATTTCAGCTGGATGTTCAGTTTTTTTCTGCAAACCAACGATCAAGCAAACACCAAACAAGGAATCTCTCTTTTGTGTGGTCAAATTATACTAAGTTATTTGTGCATGTTAGTATTATATAACACCATGTACTTTCAATTTCTAAAAGTAAGATTTCTTTAGTATTTACTTTATTTATCATAATTTTGAAATACAGGCGAAATCTAAAGGCTTCCATTCTAAATGTGACATTGGAGTGAAATACGCAGAGAAACATCAGCGCAGATTTGCTCCGGAGAAACTAAAGGAGGGACGCAACATTATCGGTCTGCAGGTCAGTGCTGTTCATCAGGAAATTATATAGATTTGCTATCTATAATAAAAGAAACTTGCATGCATTTATTTTTTTTATTTTTTTTATCAAATTGAAAGATTTTATCTAATTAAATTCAGTGGTAGACATTATTTATAATCATATCAATATAAAAATAACCTTTTTTTTATACCATTCAAATGTTTAGGGTCAGGAAGTTTTTTTCTTTTAAGAAATTAATTAAAAATGAATTAAATTAATATAAATGATCCTTTATTCAGCAAGGAGACAGTAAATTGATCAGAAGTGCAGTAAAGACTTCTTTTAAGCGGTACATTGATTATAATATTAAAAATGTTTCATCATGTGACACTGAAGACTGGAGTAATGATGCTGAAAATTCAGCTTTGATCACAGGAATAAATTACATTTTAATATATATTCACATAGAAAACAGTTATTTTAAATTGTAATATTATTTCACAATATTACTGTTTTTATTTTATTTTTGATCAAATAAATGCAGCCTTGGTGAGCATAAGAGACTTCTTTCAGAACCATTACTGACCCCGAACTTTTGAACAGTAGTGTATATGGTATATACTGTAAGACCAGTGTTGGGGAAAGGTACTTAGAAAAGTAATGCGTTACAATATTGCGTTACTCCCTAAAAAGTAACAAATTGCGATGGTTACTTTTTATAGAAACTAATGTGTTACATTACTTTTGCATTACTTTTTCTCACCTGGGCAAGGCTTGCTTCATTGTTTTTTAATAGCAAAACAAAAAACAAACACAAAAGTTCTATTTTTAGCAAATGTAAAGGTCCTTTACCATAAAAAATGCAAATGAAAAAGGAAATGCAAATTGACTCCTGTACAGTAGAGGGCGCAGCTCAAACAAACCTTTCAGCTGTACTGCCATTCTGGATCGCAGAAGAATAGGACACAGGAGAAGAAAGTTCAACGCTCTTACTTCAACAATAAAATACATATATATATATATATATATATAAAAAATGAAACGCAAATATGATGTTTATCTAGGGTGACCATACGTCCTGTTTAACCAGGACATATCTGGCCAGGATTTCGAGATCGCCCAAAATGCCCGGGATTCGGCTTTTGCTTTCTACAGTCACCATTCATTATGTTTACATTATTACGTTATTTGACACTGACACGTACGTGCCAGCTTTGCAGGTCATGCATTCTGATTCACACGGATCCCGATCGAGACGAAAACACAGGAATTTTCTTAGCAATGCTAGAACGCACATCAACCGATCACTTGTTTAGCGTTCATGTAAACACTACATTCAGATTAACCAATCGGAATCAAAGGTGAATCAAACTGAATCAAAAGGTGTACATGTAAACAAAATGAATGGCGACGAGAAAGCAAAAGCCGAATCGCGGATATTTTGGGCGATCTCGAAATCCCGGCCGGACATGACCTGGAATATGGTCACCCTAGTTTATCTAAAGTAATTTTTGCATATTAGTATGGCTGAATTGGATAATAAAGAGATTAAATGCATAAAGTATACATTATTTGTATTATTTAACACTTAATTATTGCTGGTTTGCATTTCACTGTTTTTATTCATTTTGAGGAATACTGAATCTGCTTTTTTTGTGCAAGATGCGTAAATGCCTGCTCACATTTAGTCTAGAACTACAATGTTCATGTTCACACACAGCACCTCTTCACTTACTCCCGATTTCTCTCAACATGGGGACAGAAGATCTGTCAGTCAATACATGGGAAAACAAAGTAACTTGCGTTACTAATTCGGAAAAGTAACTTCGATATTTTGTTGTAAATTTAAAAGTAATGTGTTACTTTACTAGTTGAACAAAGTAATCTGATTACAAGTAATTTGCGTTACTCGTAATGCATTACCCCCAACACTTTATCTATATATTCTTCTTAACATTATCAGATGGGCACCAATAAGTTTGCCAGTCAAAAGGGCATGACATCTTATGGCACACGACGCCACCTCTACGACCCTAAGACAGGTATGGAAAATCCTCTGGACCAATCAACAATCAGCCTGCAGATGGGCACCAACAAAGGAGCCAGTCAGGTACTCAAACGTTTTTCACAGTTTTCTAAACAAGCTCTTATTCCTTCCTACTAGGGGTGTAACAACATATCGCGTCACAATATATCGCAATACAAAAATGCATCAATATGTATCATGGATAGTGACAATATGTATTGTGTATAATTCACCCAAAATGAAAATGAAAATGAAAAGTTTAATTTGAAGTTAAGAAAAAGTTTTAGTGTCAGTACTACATTAAACTACTATATATAATGTTGAATATAATGTATAATAATGCAATGGGGGAATATTTGTGGGTCCTGATAATGCCAAATGTCTTTTGTTACCAGTTAAAAGTCCAACATTATTTTAAGTATATCTAGCAGTGACAGAGTGTAAGCATATTCATCTAAAATAATTCTGTATTTTCAGAATCATGAATATTTTTATTCTGGTGTCACTAATGTCCTGTTTCCAGCACCAAGTCCAAGCCTATTCATTTACACCCACAATGTAAAACCAAATCTAGCATTTTAATTAACATATAAAAAAATTGTTTACCTTTTACCTAGCCTGGTTAAAACCAGACCCTTCTCAGTTGAAACTGAGTGTAGGGTCTGGCGAAGCTATGTAGACAAATCATTTCCAAAGGGGCGTCACCAACCGACGTAGCTCAAATTCCTCTGGGCGCAATTGGATAGTCATAAAACCAATCAGATCGATGAAGGAGATGAAGTATGCTTCGAGTGTTGTTCTTTGCTCCGGTTTTAACGAAAACGGTAAGTTTAAATCGCTCAAAACAGACGCGATAACTGATTCGTTTATATACTGTCTATGATTCGAACGAGTGATGTTCCACGGCGGCATCCATCTTTGTAATGAAATCTCCTTCAGCGTCGCTGCGCTGTCGTCATCATGTAAATCCCTCCCCAAACGTTTCTGATTGGTGCCGCGATTTCGGCGGCACAGAAATGAGTTTGAATGGGCTCTTCTCCAGACTATCCTGGAGAGAGAATTAAAATTCGCCGGAAGTAGTCTGGGTTTTCCCAGGCTACCTTTTACCATTATGTCTTGGAGTATCGCAGTAACATCGTATCGTGAGTTCAATATCATGATATGTATCGAATCGTGACATGAGGGTATCGTTACACCCCTACTTTCTACTATTAAGAAATAGTATACTACTATTCTACTATTCATAAATTGCCCACATACCCAAGATGTGGCTCAGTTCTTTTCCCTTTGTTCTTCCACAGGCCGGCATGACGGCCCCGGGCACCAAGCGCCAGATCTTCGATAAGAAGCTGGACATGGAGATGTGCGACACCTCAACCGTCTCACTGCAGATGGGCACCAACAAGGTGGCGTCCCAGACGGGCATGACGGTGTACGGTCTGCCACGTCAGGTGTACGACAGCAAGTACTGCTCCAGCCCCGACGACCACATCAACAACGGGCAGGACTCAGAGATGGACGGATATCAGTATTCCGACTAGGACGAACAGACAGCCGCCAGCACACTGCTTTTGTAAACCTTCACCAGCACTATTTTTGATATTCCAAATTCATGTCGACCAGTAGGACCAGCTTGACCTCTGACATCACAGCCACCGATCACAGCTGAGAGCTTCAGTGACTGACCGTGCGTAGAAAACAAAACTAGGAGGAATTTCTTCGCTTTTTGTTTTTTAGAATACAGGCTTTTCCTGCTTCTCACTTGTCGTTATTTAAAAAAAAAAAATTTTTATGATTTTTTTTTTATTATTACTTTATTGAGTGTGCCATTCTTCCATCACCTGCATGGCCCAATTGTCTTTATATATGAAAAAATAATGCAGATGATAAATATGAAGATATTATTTATGATGCCTCATAGTTAAATATGCACTACTGTTCAAAGTTTGGAATCATTAAGGTTTTCGTATGGTTCTGAAAGAAGTCTCTTATGCTCAACAAGGCTGCATTTATTTAATGAAAAATACAGTAAAAAGTCAATATCGTGAAATACTATTAGAGTTTTTTTTTTTTATGTAATTTATTCCTGTGATCAAATCTAAATCAGCATCATTACTCCAGTCTTCAGTGTCACATGATCCTTCAGAAATCATTCTAATATGATGATTATGCTGATAATATTTCACAATAGTACAGTTTTTGCTGTATTTTTCATCAAATAAATGCAGCCTTGTTGAGCAGAAAGAAAATCTTTTGAACGGTAGTAGTTCAGTGGATTGCTCTTACATTTTAAAATGTTCCATGGTGCTCTTTTGATTGGATGGAGGAAGAGGAAATCTACCATATGCCATATATATATGCCAAATATGCCATACTACTGCTTAAATCAGATGTTTCCTAAAGAAACCCACATGAACTACTGCATCAATTAAGCGTTTTACTAATGTCAAAAACAAATGCTGATTTAGCATAGTTGTTTGAAAAGGTGTAAATTGAATATATTAATATTTTTGGTGAAATTGTCTTTACTTCATAAGGCAATTTAAACAAGTAGGACACATTCTGGAACAACATCCAAATATGGACAAACCCAATCATTGCTGGTTTAAAATGTAAAATTACATTTTAAATATAAATTGAAACAACCCAGCATTTTTTTAGAGTGAACCAATAATTACACTTTAAGGCCACATTTACACATAGCCGGGTATTTAGAGAAACGAATATTTCTCCCCCTCCGTTTTCAAAAATAACATCGTGCACACAATATCGTTTTCAAAAAAAGTTGTCGTTTACATCAACCCGCATAAATACAAAGGGGCGGCAGTGTAAGGAGAAGGATAAAGCCATGCAAGCCAATCAGAATCCTCAAAATCGACAACGACGAATAGCACGAGCGACTTCCTGTTCCTTTCAAAACAATAGACATGGCGCGAGGTTCGTTCGTGTGGACAGACAGCGAAGCAAATGCAAACAGGCCAAAAGCGTTTTCACAAAAGTAAAAATGAGTACCACTTTAACAGCATCCATGATCAAATAGTAGCCAAACAAACTCATAGACAGTATGGAACAAACTCTAAACATAGGGCGCTCACATGACGTAAGCATTTTCTGGCGCATAATGTGACGTTTGAGAACCTAAAACCCCGTTTCTCCCAGTTGACACGGCAACACATAACCGGCGTTTTCAGAAATCTCCACTTTGGCCGGAGTTTTTAGAAATAATCGTTTTCTGGGATAAAAACGGCGTTTTCGTGTAAATGACAGGCCAAAACGCAGGGAAATATCTGCGTTTTCCCATCGTGTAAACGGGGCCTAAATCCGAACCAATAATGCCTTTTAAATCAGAGGTTGGTTGGTAATACCATACCCTGCTCCTACAATCTGCCCGCAGTTTTCAAGTAATTCTGAATGTGTTGACTAGCTGGTTCAGATGTGTTTAATAGGGAGTTTTCGGGAGTTTCAGAGCCTTGCTCTCCCAGGGGTGTCCAATCCTGCTCTTGGAGGGCCACTGTCCCACAGAGTTCAGCTCCAATCCTAATCAAACACACCTGAACCAGATAATCAAAGTCTTAGACATACTGGAAACTTCCAGGCTGGTGTGTTGAGGCTAAAGTTGGAGCTAAACTCTAAAGGACAGTGTTTGGACACCCCCTGCCCCAAACGCAGATTCACTGACAGGAACTTTATTCAGGGACTTAGATGGATGTTGATCCAGGAGCATGTCTTGCTGAGGTAACCACATTAAGCTTCTTGATTCATAGTTATCACTACTAAGAAAACTGAGAGGAAACTTACTTTAAAGTCCCCCTGTAGTCAATAATTGTATCCCTTAAAACTCATCTTTGATCACCAAAATGACATATTTAAATGTTTTTTTCCTTAAAAAAATGACCTTCATGCCTTAAAATAGCTTGAATGTAACTCTACAGCCTTGCCTCATTTAATATACGCGGTTCTATGTATATGCTAATGAGCCCCGCCTCCACTCACTCACAGCAGCTTTTTAGAGATTCACTCGTTGATGATCAAACGTTGATCTGATTGGTTACGAGGTAGTTTGTGTCGTCCAAACCCCAGCACTGTCTTTGGTTCACTGCAGTTTTAAGGAGAAAATACTCTGCAATGGTGTTGACATGAATTTACACAGGGTTTGTGTTAAAGCATTTTAAAAACACCACATAGACATATAAACAACATATAAAACTCGATTTTCACCACAGGGGGACTTTAATCTTAAAGTACAGCTAGCAATTATAATTGGAAATTTAATGTATTAAGTGAATGAAGTAAAAGGTATATGTCTTTCATAGTGAAGAATAGCATATCCCCAGGCTAAAGATTGAAAGTGTAATATATCTTAATAATTAAGCTAGTATAATGACTGTTTATTGGGAGGATTTGGGGTAAAAATATTTCTGAACATATTTTTTATTCAGTTTATCCGGTACAAAAGTAAATAGAGCGAATTGACAAATAGAGAACAAACTACTGTTAAAGAGGGCTGTTGAAAAGCAGTTTTTGATTACCAAAGCATACTGTGAAAAATCATGTGAACCAAATGAACCAGAATTACTTAAATTGCACTTTTGAAAGGAATGACTGTCACTCCCAGAGGCTATATGCTCTAATGCAAAATTAATCAATAAACTTGCATATATTCAAGCGTGACTGTTTTTCAGCCTGTCAAACCTGACACTCAATGATCAAAGCGACCAATCATGTGAGAGGAATTATATTTATGCTAAATTAACTCGATATAAGATGTTTGTAAGACCATTCTCTATAGGAAATAACAATGTGCAGAGTTAATATATTTAGCTTATATACGACTATAAATTAAGACATGACTATATTTCTCCCTCATGACATTTTTAAACGTGTTACAGACTTTTATTCGTCCTTTATATATCAAAGCGTTATGTGTGTTAAGGAATGTCGTTGTTTTGCATTTCTGCTGGAAACAGCAGAACACAAGAAGATCATAAAACAGTGAATCTTTATTTTGTTTCTCACAGAAGGTGATATAGCGTGTCCCTCTTGCATCAATGCTTCAAATGTCTTTATTTATATGAGGCTTAGCAAGTGAAAAAAACCGAATAAATCACTATTTTCAAATAACTTGTCTTTATTTTCTATTTATATGAATACTGGATAAAAACTGAAATCTTTGTAACAGTACAGACATTACAATTTAGGATACGTGTACACAAAAACAATGTACTAAAAACGGAAAAGTTTTTCCTTTGCATTTTTTCGCGTACAAACGACGTTGTCAAAACGATCCCGTTCACACAGATCCACGAGAACGACTAAAAATGCTGTATTATTCATGCCAGGCCAGTAGATGGCGACGTAACTTTAAGTATAGGCTGCACGCCTATAGGCTGAACAAGTAATTCGCGTTACGTCACCATTTTCACAGATTATACTATATAGGTATATAGTTTTCAAAAATTTGCATTTTCAGGCCACAAAACACCACTGTTGTGTAAATGAACGGCCAACATGCATTAAAAAGTTTTAGTTTTTAGTTGAAAATGGCCCCTTAAATGAGGATGTTTACACGAAAACAATGTGCTAAAATCAGAAAAGTTTTTCTTTTTTTTGCTTTCAGACGATAACTTTGTGAAAGTGATCCCAAAACGACTAAGAACACTGTATTATTCATTCCAAGCCAGTAGATGGCAATGTAACTTTGTAAAGAAACAACGCGCCCATAGACTGAACACGGAATACACATGACATCACCATTTTCACAGATTTGTGTTTTTTGTAGTTTACACAGAGATGATAACAGTAACTTCCCATTTGAAACCGTTTCCAAAAGTTTACGTTTTCAGGCCCCAAAACGCTGTCGTCGTGTAAATGAACAGCCAAAAAGTTTTCCGTTTTTAGTTCTTAAGTGATTCAAAAACAAGAGAAACAGACCAGTTTTCCACAAAAGAGAATATGCAAGACATTTATTGACACTAAATGGTCTTATAAAAACCTAAATTGTAACAACTAAAGGATTAGAAACTAATGAAAAGAGAAGTGGCTGAATTAAATGACATCCCTTGCATTTTCTCAGCATTTCTGTAAAACTAAACAAAAGGGAAAAGGCTGAATTTTAAACCACGATCTCAATGTTTCCTGAACCTTCATCTGTGGCTATATTAGATCATTCTCAAGTAAAATCATTACAGTGAATCATTACATGGGGGTTTAAACAAACAAAAAAACAAACAAACATAAAGCATAATTTGGTCGTCTGTGACATTTGACCCAGGAAAACTACTGATTGGCTGCTTCACAAGCGTCTATCCAATCACTGTACACGTCCACGGGCTCCGAGAGATCTGAGACGGTGTTTAAGGACAAGAACAACATCACTTTAATAACATTCATCATCACACTCTTAATAATTCACATGCACATGTCTTTTCAAACTGATTTTGAGAAGGATACAGGTTATTGGTGTCTGGAATTCTTCTAGACACACAGTACATGATATTATCCCCGTGTTTCGACTCCTTTCCCTGGAATGAAGGAAAATGGTTGTGTGTTAGAGATTGTTTTGTTCTATGCAAGTCTAAAGAGTATTCTTACTCTAGTATAAGAGTATTCTTGTATATTCTTACATCTTGACGTCACATGATTTCTCGTGGTTACAGAAGGGGCAGGTAAACTGGGTGTCCAGGTTTCCCGTCATCTTTTTCTTAGGAGGAGGTTTTCTCTTGGACTTTCTGCGTCCCATCTTGTCAAAAGCTTCATGGAGGGGAAATAATACATGTTGACAAGCACAAACAAAATTAGATCAATAATAGTTGTCATAGTAGCTAATGTTTATGAAACATGAAGGCGCTGCTTGTGTCATATATGAACAATAAACAGAAGCAACAGCCTTGAGGTTTACAATAAACAAAGATAATGCTAACCTTCATATAATGACATTCAGCATCTAAAAGTAATGTAAAATTAATCTATATTCTTAATGGCAACATGTTAAATCACGCTAACGTTAACTTTCTCAACAGGTCTTAAAACTGCCCAAATGAAGAGACAAATACTATTCAAACTGATGCATTTCTAGCTGGGATGTTTCTAATGTTTCTTTTGTTATTCGCATTTTACAGTTTTGTGATATTTAGAGGTGCTCGAAGATCTTAAGAGTTTAAGTAAGGCAACACATAACAGAAAAACTAACAAAACACAATCAGTAAACTGCAAATACTTGAAAACCCGAGCAAAACCATATGGGTAAAACTCCCGCGATAAATACGCGCATTTAAATACGACATTATGCCTTCGGTGGAAAACAAATCCCTTACCAAAACTGCGCTTAACGTCAGGCGACTCTCGCTCGGAGAACAACAGCACACACTAGCCTGGGATAAACAAGGGATCCGGTTCACTTCCGCCCGGTCACAGGAGTTCAGGAGCGGCTCAGACCTGAGCCCGGAGCGGAGCGCCCTCTACTGAGGGACACCGGAATTACAACATGACTCGACAATCAGAGTCGCACAAATTCAATCTAATACATTGTGTGCGTTTATGTGTGCATACTTATTATAGTTATTAATATTACCAAACAATTCTCCTTTTATGCTCTTAAAACGAGGATCAGCTCTGACTCCAACCATTAAACACCAGAACGGCAACAAACTGTTATTGAGTGTTTTAGATCAACAATTTATACAGTCTATAGCATTATCAAAAGCATCTTTATTTATTATACTCTTATATAAAAAAAGATGTGTTGTATGTTTAATTCATTTTATGTTTGACTTATTTTATATTAATAGATTGAGTTTGATGTTACCAAGCCATATTCCAATACATCTCGATCAATAAACTCCTAACAAAACAAATACTTTTCATGTGTTTAGTATTATCAGTGTTGAAATTGTTGACTAATTTAAATAAAGCTGAAATAAAATGACACAAAATTATGAAAAAAATCAATTAAAAATCAATTAAAGAAAATTCGATATGTTAACTTGGCTTCTAAACTTTAGCACAAACAAAAAGCACAATACAATTACTAAAGCTGAAAAACTTAAAGTATGAAAAATATGAATACATATTATAGTATTATAGAGTCAGTGTTATAACCCAAAGTTTAATTAATATGTATTGATGATTTTATGTTAGTTATCTGTTCATTTGTCACAATTTTGGGTGGGCATTAGAAAAACAAGCAGCTCCTTGCATCATGATTGGATGATATGCGTCCTCATATTTGAATAATAGAGCGTTATTGGATGAACTACGTCCATGGATTTTTTTTTTTTTTTTTTTTTTTTTTTTTTTTTTTTTACATACAAAAAGAAGCCAATGTTGTAACTATCGTTCACGGAGCTGCGAGCGGTGAAGGCTCTAAAGTGATATCTGAGTCTGTCTGGAGGTCAGTTGGTGTTTCTATGCTGGAAGGACCTTGTTTTTTCCTATTTTCTTTTTAGTAGTGGAAGTTATAATAATATTAGATTAGTGTTGAGATAAGGAAGTGATATTGGAGGCCTATGGCTTCAGGGAGTGGAAGGGATGATGATGAGGATGGTGGGTGGCATACGGTGGTTAAGGAAAAGGGGGGTTCTAAGAGGGAGGCATCGAGTGAAAGACCTGAAATGTCAGGAGATGAAGGAAATAAAGTTAGGAGAACAGGAAGTTCTGAGGAGTTAGTTGTGCTGTTTAAAGTCAAGGGAGCTAATCAAGGAGATGCAGGATTCAGAGCAATTAATCCATTAAAGGTTACTAATGCTTTGGAGAGTCAGATAGGCAAGGATTTTCAGGCCAAGATATTATACAATGGAATGTTAAGAGTCTGTTGCAAAAATAAGAAACAGTATGATGATGCTAGAGGTGTGGGGAAGTTGGTGGTTAAGGTGGAGACTTTGGTCCCAAGAGGAAGCAAACAGGGTGTCAAGGGAATAGTATATGGAATGTTTGCTGGCTTATCTGAGAAGGAAATCTTAGAAAATGTTAAGGGAGCCCAAGTAACTGATGTGGTAAGATTTAAGCGTAGAGATGGAGCTGGGGATCCGCCCATCATGTTAACGTTTAAAGATGGTGTATTGCCACAGAGAGTGTTTCTAGGAAGTATGGCATATTATGTGAGGGAGTACATTAAACCACCGTTGCGCTGCTATAATTGTCAGAAGTTTGGGCATGTTGCTGGATCGTGTCGGGGCAAAAGAAAGTGTGCAAAGTGTGGTGGAGATCATATAATACAAAATTGTAAGGCAGAGACTCCTAAGTGCCCTAACTGTGATGGGGTTCATGCAGCAGGGTTTCACGGTTGTGTGCACTTTGTCCAAGCTAAGCGGGTGCAGGTTGTGAGGGATCAGAACAAGGTAACATATGCAGAGGCGGTTCAAAGAGTGGCTAGAGAAAGCGGAAATGGAAGTTCTGTTGAAAGAGAGGTACTAGGATGCCAGGTCCCTATGTCCAATCTACCATCTGTACCTTCATCTGACACGATCATCTTTAGTAAGGAGTCATTTTTGTCTTTTGTTTCTGATGTGTTGGTGGGAACTAAGAAAGCAGCTAACCGGTCGGATGTCATTAGGTTAGTGGTGGGTGCAGCCGAAAGGTATCTGAGTATAAAGCAGTTGCCAGAAAAGTTACATCAATACATGATGAAGAGTCAGTGTATAAACAGGTCACAGTTGTCGAAGGCTAGCAGTATGGAGGACGTTAGTGAGGTGGATGATGAGGATCCTCATTAATATTTTAATGTGGTATATTCTTCAATGGAACGCCCGGAGTCTGATTGGAAATGGTCAGGAGTTAAAAAGGTTTGTAGATGATTTTAAAGAAGTACCAGCTTTGATATGTATCCAGGAGACATGGCTAAAGCCCTGTCTAGATTTTGTAATTCCAGGTTATGAATGTTTGAGATTAGACAGGCTTGATAGATCAGGCGGGGGTTGTGCAACCTTTGTTAAGAATGGGTTGCAGTATAGGAAGGTTGACATTAATTCTAATATTGAGTGTTTGGCTGTGGAGGTTTGGAGTAGTATCAGTTCTATCACTGTGATAAACTATTATAACCCCTGTCAACCTTTGGTATTGTTAGATTTTGATGAGATAATGGAGAAGGTAAGGTGTCCTGTTATATGGGTCGGGGATTTTAATGCGCACAATCCAATATGGGGGAGTGATCACAGGGATAGAAATGGTATTATAGTAGAAGAATTTTTAGATAAGTATGAGTTGGCAGTGTTAAATGACGGAAGACCAACTAGATATAATATTGGGAGAAATACCTACAGCCATATAGATTTATCAATTGCCTCATCAAACTTAGCTAGAATTGGTGAGTGGGATGTTATAGATTCATATACATTAGGTAGTGATCATTATCCAATTTTATGTAGGTTTGGTAGGGATTTGAGAAGAGAAGTGGAAAAGAATGTCCCTAGATATAACTTTTCTCAGGCCAGATGGGATAAATACCAGGAGAAAGCTCAAAGCTTAGTAGGAAATGTTGATAGTGAGGGTTCTGTAGATAACTGGAATACTTCAATTAGTCTCATGATACATGAGGCTGCTTGCTATACTATACCTGTGAAGCAGGAACCTAGGTCACGTATGCTGGTTCCTTGGTGGAATAAAGAATGTGATGAAGCTGTAAGGAGTAGGAATAAAGCATATAGAAGGTTAAGAAAGTATCCAATGTTGGTTAATGCAATAGAGTACAAACGTATGAGGGCAATAGCAAGACGAGTTATAAAAGATGCAAAAAGAAATAGTTGGAGGAAGTTTTGTGGTACGTTAGGTCCTGATACACCAGTAAGGCATTTGTGGTCAGCGGTACGTAGAATGTCAGGGATATATAAAAGAAGATTGATACCAGTGTTACAGAAGGGTGAGGTGGTAGCAGTTTCCAATAAGGAAAAAGCAGACATGTTTGTTGAGAGTTTTCAAGCTGTGCATAGATCAGAGAGAATGGGGGTTGAGAGGTGTAGGAAGAGGGATGAATTGATGGAAGTTAATCAGTGGAAGTTAGAGAGGAGTTTAGAAAATGAAAATCCTATTAATTTGTTCTTTTCTTTAAAAGAATTAAAGGATGCAATTATGTCTGGAGCAAATACTACCCCGGGGAGAGATAGGCTGTCTTATGAGTTATTTAAATATCTGGATGATTTTGTACTTGAAGAAATCTTAGCTTTGTTTAATACTGTGTGGGCAGAGGGTCATTTGCCCAAGGAGTGGAAACATGCAGTTGTGGTCCCGGTTTTGAAACCAGGGAAAGAGGCATCTGACCCTAACTCATACCGTCCTATAGCACTCACAGCAGTGACCTGTAAGATTATGGAGAGGATGGTAACTAACAGATTGGTATATTTTTTAGAAACTAGAGGACAATTTGTTGATATTCAGAATGGTTTTAGAAATGGAAGATCTACAATGGAGTCAGTTGCAGTTTTGGATCAAGATATTAAAAGGGCATTTAGCAATAAGGAAATAGTAGTGAGTGTATTTCTGGATATTGAGAAGGCTTATGATTCTTTGTGGAAGGAGGGATTGATGATTAAAATTTTTGACATGGGAGTTAGGGGACGAATGTTTAATTGGATAAAGGAATTTTTAATGAAAAGAACAATTCAAGTAAAGGTTGGTAGTGTTAGTTCAAAGACTGTGGACATAGAGAATGGAACCCCACAGGGAAGTGTAATAAGTCCAGTCTTATTTAATATAATGATTAATGATATCTTTGGTAAAATAGAGAGAGGATTTGGGTTATCTTTATTTGCAGATGATGGGGCCTTTTGGAAAAGGGGGCGTAATGTAGAGTTTGTTTTAAAACAGATACAAAGAGTGTTAGTATCTGTAGAGGAATGGGGAAATACATGGGGCTTCAAAATCTCTGCTTCTAAGACTAAATATATGATATTTGGTTTTAAAAGAAAGTTACCTAAAATAGGGCTACATATGTATGGGTCTCCATTGGAGAAGGTAAAGTTTTTTAAATTTTTGGGTATTTGGTTTGAAGAGCGTATGACTTGGGCTGTGCATGTAGGTAAAATTGTGTTAAAGTGTGAAAAAGTTTTGAATGTGATGAGAAGTCTGGCTGGGTGTGAGTGGGGGGCTAATAGGGAGACAATGATGCTAATTTTTCAGGCTATGATCAGATCTGCTCTTGATTATGGGTGCTTTGTATATGGATCTGCTTCCAAAACTGTTCTGGCTAGGTTGGATGTGTTGCAGGCAAGAGCTTTGAGGCTTTGCTGTGGGGCCTTCAGAGCTACCCCAGTACCTGCCCTGCTCATTGAAATGGGAGAAATGCCCTTATGGTTAAGACGCATTAAGCTAGGGTTACAGTACTGGGTAAAACTTAGTGGGTGTAATCATACATTCCCAGCAAGGTGTCTGTTGCAAGAGGTTTCTGGAGATAATAGATACAATAATTTTTTTGTCATAATAAATAAGTGGGCAGGGAAGATGAGCATGGATCAGGGAGGTATTGTAGAACACACAAATTGGTTACCTATGCCCTATTGGGTGCTGCCTGAAATGTGTGTTGAGTTTGGTTTTCTTCAGGAAAAAAATAAATGTGAGGTGGCACCAAAAATAGAGGAATATCTTAATTCAATCAGTGAGAGCACTATGATTATTTTTACAGATGGATCTAGAGATCTAGTTAGTGGGAAAGCTGGATTTGGGGTATATGTGGAACTGTTAGGGTTGGAAATTGGTCGACGTATTTCTAATGGAAGTTCTGTTCTTACTGCTGAGTTAATGGCAATTTTATGGGCTCTATGGTGGATTGAGGAAGTAAAACCTAGAGAAGTAATTATTTGCTCTGATTCTGCAGCTGCTCTAGAAAATTTAAAAGTAGGAAAATCTAAAGCTCGTCCTGACATTGTATTTGACATCTTGAATGTGTTTTTTAGAATTAGGTTTGATTCTAACATCAGTTTTTGCTGGGTTCCCGGGCATGCTGGGGTGAGGGGGAATGTGCGGGTAGATAAAATAGCAAAGGAGAGCTTAGGAAGAGAAGTAGATGTCCATGTATTATTAGGGAGGGTGGAACTGAGGGAACAAATTAAAGAGGGTTTAATAAATGAATGGCAGAGAGGGTGGGAAAAGGAAATTAGGGGTAGACACTACTTTTCCATACAACCTAAAGTTAGGAAAAGACGTTCATTTAACATTTTGTCACGTAGGGACTCAGTTAAAATGTGTAGATTGAGGTTGGGGCACTGTGGGTTAAATTATTCTTTGTGCATTGTAGGAAAGCATGTTTCTGGCTTGTGTGAATGTGGGAGTCTTGAGACAGTAGGGCATGTTTTCCTGGAATGCAGAAAGTATAGGGCAGAAAGAAATATATTCTTTATTAAACTGACAGGACTTGGAGTTAAGGCTTTTTCTCTTTTATCTTTGTTTGGTCACAGTGATGAGCATAAACTGATCTCAAAGGCAGTTCTTCAGTTCTTGCATGATACAGGACTGTATGTAAGAATTTAAGTCAAACCCTGACCTGTGGAGGGCAGTAATACGCTCAGCAGCGTCTACACTGCCGGAATCCTATATAAGAAGAAGAAGAACTACGTCCATGTATTTGAAAAACAGAGCGATTGGATGTTGTCGTTATGGAGGCGGGACTAACAAGTTAGGTGTAATAATCGAACAAACAGGAGCAGCAGAAATCTTGTAACGTTATAGAAGACAAGACAATTACAGGTTTCTTCGAAACGGATTAATATAGAAAGACCTGCATAAAAGACAAAAAAAATCGGGTATGTATTTTTTTATGAATGGACATGATTTACCCTGAGAAGGAAATTGCTTCAGTGTTTCATGCTTGCGTAAGTAACAGAGAAATGTCGTGAACGACCATCACGGAAGTCTCGAAACGTGCTGTTGTCATTCCTCTATTAACGGGACAGAAGGTAAACCGATGTGAATTTGGTGGATCAAAAAACACAAGCGATCAGGATCATCGCTAAGGTTCACAGGCTAAAAAAACTACAGGCTGTGTATTTCAATTGCATGTTGTTCTCATCTTATCAATATCAGTCTAGCACAAAACTGCTCTTATCTACGGAGAACATATTGACACACTTTGAATGCATGCAAGTGTATATGAAGAGTTCAGATGCAAAAGCCTCTAAGTGCCATCTGAAATGTTCTTCTAAAATGATCATTTTTATCAAGCTTGTATATTTAAGTTCAGTAATTTCACTTAAATTACAATTAATAGGTAATTTTCATTCCCATTTAAGTGAAATTACTGAACTTAAATATACGAGCTTGATAAAAACGATCATTTTAGAAGAAAATTTCAGATGGCACTTAGAGGCTTTTGCATCTGAACTCTTCATATATATATACACTTGCATGCATTCAAAGTGTGTCAAAATGTTCTCCATAGATAAGAGCAGTTTTGTTAATTCACACACACACACACACACATATACATGTATGTATGTATATATATATATATATATATATATATATATATATATATATATATATATATATGAGAGAGAGAGAGACTGTGCATCTTTATGTGTGCTGATTATTGATTGATTGATTGATATTTCACTTTATTTTTCTGAAGTTAATTATGGCTACTGAGGGAGACCCAACTGACTTTATGAAAGTGCTTCACCTCCTGGTGATTTCGTTCACCTGGGGAATGCAGGTGTGGGTGTCTTTCATAGCAGGTAAATTAATATACACAAGTATTAAGTTGCTTTCAATTAATTATGCTGTCATAAAACATGCCATATGATCCTAATTCCATTTCTCACCCTCAGGTTTTGTGCTGATCTCCCAGGTATCCATGCACACGTTCGGTCTCGTGCAAAGCAAGTTGTTCCCGTTTTATTTCTACTGTCTGCTGGGCGGTAACGCAGTCAGTCTGGCCATATATGCCGTGTACCATCCCAGAGAACTGCTGGACTGGCACGAGGGCATACAGGTGACGCATCAAAACTTTATGCATTCATTTTCCCCCACTATCATGCCTCTCTCAATCATGCGCTCTTTTAATATTCCCAACAGATGAGCCTGTTCTTTGTGGCCGTGATCATGGCCGGTCTGAACGCACAGTGGTTCGGTCCGTCTGCCACAGAGAGCATGCTGGTCATGCAGGAGATCGAGAAGGAACATGGGCTGGGAGCTCAGGTGGGTATGAGCTCCAACAAGGAAGGATACGTCAAACTGCGTGAGCAGGACCCCAAATACAAGGAGCACAGGTCTACCTTCTATCACTACCATGGTCTGTCTAACCTCTGTAACCTCATAGGCTTTGTCTCCACCACCGTCAATCTCATTTACCTGGCCCTCCATTTGGGAACTATATGAGTATGAGAGAGTACAGACAGACAGATATTTTTGATGAATTATCCTGTGTCTGTTCGCTTTTATTTTGTCAAACTGTTTTGTATAACAATAATGCTTCTAGTTTTTATACAACAAGAGTGTTTAGTTTTCTTTAAGGTTAAAATAAACAAATTCAGACCCAAAAGTGAAACGAGTGAAATGGTGCCCAGTTGATTTTGCATTCACACTGTCCCTAAAAGTGGAGTCAGATCTCTTTTTACTGCATTTTATTTGCGACTGGGTTTCAGTCTATTTTCCATTCACACTAGAATATTATTATTTTAATTATAATGTATAATAATAAACTGAGTAGTAGGAAATTGAATTAAAATGATAATAATCTTCTGCCATAAGTTCTTCACTTTAAATGAAAGGCAGGCTAAAAACTTTAGCCTTCTTTTTTGCATTGAACGTGTGTGTTTGTGACAATTGTTAGTGAAAAAAAAAGTGTATTTTTTAATGCATTAACTTACAATGAGCAATACATTTGTTACATCATTTGTCAATCTTTGTTAACTTTAGATAGTAAAAATATCTAGTTTATGTCAGATCAGGTCTATTAAATCTTAACAGATAAAACTTTTGATCTTAATAATGTATTACTAAATGTTAAGATTAACCGAGATTAATAGTTCAGTTCAGTTCAATTTTATTTATATAGCACATTAAAAACAACCATAATTGACCAAAGTGCTTCACAAAATCCAACAAAGAAACAAAAACAAATTATTATACAGACAATATCACACAAAGTAGGCCTACAAACAAAATAACCAACAGGTCAAGATATCAAAGCTCAACTAGAATTGAAAGCCAAAGCATAATAATGCGTCTTAAGCAAGGACTTAAATGTGGTGTTAACTAATGTAATCAAATGTTAACAAATGAAATGTTGTTGTAAAGTGCTACCAAAAAAAAAAAAAAAAATCTATAAAGGTATAATTCTTGTGAACTGCTTTCAAAGTATATTTTAAATTTTTTTATTATATAAAGATGCCCAGCCATATTAAATGATATTATTATGGATGTTCTTGTTCACAGTATTTCTCCCTACTTTAAAATGTTTCAAAGTGGGTAATTGCACTGAATATTTATAATAAACAGAATATCTATTTAAACATACTTCATTGATAATATAGCTGTTTATGATTGCTTAAAGAATGTGTTTTGGTCAAGTATGTACTATAATTCTTATCTGTTTTTGCCTTTATGCTTCACAATGTGAACAATACTTGTATTTTCCCACTAGAGGGCTGTTTGTGGAAATGAGGGGACCAACTTTAGGATTGACAATCATAAAATGCTATTTATATATTGCTGTATTTGAATGACACTAAAATGGCAATTAAACTCTATGGAAAAACAAATGTACAGTAAATGAACCTTTGATCATCTTTGTAAACTTATTGTTTGAACAGCAAAGCAAATTTCCTGTTATGACGGTGGATATGGAAAAGAGAGCTGTTGAAGATCAATACATGCATAATGTACTTTTGTGGATTTGGCATATTCAAGCCTTTGCTGTGAAGATGTGTTGATTCTTTTTTAAATCTTTATTAAAACCGTTTATTAATCATATTTTTACTTTTAATTTAAAAGTGTGTGTGTGTTTAGAAAGCAAACTGACTTAAATTGTTTTATTATTTGGATTGACCCTGAACAAACATCAGTTCACTTGACAACTGCTGTCTACATGTTTAGCTCAAGTTGAGTTTTTAAATGAAATAGATGTGGCTACAAATATGTGACATTCTGACGCTTACACAGTAAACGCTAGATAGAATTGACAAAACAGACACTTGCAAAACATTAATGCTAATAACACTTAGGTGACATAAACAATAAGGAAGAGATGCAAAGGATTTATTAAAGGATGCCATATTCACACAAACTTAATACTTTTGTGCGTAATTATGACTTAATCAGTGCCAAGGTGATATCAATGAAACTAGTTTTGCATTTCATGGGTTAGGATTTGATATTTGACAACCTATACAGGAAGTAATGGCATCCTGGGAAATGAAGTGGTTTTTTTATAAGCAATTGAATGAAAGATTATTTATTAAATAATAAAAATAATTAGCCTACATTATAGCCGTTACTTGTCTATTTATCTATCGACTTTTTTATTTTTAGCCAAGGATTTTCATTTAATTCCTACTTACATTTTCGTATTCCTACTACGAACTGTAATTCCGCATCATGTTTGCTGCCTCAATTTAAATTAACTTAAAATACAGATAGATAGATAGATATTCACATTTCCTATATAGAGAAAAGGCTATGTATTTGCGAAACAAAGAGTGTGTAAAGAGGAAGAAAAAGAGCTGAGGTGCTGTAGCCTACAGGACGGAGCTGGAAGCCGCTGTGTACACACTTCAGATCCGGGAGCTCCGTCACACACACACACACACACCGACGACAGAGTTTGTTACATACGCTTTTCCACGCGAGGAGGTCCCGGTGGCTTTACCGGAGCACGAGCTAAAGCGCCGACTACCCGTCTGAAGGTAGGAACTCAATTCAATGTAGTCTTTGCGTTTGAAAGTTATTTTTTGACCCTCATACAAACATTTCTCTTTCTCCGGATGGGAAAACGACAGCAGCTTCATGAACTTTGGGTCATGCTCATGCAGGATATGAAATGTTTACATTTAGCTGATTATGTCATTGTTGGTCTTTAAAATAGTTTAGAACGTCAGAGAGTGAAGATTTGAAATCAGTCTAGCAGCACAAGAACACTTTCAAAAACAAGTATCCATTTACTGTGGTACAATTACCTTCGAGGTACTTTAAAATACCATGTAAATACTGGTAGGCTACTGTACACATCAAAGTATTATGATGGTATTCTTTCTGTTAGGAAGGACAGGCTGAAAAGAAAGTTGAGGTTATTAAGTTATGTGAAGGATTTATACCATTTCCTTTTTCATTCATTTAATCAATCACTTTCTTTATGTATTCATTTTTTAAATTATTTATTAATTGCTGTTATTGTTGTATGGTAAACCTCCTGCATGCATGGATCAAACAACACATTATTTAGTTGCATTAGCTTATGTATTTTGTGAAATGTAGTTGTGATTGTCTGCAATGCATGAAAGCAAATTGTGTCCTGTTTAATTCCATTATGCTGGAACACAGTTGTGGACATCTGCCAGACGATCAATAGACAGATCAGCAGCACCATGGTAACCAGAGACCCCGTCCCAAAACACCATTTGGCCCTCTGGTGAATCTCAGATGTTACAGATCACTGATCTATAGCCAGCCGTAGCACATTCAATCCAGCTGAGGTGCATTTTGGTCCTGCAGGTCTCTGAGTTTTTGCAGAGATCTGATCATTGAAATGGAGTTGTGTTCATTTAATGCTGTACAAATTACATGTAGTAAAACACATCCAATGGAAGTCTATGTGGCAAGACATTCCCGTAAGGTTTAAAGCAGAAAGGTGAAACTGGTATTTTACTTAAAGCATATTTTTTCCTCCAGCTGTAAAGCTGTCTAAATCATCCTGTTGGCGAATGAACTTCTGGTTAATGCGAAAATGCGTTCGGCATTTGTTCCATGTAGACCTATTTTATGGATGGTTACATCACGTCCCTTTCTGGTATCCTTGCGCATATGATTCATAATTTATTCATTGTTTATGCATAGTTTATCAGAACATCATACTGAAACTTTTGAACATCAAATTAGACACAAAGACCCTTACATAATTGTGCAATGGTAACCGTGCAAATCAAACTGTGGTACAATTTTCCTCAACAAGGATTACATGGTTGAAGATGATCCCATATTTCTTGTGGTAGTGGGTCTTTATTATTAATGTGAAAAACGTAATGTTAATTGGGGGGAATGGGGTTCCATACAGTCCATAGCATAAGCATTATTGATTTGTCTTCTTAATGGGACAATTGGGATGGGATTCAATGTTCTTACTAATGGACGGAGAGCTGTGCTGAGTGCCATTTGGTATAAAACTATTAAATTGAGCTGTAAAATGAATGCTGAGCAAATGTTCTGCTGTTTTAAAGGTTTCATACAGATGCACTTTTGAACTGCAGAAATTACAATAAATAAAACCAAAGCAGCTATAGGGGGATTTGGGTCGCCAGTGTCTCATTATTAAAAAAAGAAAATCCTTTTAATGACTTTGTCTTCAGTTTTAATATTGGAAGGCCTCATGGATCCAGTGCACATGCTCAGCATGTGACAAGGGATTTTAGGGAGCTTAAGGCCTAATAAATTACAGTTTTACTCAACTTTAGTGTTAATTTGAACAGTAAGGCAATAACAGCAAGTTAAAACGATGTTGAATAGAAAAGTATGCATGTAATATCTGCATTTAAATATAAATGCATATAATTGTGAATTGAAAGATATTATTCTAAGTTATTGTGTGTGTGTTTTTTAAGGTGATAGTTAACAAGAAATATGTCATTGTTGGTTTCAGAAAGACTTGGAATACTGTAGTCGTACAGGCTACATTTATGATTTTTTATTTATTTTTAATGATGCCCTTTTTTGCCATCGTTTTACTTAATCAGCCCCAGTCTCCACTTTAATTCTATATTATTGTCCAATTTTGGGTTTGATGAAATTAAAAAAAATCTTTATATTTTAGAAAGAAGTCTCCCAAGGCTGCATTTATTTGATAATAAATGCAAATATTATTACAATATAAAATAACAGTTTTTGTTTGAACATATTTTAAAATGTAATTTATTCCTGTGATGGTAAAGCTGATTTTTCAGCATCATTACTCCAGTCTTCTTCAGTGTCACATGATCCTTCAGAAATCATTCTAATATGCTGATTTGATGCTCAAGAAACATTTCTGATTATCATCAATGTTGACAACAGTTGTGCTGCTTCATATTTACTGTCACTTTTGATCAATTTAATGCATCCTTGCTGAATAAAAGTATTAATAAATTTATTTTTAAATCAGAAGCTGTGAGTAAACTATCCACTTAATGCATTCTGTGCTTCCTTTCAAAATAGGAAGATGTTTCAAAACCTCGCGAGTGTGTCTTATTGTCTTGCCCAACGATTTTGCAACCCTACTGTACACTGTAATCTGAACGTTTGGATTAACCACCAGACCAGTTGCAAGCTTCTCACACAAAACCGCAAAACTAAGCATGAATATTAGTCCTTCAGCCCCTCCAACTCACAAACTTGCCTTTCTAAATTACTACTGTAAATGAGTTCAAAAAGATCCTAGCTAACAAGTGCTCTTGTGTGCTTCAGACAATAGCTGCTGTGGGCAGTCGGTCTCTTTGTTGTAACATCTCCACCTCTGGAGTGGAGTGGTGTTCGGGAGCGCCTGTTAATGGGTCTGCATGCTTTGTTTACCGGACCGTCGCGATGGAGACGGGCCGTGAGGGTCTGATTGATCAGCTGAAGGGTGGAAGGGTTGTGTTTCCATTCCCAAGAGTTTGCTTGTTAGTTTGGGCTCTCCTGTCGGCGGAGATGGCTGGTTCTGAAGGTTGTGCTCTGAGGGTAAACAGATATTCGTTTTCAGACCTGGATGTGTCATTTATTCGAAGTCAACCCGAAACAGTTTGATAAGAAAAAATGTTGGATTGTATGTTGTTGTATTGCATGTGTTTAGAAATTAAATGGGGTCGATTTTGATTTCATGTTGACTTGAAATGAGACACAATTTGGAATTACAAATTTCGTATAGTTTTATGTATTTAAATAGTTGTAGGCAACTTCTAAATGAAATAATATGAAGAATTTTTCAATTTTTGTTGACATTTTTGAAATCTCTTTTTCTCTCTTTCAGATGGCATCAGTGGCCAACTCAAACCTCCAGCCGTCACAGAAAGACGCAGCTGACCAAAACTTCGACTACATGTTCAAACTCCTCATCATCGGCAACAGCAGTGTGGGTAAAACCAGCTTCTTGTTTCGCTACGCGGACGATTCCTTCACTTCAGCCTTCGTCAGCACGGTGGGCATCGACTTTAAGGTGAAAACCGTTTTTCGCAACAACAAGAGGATCAAACTACAAATCTGGGTACGTTTGATTATCACCTGATCAGCAAACCTGAGAAGATCGTGTAAATTTCTTGTGTAAATGACCAATTTCTGTAAATTGCTTTTAAAATCCTAATCACAAGTGTCTGCAATAGTCATGGACATTCTAAAAGTAAAGGTTCTTTATTGGCATCAATGGTTCTATGAAGAACCTTTAACATCCATGGAATCTTTCCATTAAACAAAAGTTTATTTATAGTGAAAAAAAGATTTTTTAGATTATTAAAATGTTCTTCCCACTAAGAAAACCATGGTTCTTTTAAGAACTCTTCACTGAAAGGTTCTTTGGGGAACCAAAAATGGTTCCTTTATTTTTAAGAGTGAAATCAAAGTGCGTAACTGGCATATTACAAATCATGCATGCATGTATAAATCAGCTTTAAGATTCAGTGGATCATGCATGACTAGATAATGGATAATAGTATATGCTGTAAAATAACTAACAGGGACTTTTGAGAATGTTTCCTCTATCTGAATGTGTTGTGCTTTGTTTGCATGTGAGCTTTAAGATTTAGCCTCGGGTACTGAAGGTCAGATAATACTGGTTTTATTAAAGAAAACATCTCAGAAAGCCATAATTATCAGCCGCAGATGGGTGTGTAGATGTGCTGTAATGTCAGTTGCTGGCTGGTACAGTACAGTACTTTGAGTGGGAGTGAAGTCAAAAACTCCTCCACAGCAGAAATGTTGCAATGATTTCCAAATTACGGATTAGCTGGAGTACTAGTGTGCTGCTATCTGCACAATAAAGTGCCCTATTATGCTAATTTAAAAGGTTTGGTTTGAATGTCTCCTACAATAGGTTAACATGATTCCAAGGTCAAAAATACTTTAATTTTCTTATAATATACATTGCAGCATCACCTTTTTTTCTCAGTGTCGGTTTGATAAAGGATTCAGTCTTTATAAACCCCGCCTTTCTGAGAGCTACTCTGCTCTGATTGGTCAGATGGCCCAGTATAGGGGCACGTTTAAGCTCAAACCGGTGCGAAATGTTTTGCTACGGTTTCCGGGTTGAACGACATGTTTCCTGGAGATACGTTTTCTCTTGTTTGGTGGGTGTCAAAAATGTCAGCCCAATCAGCCGCAACATGTATATAAACCACGTGGTATTAAAGAGACCGCTTTAAAGAGACAGTTTCGCACAATGGGTCCAAGTAAAGTCGTTTACAAATGTGTCCGCTGCAGCTCGGTATACGCAACAATTGAAGATATTAGAAAACATGTTTGTCTTTTTATCCTGAAATGCGAGGCAAATGTTGGATCACAATAATTAGGAACCACAGTTTCCACAAATCCCTTCACTCCATTGGGATGTTCTCTTTTATTCTGGTTGGCAAGGGCAGTGACTGTAACATCGAGCGTATTTTTGAAGTATTAACACAGATTTATACCGATTTCATCAGGCTCCAAAAATTCTTCAAAAAGAACACAAAGAATGGCCTTCTCAGCTGCCATAGTTGCAACTCTTGCGTCTTCAGAACAGGGTGTTCAACGCACCACCGTTTCGGTTTAAAAAAACGTTTTGCTACTCTTTGTCGGGGCTGAACGCAGCCCTGTTGTGATTGGTCTACTCTGCTCTGATTGGTCAGATGACACAGTCTGCTGTGATTGGTCTACTCTGCTCTGATTGGTCAGATGACCCAGTTTGTTGTGATCGGGCTACTCTGCTCTGATTGGTCAGAGGACCCAGTTTGTTGTGATTGGTCTGCTCTGCTCTGATTGGTCAGATGACCCAGTTTGTTGTGATTGGGTCTGCTCTGATTGGTCAGATGGCCCAGTTTGTTGTGATTGGTCTGCTCTGCTCTGATTGGTCAGATGGCCCAGTTTGTTGTGATTGGTCTACTCTGCTCTGATTGGTCAGATGACCCAGTTTGTTGTGATCGGGCTACTCTGCTCTGATTTGTCAGATGACCCAGTTTGTGGTGATTAGTCTGCTCTGCTCTGATAGGTCAGATGGCCCAGTCTGTTGTGATTGGTCTACTTTGCTTTAGGGCTGCACAATTAATCGTACTGAAACCTCACGCGTTTTGGCAAAAGCTGCGATTATGTTATGCGCAGCTTGCCAGTGCAGTGCGGCTGATCGGTAGTAAATACTGATGGAGCACACCAGAGGGCGCTCTCGTACAGACATGCCAAATATGCGCTGCCACAGAAGTAGATAAAGCCAGTCATTCTAGGAAATCCCTGTCGCTGTAGCTGAATAAACAGTAGATTGAAATGCTTTGATTAAACTTGACCAAAAAACACACAGCTACCTTATTCTGTCTAAGAAGCCACTTCATCTCACAGAAGGATGCTCAACTGTCGTTATGAAGTGAGTTTGGAGTAAAAGCATGTTATTAAATGTTTTCTTTTTGTTGGACAAGAGGTTATTAAATGCTTCTCATGTTTGGAAAGCTTTTTGACGCGTGTTGCTTTTTCAAATGCACGTTATAAGTGATTTAAACTCACAGTGCTTTCAGATGGAGCTGTGTTCACAGAGCCGTACATCAATGACAAACTGTTCATACAAAATAATCGCAGCCTTTGCGATTTAAAAATCGCGATAAGCCATCTCGATTGAAGTGCGATTACATGGAAATTGCGATTTAATCGTGCAGCCCTACTCTGCTCTGATTGGTCAGATGACCCAAGTTTGTGGTGATTGGTCTACTCTGCTCTGATTGGTCAGATGGCACAGTGTGTTGTCATTGATCTACTTTACTCTAATTGGCCAGGTGGCACAGTCTGTTGTGATTGGTCTACCGCTTACAGCGCGTGTCGGAAAATAAACTTTTCCGTTTACATTCTTTTTCTTTTCTTTTTTTCGTTTACATTCACAACACCTGTATTACACACGTCATGAAAGGTAGTATCTGAAAAAACATAAAAGGGGCACTTTAAATACTAGTATGTGAAACAGTTTCATTATACATCAATAAAAAGGGTGGATGAGGTCCAGCGACAAGCATACTAGAGGCACAGCAAGAACGCGCAAGTGTTTTTGCCAGAATACTCTGTTCCCCTGTTATTTCAGTGTTGTATTTTAGTCAAGGTAAGCCTATCTTCGATCCTCTTGTTATTTTGTATTTTTAACTTCACATAATTTTGTATTTTAGAGAGACGCGTTGGCACAATTAACAACAGCCGCGAGTGAAAATTAAAATTATTGTTACATTTGCACTTAAGCCTTTGCTCCTAGCAGTTTGGAATTGCCACATTTTCGCGTTATTTACACTTAATTGCCCGACCGAAACAGCATCTGTAAGAATAGCTATAAATAGAGGAATTTCAGATCATTCCAGCAGGACCAGCGACAAGCATACTAGAGGCACAGCAAGAACGCGCAAGTGTTTTTGCCAGAATACTCTGTTCCCCTGTTATTTCAGTGTTGTATTTTAGTCAAGGTAAGCCTATCTTCGATCCTCTTGTTATTTTGTATTTTTAACTTCACATAATTCTGTATTTTAGAGAGACGCGTTGGCACAATTAACAACAGCCGCGAGTGAAAATTTAAATTATTGTTACATTTGCACTTAAGCCTTTGCTCCTAGCAGTTTGGAATTGCCACATTTTCGCGTTATTTACACTTAATTGCCCGACCGAAACAGCATCTGTAAGAATAGCTATAAATAGAGGAATTTCAGATCATTCCAGCAGGACCAGCGACAAGCATACTAGAGGCACAGCAAGAACGCGCAAGTGTTTTTGCCAGAATACTCTGTTCCCCTGTTATTTCAGTGTTGTATTTTAGTCAAGGTAAGCCTATCTTCGATCCTCTTGTTATTTTGTATTTTTAACTTCACATAATTCTGTATTTTAGAGAGACACGTTGGCACAATTAACAACAGCCGCGAGTGAAAATTAAAATTATTGTTACATTTGCTCTTAAGCCTTTGCTCCTAGCAGTTTGGAATTGCCACATTTTCGCGTTATTTACACTTAATTGCCCGACCGAAACAGCATCTGTAAGAATAGCTATAAATAGAAGAATTTCAGATCATTCCAGCAGGACCAGCGACAAGCATACTAGAGGCACAGCAAGAACGCGCAAGTGTTTTTGCCAGAATACTCTGTTCCCCTGTTATTTCAGTGTTGTATTTTAGTCAAGGTAAGCCTATCTTCGATCCTCTTGTTATTTTGTATTTTTAACTTCACATAATTCTGTATTTTAGAGAGACACGTTGGCACAATTAACAACAGCCGCGAGTGAAAATTAAAATTATTGTTACATTTGCACTTAAGCCTTTGCTCCTAGCAGTTTGGAATTGCCACATTTTCGCGTTATTTACACTTAATTGCCCGACCGAAACAGCTGTACTCACTCAAGCGGTGAAAGCATTATCCGTATATCTGTGTAATTTGCGCGCTGTCGCGGAAGCGTCAGCGGAAGCGTTCAGCTCTCGTGTTCAGCCTCCTCGTGTGAAGACCGACTCAGGTAAAGACCAGCGACTCTACCTGCGCGACTCCACCGAGCAAGGACACCAGAAAGGCACTTAAGTATCTCCTCTTCCCCTCTTCTTCCCTCTACTTACCTTATTGTTCACCTTAATCAACATGTGCTTTCAATACATTCCTGTTATCTCTCGGCACCGTCCTTTCATCACGCGCAATAGGCAGCGCAATACTGCCAATCTGCGTCCCATCCTCACATCCTCACATACTCCTCTCTCTCTTTCCGTGGGTCTATGGAATTGTCAGTCAGCAGTCAATAAAGCTGACTTCATTCGAGCCTTTGCATCTCATTCTACTCTTAGTATCTTGGGGCTGACTGAGACCTGGATTCGTCCAGAAGACTCAGCAACCCCTGCTGCTCTCTCTAGCAATTTCTCCTTCTCCCACTCCCCTCGCCAGTCTGGGAGAGGTGGGGGTACAGGGCTTCTCGTTTCTAACAATTGCAAATACTCCACGCTCTCTTCTCTATGCAACAACAACTCATTTGAATATCATGCTATTACACTTACAACTCCCATTAAAATCCATATTGTAGTCATTTATCGCCCCCCAGGTCAGCTGGGTAACTTTGTAGATGAGCTGGATGTGCTGCTGTCCACTTTCCCTGAGGACGGCACCCCACTTCTAGTCTTCGGTGACTTCAACATTCATCTCGAAAAGCCACATGCAACAGACTTCACCTCTCTCCTAGCCTCTTTCGATCTCAAACGACTCATCACCACAGCTACTCACAAATCAGGCAACCAACTGGACCTGGTTTACACACGCAACTGCACCACAGAAAACATCCTGGTGACACCTCTCCACGTTTCAGATCATTTCCTCATTACTTTCAGTCTACAACTCTCTACCCCTGCACCACCACCCCCACCACCAGTCACTTTCAGACGAAACCTGCGCTCACTTTCCCCCTCCCATCTTTCCTCTGCCGTGTCATCCTCTCTTCCCCCACCCTCACAATTCTCATCTCTGGATGTGAATACCGCAACGGACACCTTATGCTCCACTCTAACCTCTTCTCTAGACATTATCTGCCCTCTCTCCTCCAGGCCAGCACGCGCTACTCCCTCTAACCCCTGGTTATCTGAGGTTCTTCGGGAACACCGGACCGAACACAGGGCAGCGGAGAGGAAATGGCACAAATCAAAAGACGCATCTGACCTGAGTATGTATCAATCTCTCCTCTCCTCCTTTTCTGTTGATGTTCATGCTGCAAAATCTTCATACTTCCACAACAAGATCAACAGCTCCTCCAACACATGATTACTCTTCAAGACATTCAACTCTCTCCTCTGTCCACCTCCACCACCTCCCGCCTCCTCCTTAACTGCTGACGATTTTGCGACCTTCTTCACCAACAAAACAACAGCTATCAGCAGTCAGTTCTCAGCTCCACACACACAGGAAACCAGACCGACCCCTTCCACAGCCAATACCCCTCTGTCCTCCTTTTCTTCGCTAACCGAGGAAGAAGTATCTACACTTCTCCTCTCCAGTCACCCTACCACCTGCCCGCTTGACCCCATCCCCTCACACCTTCTACAAGCCATCTCTCCCACACTTCTACCATCACTCACACACATCATCAACTCATCCCTCCACACTGGCACCTTCCCTACAGCATTCAAGCAGGCTCGGGTTACTCCACTGCTCAAAAAACCAACGCTAAACACATCATTTGTAGAGAATTACAGACCTATCTCTCTCCTACCATTCATTGCGAAGACACTTGAAAGAGCTGTCTTCAACCAACTAACATCCTTCTTGTCTCTAAACAACCAGCTGGATGTCAACCAATCTGGCTTCAAGAAAGGACATTCAACTGCGACTGCATTACTGTCAGTCACAGAAGCCCTACGGATCGCAAAAGCTGCTTCCAAATCTTCAGTCCTCATTCTCCTGGATCTGTCTGCTGCCTTCGACACAGTGAATCATCAGATCCTTCTGTCCACCCTCTCATCACTGGGCATCACAGGAACTTCACTCCACTGGTTTGAGTCCTATCTCACAGGTAGGTCCTTCAAGGTCGCATGGAGAGGTGAGGTATCCAGAGCACATCAGCTGACCACAGGGGTTCCCCAGGGTTCAGTTCTTGGTCCCCTCCTCTTCTCCATCTACACCACATCACTGGGACACATCATACAGGCACACGGTTTTTCCTACCACTGCTATGCTGATGACACACAGCTCTTCCTCTCCTTTCAACCAGATGATCCCACAGTAGCTGCACGGGTCTCAAGCTGTCTGGCGGACATCTCCACATGGATGAAGGAACATCACCTGCAGCTCAACCTGGCAAAGACTGAGCTTCTCGTCCTCCCTGCCAATCCGTCTCTACAGCACGACTTCACCATCCAGCTAGAGTCATCATTAATCACCCCATCAAGATCGGTCAGAAATCTTGGAGTAACGTTTGATGACCAGCTGACCTTCACAGATCACATTTCAAAGACAGCTCGATCATGCAGGTTTGCACTGCACAACATCAGGAAGATCAGGCCTTTCCTAACTGAGCATGCAACACAACTTATCGTCCAGGCCCTGGTCATCTCTAGGCTTGACTACTGCAATGCCCTTCTGGCTGGACTTCCAGCATGTGCAATCAAACCCCTACAGATGATCCAGAATGCTGCAGCTCGTCTTGTCTTCAACGAGCCCAAGAGGGCCCACGTCACTCCTCTGTTCATCTCTCTGCACTGGCTACCTCTAGCTGCTCGCATCAAGTTCAAGGCACTGACGCTTGCTTACAGAACTATCACAGGCTCAGCTCCCTCCTACTTTCACTCACTCCTACGAGTCTACATCCCTACCAGACACCTACGATCGGTCAACGAGCGACGTCTCGTGGTTCCATCACAGAAAGCCACAAAATCACTTTCCAGAACATTCTCATTCACAGTTCCATGCTGGTGGAACGCTCTCCCCACCCTCATCCGGAATGCAGAATCCCTGACAACATTAAAAAAACAGCTGAAAACCAATCTCTTCCGTGAGCACTTAACCTTATAGAAAAAAAATAAAAAAAATAGAAAAAAAAATTCCTTTCCCTTTGAAACATCACTTATCAGGCTTATGCTACTCTGAATAATACCTGAACTTCGTATTTTGAGCACTTCCTGCGTTGTTGTTGCTTTTGCCTCTTTATGATGACTCGCTGAATTTAGTCCTAATTTGTAAGTCGCTTTGGATAAAGGCGTCTGCTAAATGATTAAATGTAAATGTGTAAAAATGTAAATGTAAAAATTTACAAACAATAAAAACAAGTCTAGTATACTACATGTGACAGTACATACTACTTGCTGCATACTTAAGTATTCTACATATTTATCACATGACTCATGCATGTTTAATTGAGTAAATGTCATTGAGTTATAACCTCACAAACGTATCATTTGAATTTTAATCCAATAAAAAACGTCATAACTTTTGGCAGTTTGATCATGCAGCTTATATCACTTAGTTATCACATCTGTCGTTAATCCGTCTTGACATGGTCAGCTCGAGTGCAGTATATTGTGGGATACAGTATCTCATGCAGTGCTCTGTCCGCCATATACTGTAGTTCATCCAGGTATTTTATGCATACAAAACATTTGCATACTGTTCTTACTATATTGCAGAAATAGTAAGAGTAGCGTGCTATTCTGAATATTGCCAATCTAAATGGAAGTAGCTTTTCTTTAGGGATGAATGTGAAATGGATGGCTGCACACACAGCAGTGCATTTAGTCTTAATGTGTGCTGTGGCTCTGATCCAGAACTAGAAAAGGCTTGTGTGTGTTAGTTTCTGATAAAAGCTCCTCCTGGCCATGCAAAACCTCTGCATCGGTCATCCATGACTGGACTGGAATGACACCGAGTTTGAGTATGGAAGAAAGAGCTCTGCAGATGCGCTGGAATGATTCTTTTGCCATGCATTTTTGCAATTTCTTATGCATAATTTAGAAATGGAAATAGGCTAGTTGTTGAAAATCTGGGCTGGTAAATTAAAGGTTTTGTGTTCAAATCCTAAAAGGAGACATTGATTGAGTGGTGGGACACTTAAACTCACAAATGTGTGTGTGGAACGATCTTTTGGACCATTAGCATGATAGAAAATCATTGCATTTGTTTTGTGTGTCTTGGCCTTTATACCTGTATGGCTTTTATGTAGTAATAATTAATTATTCTATGCAAGAACAGAATAGTAATTATGCTTGCATAATTATTGAATAAAATATTCATTAGGGCACAAGCGTTTTTGGTTATATCTAGGGCTGTGACGGTGGCAGTTTTTTACCACCGCGGGGGTAATGGACCTGTCATGGGCTATGTTCCATTCAGCTTAAACACTCCCAAGAAACTCCAGGACACAGTTGAATCATTTCCATGAAGTTTACTGGGAATTTTGTGAAACTGCAATACAGTACAATGAGATGTCAATATTATTAATCAAACCCAGATACACAGTAACAGTGTAAATAGCACAGCTTAGCTAACATAGCAATGTAGCCTATATGATAAACGCGATCGAGCTAGTCAAAAAAATAACCAGCAGCAATAAACAAAGCTAACTTAGCCTTCTCAATAATCTTACAAAATTAAAATAAGCAGTAATCTAATGTTAAACAATGATAAATACTCACAGACGTTGCCTTAGCAAAAAGGGAGAAGGAAAAGCGATCGACACAGAAACTGACGACTGATAGAGCTCACGCATTACTGTAGCTGATTACCGTATGACGATATCATTTCCTGTTTCCCTACGTGCACGGGTACTGCGTTACTATGGTTACAAATATAATCGAACCACACCGAACTACTGAAATAAAGTAGAAACGCATTTCAAGCGGCATGACACTCCCCGCTTGGGATCTTTAAAGAGCCCACATTAATTAACAGAATCAGTCTTTGGAGAGAGAAGCAGAACCACTTCTGTAATGGGCCGAGAAAAGGTCTTTCTGGTTCCATCCTTGACGACTTCAACTTGAACCTTCCGAACCAATCCATCTTCTCCTGGAAGGGTTTTTGTGATGATGCCCGTAGGCCATTGATTTCTCTTCGCCTGATTGTCTTTCAAGAGAACTATGTCTCCTTCTATAAGGTTCGGCCTTTTTCCTTGCCACTTGTGCCGAAGCTGCAATGTTTTGAGGTATTCATGTTTCCACCTGTTCCAAAACATGTCTGCTAGGCCCTGAACCCGCTTCCACTCCTCTCTGACGAGATGCGCTTCCTCAAAGCTTCCTGACGGAGGAGGTGGTGCAGAGCCAGTCTTAAGAGTCAGAAGCATTGCTGGCGTGAGGATGACAGGCGATTCCGGATCCGATGATACTGGGATGAGCGGTCTAGCATTCATGATTGCAGCTACCTCGGCCATAAGTGTGGTCAGAACTTCATGTGTAAGGTGAGACCTCCTCTGCTCAAGCAGCATGCAGTCCAAAATACGGCGGGCAATGCCAATCATGCGTTCCCACGAGCCACCCATATGAGACGCGTGGGGCGGGTTGAATACCCAGGTGCAGCTCTGGGTGTCCAGGTACTCTTTCACACTGTTGAAGCCTGGATTAGTCTTGTCCATCTCCAGCTCACGAGAGGCGCCGACGAAGTTAGTTCCGCAGTCAGAGCGAATCTGCTTTGCAGGGCCCCTGACTGCAAAGAACCTCCTCAAGGCGTTGATAAAGCTGCTGGTACTCATTGCTTCAATTACCTCAATGTGAACTGCCCTTGAGCACATGCATGAGAACATCACAGCCCATCGTTTAGAGTTGGAGACTCCTCCTCTTGTGCGGCGTGAAACAACGTCCCATGGTCCAAAGACGTCGACACCTACGTAGGTGAAAGGAGGTGCTACTTGTAGCCGTTCTGCTGGCAGAGCTGCCATCTGCTGATGTTCGGTCTTCCCCCTCAGCCTTCTACAAGTGACACATCTGTGAAGCAGACTGCTGATGCAGCGTTTAGTGCCTACCAGCCAGAACCCTGCCGCTCGAATGGCACCTTCGGTCAGATGTCTTCCTTGGTGTTTCACTGCTTCATGATAGTGAGACACAAGCAGGGTTGCGAGATGATGTCGGCCAGGAATGATGATGGGGTGAGCCTCGTCCATCCTCAGATCTGACTGTCCAATCCGACCTCCCACTCTAAGAAGTTGATCTTGGTCCATGATGGGGTGCAATTTCCACAGGCTGCTGGAAGATGGGATGTTGGATCCTGAGTTGATACACTTGAGTTCCTCTGTATAGCACTCATTCTGGACACTCTTCACAATGCACACTTTAGCCCTTAGCAACTCTTCCTCTGTAGAGCGACAGATGTGCCAGCCCTGACATTCATTCTGGGTGGAGTGGGCAAAGGAACGAGCCACGTGGATGAGGTGTGCTATGGCTGTAAGGAGAATGCTGAACTTGGAGAAGCGTTCAAAGCGTTGTGGGTGTACCACATCTCTGGTCACATGTGTGAGACTTGTCACCACCTGGGGACGCACTTCAGAGTCAGTGTCTGGGTCAATAAGGTTATAAGTCTCTTGAAGCTCAGGTGAATGCGAAGGCGCATCATGGAGAAAGGCTGGTCCTTTGAGCCAAGTTGTGCTGCTAAGCAAAGCTGGTGTCACAGTTCTTGACCCAATGTCAGCTGGGTTGAGGTGCGTTGGGACGTACTTCCACTGGCCGGAACAAGGTGATTGATGGATTCGTTGGACCCTGTTGTGTACATAGACATAGAATCTCCTTGATTGGTTCTGGATGTACCCCAATACAACCTTGCTATCCGTGTAGTAGGTGATGTTGTCGAATGTTGTGTCCATCTCTGTGACTACCATCTCGGCGATCTCGATGGCGAGTACAGCCGCACAGAGCTCAAGTCTCGGGATAGTCAAACCAGGCTGGGGGGCCAACTTCGCTTTCCCGAAGACAAAGCCAATCTCAGTCTGTTCTTGGTGGCTTGTCACCTTGATGTAGGCTACGGCTGCTATTGCCTTGATTGATGCGTCTGCAAAGACACAGAGTTCTCTTCTTAGCGCGCCCGCGGTGGAGAAGGACGTGTAAGGGCGTGGTATCTGGAGCCCCTCTAAGTCTTGGAGTGACTGTTTCCATCTAGTCCACTCAATCTCCATGTCTTTGGGAAGAGGTGAGTCCCAGTCCTTTGATTGCGTGGTGAGTTCCCTGAGTATCAGTCTTCCATGAACCGTGATGGGTGCAAGGAACCCTAGAGGATCGTAGAGGCTGTTCACGGTTGAGAGTACCCCTCTGCGAGTGAATGGCTTCTGATCATCTTTGATTTGAAACATGAAGGTGTCTGTGCACATGTTCCAAAACAATCCGAGGCTACGTTGGATGGGCAGATCATCAACAAAAAGATCTAGGCTGTTGACGTCCTTGGCGCGATCTTCGGATGGAAATGCTTCGATGACTGCTGGTCGATTTGAAGCAATTTTGTGCAGCCTGAGGTTAGAAGCTGCAAGCATTTTCTGTGCACGCCCGAGGACGCTGATGGCCTCTTCCTCGGTGCCGAAGGACTTTAAAGCGTCGTCAACATAGAATTGGCGGTCAATGAATCTTCTTGCATCACTGCCATAGTCAGCTTCTGCTTCCTTAGCTGCCCGTCGCATACCATACACTGCGACGGCAGGCGAGGGACTGTTCCCAAAAAGGTGAACCCGCATTCTGTAGTCCACGATGTCGGAGGTAGGGTCGTTATTCCTATACCACAGGAAGCGGAGAAAATCACGGTGTTCCTCCTTAACGACAAAGCAGTGGAACATGTGCTCGATGTCAGCGGTGATCGCCACCTGTTCCTTCCTGAACCTCATAAGAACACCTAGCAAGCTATTATTAAGGTCGGGGCCAGTGAGCAAGATGTCGTTGAGCGACACTCCTTCACATGACGCGCTGCTGTCGAAGACCACACGGATCTTATCTGGCTTCCTAGGATGGTACACACCGAACAGGGGCAGGTACCAGCACTCTTGTCCAGGCTGCACTGGCGGGGCAACTTCTGCGTGTGCCTTCTTAAACATCTTCTCCATAAACTCTAGGAAATCGGCTTTCATCAGTGGTCGTTTTTCCAATGAGCGCCGGAGTGAGACAAGACGGTCGAAAGCCTGTTTCCTGTTGTTAGGCAGCCGCTGTCTTGGTGACCGGAAGGGTAAAGGAGCAACCCAACTTTTGGAGCTGTCCTGATAGCACTCAGCTTCCATTATCTTCAGAAACTCTAGATCCTCCATGGATGGACCGAGTCTGTGGTCGTTGGGAGTACGAGCGAAGACAGTCTGCCCCAAGCAGTCTCCACTGAGCATCATTAAGCCACGGGTGGAGGTAGGTGCTGGATGATGCTGAGGTTTAAACACTTGACCAAATACCTCTTTCACTCGGATCTGGTTGTTGCATGGCTGAAGATAACTCGTACGACCGTTCTCTAAGATGGCTGTTTTGTAACTCCGCACTTCAAGTGGTCTGTGGGCACCTCCAAGACACACATCACCGACGACAACCCATCCTAGGTCAAGCCTTTGAGCAAACGGTGCATCTCCTGGGCCACTTATCTGCTCTCGGACCTTGTGTGCCTGTAAGATGTCTCTGCCCAGTAAAAGGAGTATTTTGGCGTTCGGATCCAGTGGTGGAATCTTATTGGCGATGTGCTTCAGGTGGGCATGATGGTAGGCTGCTTCCGGCGTAGGAATCTCGGAGCGAACGTTAGGGATTTGGTTGCACTCGAGGAGTGTAGGCAGAGGAATGCTTAATTTCTTGTCCACCGACTCCACAGTGTAACCACTGGCTCTCCTCCCCGCTGTCTCTGAACGCCCCGCACAGGTCTTGAGTGTATATGAGTAGGAACTTCCGGAGATTTTAAAAACCTCAAAAAACTCTGACCGCGCCAGGGAGCGATTGCTTTGCTCGTCCAGTATGGCATACATTCTCTTGGACTCCTCCCTGCATCCGTTTGGGAACACACTGACAAGGCAGATCTTGGCACATGCTCTGGAACTCAATCCTTCACCGCATACCTGAGTGCACGTCGACTTGACCTCCTGGATGTCTGCTCTGTCCTCCTCCCCGCCATCCTCTGAAGTGGAAGGGGACGACTTAGATTTCCAGGTAGGTGGGCAGGGGTGGAGCGCTGTCACATGAGCAGTGCTCTCACACTCTGTACATTTTAACTCAGCAGTGCAGTTTTTTGCAAGATGCTCTGTGGAGGAGCAACAGCGAAAGCAGATGTAATGCTCTTTCAAAAGCTGTTTGCGATCATTTATGCTCTTCTCACGGAAGCCTCTGCATTTCCTCAGAGGGTGGGGCTTTTTATGCAGAGGGCAATGTTTATTTGGGTCAATGCGTTCCGTACTTTCTCTACACTCAGCTTTATCAGTTCCTGAGACCTGCGTCTTGTGAACATAAACCGATGTCTTTGTAGGCCTCTCCCATTTACTCTTTCTCTCTGCAGGAGCTTGCGAGAAGAGGTTAAAGCTTGGGTCTGTGCGAGCCCTTGCTTCTGCTGCGATGAAGTTTACAAACACGGAGAAAGGTGGGAAGCTAACTAAATGTTCCTGTTTGTATCTTGTACCAAAGTAAAGCCACTTTTCTTGCATGTTGTATGGCAGTTTCTCAATGATAGGCTTAATTCCTCTGGAGGTATCCAAGTATGACAAGCCTGCAAGGTAGCCGTCTTCCTTGGCGGCTTGTAGCTCTGACAACAGGTCGGCTAGATCCCTGAGTCTCTGTGGATCCTTTGTTGTGACCTTTGGAAAGTTTTCTAGTTTGTTGAACAGAGCCTGCTCGACGGCCTCTGGCGAGCCATATATTTCGTCGAGGCGCCCCCATGCCATGTGCAGTCCAGTTGCTGGATCCTTAATGTTGACTGTTTTTATCCTTCTTACTTGTTCTGCTGACTCTTTTCCCAGATACTTGGTGAGGAGGTCGAGTTCTCCTGCAGCAGACAAGTCTAGATCGGCGATAGCGTTCAGGAACGATGTTTTCCAGGCCCAATAGTTCATTGGCTGGTCATCATATGTGGTGATGCCTGAAGTCACCAGGCGGCTGCGAGCTAGGTATTTGATGAGGTCTCCAGTGGACGTAGAATGGTCATAGCTACCTCCATAAGGCGTCCTGTGAACAGGCGGGTGCGCAGGAGATGAGGAATCCTGTTTGATGTTCTGTTGCGGACGATTCCCACCAAGCTGAGGAGCTGGAGAGGTGTTGAGGGGCTGATTGAAGCTTTGTTGTGGCGGTGCCCCACTGGTCTGAGGAACTTGGTGTGGCATAATGTCAGCGGAAGCAGCAGCTTGGGTTTGACTTGCATTGAGTGGGTGGGGTGATGAAGGGATAACATTGATTGGTTGGTGGTGTGGAGGATAAAGCGTTGGCGAAGCATAGTCACTCCCTCTTCTGACAGATAGACCCCTGCTGCATAGGCTGGCTTGTGTCGACACATAGGCGGCGACGCGCTGGTCTTTGACCGATTGGGGGACTGGGCTGTTAGCCTTACTGTTTACTTCAAAGCCCATATCTTGTAAACCAGCCACGAGAGCATTTGCCTCTGCTATGGCAGCATCCTTTTCTTTTTCTTCATTTAAAGCATCAAGATTAGCTTGAACTCTTGCCTGCTCCACTTTAAGTTGAATTTCTTTTAGCGCATGTGCCGCTCTAGCTTGCGCTGCTTCAGCCTTTGCCTTTGCCATGGCGACGGCCATGCTAATTTTCGAGCTGGACGATGTACCAGATGAGCGACTGCTTCTTGAGCGCACAGTCTCAGACTGGTTATCTCCATTTCCTTTTTTACTGTTGCTACGTTGTGACATTGTGACTCACCGCGTTTTCAATATCAGGGGAAGAAGCTAGTTTGAAGCTGACAGGGCGCTGTAGTGTTAGCCGCTTATCACTTGATATTGAGTTGCTCCGCAGGATGGCAATCCTTGTGTCCTTCGTTAGCTGTGTTGCCGTCTTTTCACTGTCATGGGCTATGTTCCATTCAGCTTAAACACTCCCAAGAAACTCCAGGACACAGTTGAATCATTTCCATGAAGTTTACTGGGAATTTTGTGAAACTGCAATACAGTACAATGAGATGTCAATATTATTAATCAAACCCAGATACACAGTAACAGTGTAAATAGCACAGCTTAGCTAACATAGCAATGTAGCCTATATGATAAACGCGATCGAGCTAGTCAAAAAAATAACCAGCAGCAATAAACAAAGCTAACTTAGCCTTCTCAATAATCTTACAAAATTAAAATAAGCAGTAATCTAATGTTAAACAATGATAAATACTCACAGACGTTGCCTTAGCAAAAAGGGAGAAGGAAAAGCGATCGACACAGAAACTGACGACTGATAGAGCTCACGCATTACTGTAGCTGATTACCGTATGACGATATCATTTCCTGTTTCCCTACGTGCACGGGTACTGCGTTACTATGGTTACAAATATAATCGAACCACACCGAACTACTGAAATAAAGTAGAAACGCATTTCAAGCGGCATGACAGGACCAACTACCGGCGGTGGTTGGGGGGTTGTTTTGAAATAATAAAAAAACAAAGAAACAACACAATAAAGCCTGTAAAGCATTGAATGTCAGGGTTCTGTCACTTCTGCCTGGTTTGTATCTTGGTTTGGTGACAGAGCTCTGACACTCCCGGTTTGTCATGTGTTTGTGTATAGTCTGGCTTGTCATGTATTTCCTTGTGCCATGTGCTCTCCTGAATTCACTGATAATTGGGTGACCAGATCGCAAACCAGAATTCAAAGCCGACAAAGCTTAAATTTATGGGCTCACGCACAACTCTCTCATTCGTCATGAATCCAAACTTTTCCATGGCTGCGATGTAACATTTAATTGCTAACCTATTATTTATTTTGTAAACATAGCTTTGTGCTTCACTCGTGTCCACCGCCGGTGCTACTCAGCCACCGCGGTGGCACGTGGTTGTCAAGTTTACCGGCACAGCCCTAGTTATATCACCGCTCTGTATTCTGACAAGTCTTACAGCTTTTTGTCCTGACTGCTCATTGGAGCTCATCTCTGCTGTCTGTGACTCTTGCCAAGCATTAATGGATCACATGTAAACCTGTGTGACCCACTGGCTGCCCAGACAACCCGTTCTCTCCTCCCTCTCTGATGATTGGAAGGCTCTTCATGCAAATTTTGTTTGGTCAATAGCAGGTTTCTAAGAGATGACGCAGAGTTGCTGTGCCAACCCAGGCCAATAGTCCTAAACGTGGTTGTTTTAATTTATTCATTAATTTGTGTGTGTGTGTGTGCCTGTCTGTCTACCTGTCTCTGTGTGCCTGTCTGTCTGTCTCTGTGTGTGTGCCTGTCTGTCTACCTGTCTCTGTGTGCCTGTCTGTCTGTCTCTGTGTGTGTGCCTGTCTGTCTGTCTGTCTGTCTGTCTGTCTGTCTGTGTGTGTGTGTGTGTGTGTGTGTGTGTGTGTGTGTGTGTGTGTGTGTGTGTGTGTGTGTGTGTGTGTGTGTGTGTGTGTGCTTGTACAACTATCTTTGTGAGGACCAGTTTGAGTTTTAGACCATTGGAGTGAGGACATTTTGGCCGGTCCTCACTTTCTGAGACCCCTTTAAAGGCCCGTTTGAAGGTCAAGACTTGGTTTTAGGTATAAGGTTATAATGAGGTTAAGGGTATGTTTAGGGTAAGGGTTCGGGTTAGGCACTTAGTTGTGATGGGTAAGGTTAGGGTAAGCGGCTAGAGATTGCATTGTGTCAATGAATGTCCTCATAAAGATAGATGTACAAGAATGTGTGTGTGTGTGTGTCTGTCTGTCTGTCTTTGTCTGTATGTCTGTCTCTGATTCAAGATTCAGATAGCTTTATTGGCATGGTGAAAGAAATCTTTACATTGCCAAAGCATTCATAACACTATACAATTAAAAAAAAAAAAAATATATATATATATATATATATATCTTCTCTGATATATATATATATGCTCTTCTCTGTCTCTGTGTCTGTCTGTCTGTCTCTGTATATATATATGACTTAACATATAATATATAATATTGGTGGTGATGCTGTATTGATGTGCATAAAAGGTTAAGTATTATGAGGATTTAAAAACAAAATATGTCAAATGGATGATCATACAACACAGGCTCTCCAAACGTGACTCCAGAAAAATAACAACTCTTGTTTGCCATCTACTGGTCATCATGGGTAATCACTCTACAAAGACCATTTATCACATCATCAGCCTCACATCCCAGGATGTTGTGACCAATGACCATGCGTGTATAATTATGATAATTGTAATGATTATGTTGTTTAGGACACAGCCGGACAGGAGCGCTACAGAACCATCACTACAGCGTATTACAGAGGAGCCATGGGCTTTCTGCTAATGTACGACATCACAAACCTGGACTCCTTCAATGCCGTTCAAGACTGGTCAGTGATACACACGCGTTCGTCTTCATCCTATATGTGTATTGAGAAAGTTTAATCTTGACGTTATGCACGTATTGCTCTTAGGGCCACACAGATTAAGACGTACTCGTGGGATAACGCACAGGTGATACTGGTGGGCAACAAGTGTGACCTGGAAGATGACAGACTCATTCCAACAGAGGACAGTCAGAGACTGGCTCATGAACTCGGTGAGAGGAAGCACATTTTAGCCTTTTTGCCTATTTAATATGCTTTTTATTCATGACTTATGCTGCCTTCATGCGTTTCATTTTGGAAAAAATGTAGCTATATATGTTAAAAAAATAAGTGTATATGTAGTAGAAACATTTACTGTCACCAGTGAATCTATCTATCTTTCTTTCTTTCTTTCTTTCTTTCTTTCTTTCTTTCTTTCTTTCTTTCTTTCTTTCTTTCTTTCTTTCTTTCTTTCTTTGAATCAATGCAGGAAAACCAGAACTTTTTTTTATTTATTCATTCTTTGTGTTTTTTTTTTCTTCTTCAAATTATGATTTATTTAATTAATTTTATTGATTAATTATCCCTCTTTCACTTAAATAATGTTTGATAAATAAGATATATGATTTATAAATAAGATTAACATTAAATATATTATGTATATAAATAAATAAACTACAATAAAATAAAATAAATAAGTTAAATACATTATACATGGATCTTTGTGTGTATGTGTATATATATGTATGTATATGTGTGTGTGTATATATATATATATATAATATATATATATATATAATACAAATAATATATAATAACATATAATTGTGTATTTTTTTATATTTTATTAAAAATATAACGTGACTACATTTTATAAATGTTTAATAATAATAATTACTGCATTTTAGTGCATGTCGATGTTCCTCCACATTTAATCATGAAAACATGTGTTGACAATTACTTAAAATAAATGTACTTAAAGTATGATATAATATTTTCCCTCAGTCTTTCCTCTCCTACAACATCCTTCTCTTATGCGTTTAGCCTTTTTTCCTCGTCTCCGCAGGTTTCCAGTTTTTCGAGGCCAGTGCCAAAGACAACATCAACGTGAAGCAGGTTTTCGAGAGTCTGGTGGACGTGATATGTGACAAGATGACGGAAAGTCTGGACGGAGACGGTCCAGCGTCCAACCATAAAGACTCCAGTCAGCAGGACACGTCCTCCGAGGGACACGCCGGCTGCGCCTGCTAAAACAAACTCTCTCTGTCTCTCTGTCACGTCGAGAACTTCACTTCACTATTCACCACTGCTTGGGATAATCTTTGCTTTCCTTCTTTTAACCCAAACAGCATCTGCTAAACGCGCTCAGTGTTGTTTGTTGACGTGGATTCATAAGTGGAAGTCGAGATAGGATGGTGTGGATTGGTATCTAAGTGCACTAGTGATGTATGTGACGTCCCTTACGTATTCACGGCACGCGTGCACACGCAGAGACGTAAACAACTGGAGATACTGCAAGCCTTCAGAGGTTCACGCACACACCCATTCCTCACGCTCTTCAATGTTCCTCACCCTGTTCGCCATCTTTTCTCTGTCTTTCCCTCAAAAAGCCCACGTTTCCATGGCTCTTTGAGGTTTTAGCACACGTTGGCTTTCTCGTCAGATACAGTACCTGGCCTGTAACGTCCACAGCTCTTGTGTTGTCTATCTGGGTGTCCATCTGCTTTAAACGGCTCATTCGGCACCATTATTGAGATAAATGCACTCTGTTTTTCTGATATGTGCAATCGTGAGCTGATTTTTGAAAGTTATGGTAGCTTGTTTCTGCCACGGAATAAAAAAATTAAAAAGGTAATTGCGACTTTTTGTCTCTAAATTTTAACCTTTTTTTTTCTTGCAATTGTGAGAGACTCGAAATTTCGAGGGGGGAAAAGTCAGAATTGTGAGTTATGAACTTGCAATAACTTTTTTTAATTGCAAGTGTCACAATTCTGACTATTTCTCATAAAGTCTGAAAAGTCTTTTATATCTCGCAAATCTGACTTTCTATAACTTAAAAATCCATCTTTTTCATTTTTCTAATATCTTTTCTAACAGTTCTGAGAAATAGTCATAATTGCCAAATATAAACTAGCAATTGCGAGAAATAAAGTCACAATTAACTTTTTTCTTTATTATTCCATGGCAGAAACAAGCTTCTATAGAAACCTGCATGTTCACACCCAGAAATATTAATGTTTTACTGTTTTACAAGTAATTTTTTTGGAATGAACATTTTCTTAAATTATAAGATAGCAAATAAACTATCTATAACCCAAATTGACCAGTATGCTGTCACATATTATTTGTAATATATTGTTATACTTTCTGAACTTATTGTTATACTTTCTGAACTTATTAAATGTCTAACTAAAATTGGCGTCATTCATAAAAACTGTGTAAATATTTCATGAATCCATTCTTACATAAAAGTAATACATTCAATGCAAGAAATAGGTGACACTTTACAATAAGGTCTCATTTGTTAACATTAGTTAATGCATTAGGCTACTTAAGGGTGTGCGATATCACGATTTTTTAGAAGCTACTAAAGTTATTCAGTGAAGAGCAGTAAGTAATTTTCTCTTTTTTTTGGATTAACATTAATGACAAGCAACAGCAGATATATGAGGCTACTTGAAGACCTCATGCACGGATACAGACACACGCCTGGTTTTCTGTAAAAACTGTCAACGAAAACTCTAACTATATTAGTTAACATGAACTAAGAATGAACTGCCTTGTTAAACATGGGATGAGATCTACATTTAATAAATGCTGTAAATGTATTGTTCATTCCTAGCTCATGTAAACTAATATAGTTAACTAATGTTAACAAATGAAACATTATTGTAAAGTATTACCAAAAAAAACATTATGATGTGCATTCAATTTCAGTTCAATGCAAGCGTTTTACGGAAACAAGTTTTTCCGGGATTCACGGATAAGGTGCATTGTGCAATGTTTCTGTCACTTTACACACATAGTTGATGTCCTTTTTTAAATTTAAAGTATTAAGTTGATCTGTTTTTGCGTTGGATGTCATCACTGTTATATGTTAATATCTGAAAACACTGTAAAGCACTAGAGGACTCAGAAGATCTTGAAGTTTAAGCAGGTATAGTGTCATCTTCTCAAACTACTTACAGTATCTCACAAAAGTGAATACAGCCTCGCATTTCAGCAAACATTTTAGTATATCTTCTCAAGGGACAATACTATAGAAATGAAAGTTGGATATATTTTAGAGAAGTCAATGTGCTGCTTGTATAGCAGTATATATTTACTGTCCTCTGAAAATAACTCAACATACAGCAATTATTGTCAAAATAGCTGGCAACAAAAGTGAGTACACCCTATGGACATGTCAAAACTGTGTCCAAAGTGTCAATATTTTGTGTGAGCACCATTGTTATCTAGCACTGCCTTAATCCTCCTGGGCATGGAGTTCACCAGAGTTGCACAGGTTGTTGCTGGGATCTTCTTCCACGGAGCTGCTGGATGTTAGACACATGACGCTTCTCCACCTTCCACTTGAGGATCACCACAGTTGCTCAATAGGGTTCAGGTCTGGAGAAATGCTTGGCCACTCCATCACCATCACCTTCAGCTTCCTCAGCAAGGCATTTGTCATCTTGGCGGTGTGTTTGGGGCCGTTATCATGCCATTCGGCCTAGTTTCTGAAGGGAGGGCATCATGTTCTGCTTCAGAATGTCACATTACATGTTGGAATCCATGTTTCCCTCAATGAAGCTCAGCTCCCCAGTACCAGCAGCACTCGTGCAGCCCCAGACCATGATGCTCGACTGTAGGCAAGACACAATTTTCTTAGAATTCCTTACCAGGGCATCTCCACACATGCTGGACACCATCTGAGCCACACAAGTTTTTCTTAAGGTGATGATACACAGGGCAACTTTTTGATTAATGTTGCTGGGCAATCTTGCAGAGCGATTGTTGCTTGGGCACTTTCCCATTGAAAATGGGCAATACATTTCTATCTGGATCATTTGGGCCCTGTGTCTCATCTGGTTGCCCATTGACGGCAACATTGCTCAAAAAGTTGCCCTGTGTATCATCACCTTAAAGGCCAATTTATACTTCTGCGTAGGGTGCGCGTAGAAGGTACGGCGTAGCATACGCATTGACGTGTACCATACGTCGTACCCTTCGCCGTACCCTGACACGCACCTCCTCAAAAATGTAACTACGCATCGCGGCAACGCGGACCGCAAGATCTGTGATTGGTCGGCTGGATAGCATCGCGTTTCCTCCTACGCATTTCCGGAATGATCTTCTGCACTCTGCACCGCCCGCCATTTTTAAATTCCGAAGATCAGTGAAGAGCCATGGAAATAGACCAAGTGACCGAGAGATTGCTTGAAGAAGTGCGGAAATACAGCCATCTGTATGACTCCTTCAGTCGCCATTGCTCGTAGAAACCTAAACTCAAAACAGCCGCGAGGAATGTAAACACAGTGGAACATTAAAACCCACCCGCGTCAACTAGCGTTTCGGCGGTGTAACTGCAGAGCAACACAGACATTCGCAGAAGTATAAATGCTCACGACGGCGTCGCCTATGTGCGTAGCCTACGACGTACACTACGGCGTACACTCGACGCAGAAGTATAAATTGGCCTTAAGTCTCATCAGGCCACAGGACTTGGTTCCAGTAATTCATGCTCTTGGACAGGATGCTTTCAGCAAACTGTTTGCAGGCTTTCTTGTGAGCCAGCTTCAGAAGAGGCTTCCTTCTGGGACGACGGCCATGCAAACCGACTTGTTGCAGTGTGTGTGGTGTATGGTCTGAGCACTGACAAGCTGATCTTCCGCTTCTGCAGCCTCTAAAGCAATGCTGGCGGCACTCATGCGTCTGTTTTTTGAAGCCAGGTTCTGCACCTGACGCACAGCGCAAGAACTCGACTTCTTTGATTGACCCCTGCGAGGCCTGTTACGAGTGGAACCCGTCTTGGAAAACCTCTATATGACCCTGGCCTGTACTGTAACTCAGTTTCAGGGTGTAACCAATCATCTTATAGCCTTGACCATCTTTGTGGAGAGCAACCATTCTAATTCTCAAATCCTTCAGAGTTCTTTGCCATGAGGTCTTATAGTATATCTTCAGTAACCACATGCTGTCCACTTAAGTGGACATCTGAAGATCTCTTTGAAAAATGTGTAAAAAAAATTTAAATTAAAATCAAATCTTGTTTTTCATGCCCTAAGAGCAATAAAAACACATAGGAAAAAAATCCTGACTGAGGTTATCATAATTCATGCATGAAAGGGTTAAACAACGCACAGCTATTATCACTTAGGGTGTACTCACTTTTGTTGGCAGGTATTTTGACAATAATGGCTGCAAGTTATTTTCAGAGGACAGTAAATATCTACTGCTATACAAGCAGACTACTCTATCCAACTTTCATTTCTATAGTATTGTCCCTTGAGAAAATATACTGAAATGTTTGCTGAAATGTGAGGGGTGTACTCACTTTTGTGAGATACTGTTTGTCTCTCCTCATCTTTAACTATGATCTCTCTTTGACTTGTTGAAATGTGAGAATTTTGTATAATAAAATAAAAAATTTACCGGTATTATAGAAAATATAAAAGGAGTGTCTGTGATTATCTGATTTTAAGTCATTCTTTAATCACATTGTCTTGTTATTTAAAAAATAATAAAAACTCCATTATTTTTTAGACTTACGGTGACCACTGTTAAATAATGTGTGATGTAATATTTTACATAAAATATGTAAATAATAAAATCTTTAATGATCCCAAAATAGGCCTGGTTTCATTTCTTCTGATTTTGGAGTCAAATGCGTCATGCTCTTTATCACTTCCATGAGATTCACCCAAATAGCATATTCAGATCTCAGCAGTGCAGTGGACACAACAGAAACGAGTGTTGGCCATCTAAAACACTCGTCTTCCCTATCTCTGTTTTTGCACACTCTCCTGGCTGTCCGTTATGTCCAGTGTAGAAAGATAGTGGCCTCGTGTTTTGTACTGAAGCTTTTTCCCGCGTTCTCGTCCAATCGGATGATAGTAAGCAAGCCATGTGACTGTTCTGTAAACCTGTGCCAGGTTAAACTCAGTTACATGTCTTCATAAAACCCATCAACCCTCCCATGAATTATCAAAATACCCCATAATCTGTCCGATGTGCAGCAATCTGTAAAACTAAGTTTATTGGGTTCATCCCTGTCGTTTTTCTTTAGCTTCTTCCTTTTATACAAACACTTTTTGTTTCTATTTCTCATTAAAAGTCACAGATTGAGTGTTGTTCAGTATTCAATAATAATGTAGAACTAGAACAAAACAGAAATGTATTAAATGTTTGCATTTTTAAAGAAAATATGTGTTTGCATTTTGTGTTATATATAGGGTTTTCTTATATATGGTTCCCAAAAAAATAAGTTCTTAAAAGAACAATGTTTTTCTTAGTATGAAGAACATTTCCACAATAAAGAACCATTTGTGGAATGGAAATATTCCACGGATGTTAAAAGTTCTTCATGGAACCATCGATGCCAATAAAGAACCTTTATTTTTAAGACTGGGGGTTCTGAATCATGGTTTCTACATTTAGGCTACATGTATTCATTGACTTCTTACATTGCATTCAGGTTGTACATTTCAGTTTCATTAGAATAATTTCATTGACCCAGGGTTATTATCATTAACTATAGTCTAACTCAAAATACAATTATTTTAAATTTTCACGGTAATTTTAGTTACATTTAGTAATTTCGTTAGGCTTTTGTCTTTTTTTTTTTTTTTTTTTTTTTTTTTTTGACTCTATATGTAGAATTCAGAATTCAGCGACACCTGTGAAGGTGAACTGGTGAACTGGTGAACTGCAGCCAGCAACTTATCGCTCATGCTCACACACTCACACACATACTGAACGTGATTCAAGGCCCCGATAAACTCACCGCGAAGCTCTTCGTTCTTCGATGTATTAGTAAAAAGAAGTGGAAATACATTTGCAGCGATATACTGTTAACGAACAGTACGACGTTCATTTTTAATGTAATATGTGTAGCGCCCTTTCCTCTCACAAAATAACAAAAATGACAGCGGGAGAAAGCGGCCGTTAAGAAAGCAATTCGTCGTCAACATGCACATGTCGACAGATAATGAGGTGAGTAAAATTACACTGTTATGATTGTTTGATTATTTAAGTATATAAATTGAGACTAAAGACTAGATCTGAGACTATAGTATAAATAACCCCCATTCTTTGCATGAAACATTGACATTACAGTACAGAATGGCTCTTTTGGCATTATCCTGAACATTTGTTGTATTTGGAGGGAAAAAAGGCTCTCGGGAGCGCGCGTAAACGTCATGTCCTTTTGATTTCCCCGGCAAAAACGTCCCGAGTCCTTCACATAAAAATCAGTCAGGGCTAGGAAGTCGGGAAGGTCCATTTTTTTAAAGTTTAGTTTCCAGCTGTTCACACATTGGCAGTAAAAAAAGCGATTATTATATGATCACACACACACACACACACACACACACACACACACACACACACACACACACACACACACACACACACACACACTATACAGTGGGTACGGAAAGCATTCAGACCCCCTTACATTTTTCACTCTTGTTATATTGCAGCCATTTGCTAAAATCATTTAAGTTAATTTTTTTCCTCATTATTGTACACACAGCACCCCATATTGGCAGAAAAACATAGAATTGTTGACATTTTTGCACATTTATTAAAAAAGAAAAACTGAAATATCACATGGTCCTAAGTATTCAGACCCTTTGCTCAGTATTTAGAAGCACCCTTTTGATCTAATACAGCCATGAGTCTTTTTGGGAAAGATGCAACAAGTTTTTCACACCTGGATTTGGGTATCCTCTGCCATTCCTCCTTGCAGATCCTCTCCTGTTCTGTCAGGTTGGATGGTAAACGTTGGTGGACAGCCATTTTCAGGTCTCTCCAGAGATGCTCAATTGGGTTTAAGTCAGGGCTCTGGCTTGGCCATTCAAGAACAGTCACGGAGTTGTTGTGAAGCCACTCCTTCGTTATTTTAGCTGTGTGCTTAGGGTCATTGTCTTGTTGGAAGGTGAACCTTCGGCCCAGTCTGAGGTCCAGAGCACTCTGGAGAAGGTTTTCGTCCAGGATATTCCTGTACTTGGCCGCATTCATCTTTCCCTCGATTGCAACCAGTCGTCCTGTCCCTGCAGCTGAAAAACACCCCCACAGCATGATGCTGCCGCCACCATGCTTCACTGTTGAGACTGTAATGGACAGGTGATGAGCAGTGCCTGGTTTTCTCCAAACATACCGCTTAGAATTAAGGCCAAAAAGTTCTATCTTGGTCTCATCAGACCAGAGAATCTTATTTATCACCATCTTGGAGTCCTTCAGGTGTGCTTTCATGTGTCTTGCACTGAGGAGAGGCTTCCGTCGGGCCACTCTGCCATAAAGCCCCGACTGGTGGATGGCTGCAGTGATGGTTGACTTACTACAACTTTCTCCCATCTCCCGACTGCATCTCTGGAGCTCAGCCACAGTGATCTTTGGGTTCTTCTTTACCTCTCTCACCAAGGCTCTTCTCCCCCGATAGCTCAGTTTGGCGGGACGGCCAGCTCTAGGAAGGGTTCTGGTCGTCCCAAACGTCTTCCATTTAAGGATTATGGAGGCCACTGTGCTCTTAGGAACCTTAAGTGCAGCAGAATTTTTTTTGTAACCTTGGCCAGATCTGTGCCTTGCCACAATTCTGTCTCTGAGCTCTTAAGGCAGTTCCTTTGACCTCATGATTCTCATTTGCTCTGACATGCACTGTGAGCTGTAAGGTCTTACATAGACAGGTGTGCCTTTCCTAATCAAGTCCAATCAGTATAATCAAACACAGCTGGACTCAAATGAAGGTGTAGAACCATCTCAAGGATGATCAGAAGAAATGGACAGCACCTGAGTTAAATATATGAGTGTCACAGCAAAGGGTCTGAATACTTAGGACCATGTGATATTTCAGTTTTTCTTTTTTAATAAATGTGCAAAAATGTCAACAATTCTGTGTTTTTCTGTCAATATGGGGTGCTGTGTGTACAATAATGAGGAAAAAAATGAACTTAAATGATTTTAGCAAATGGCTGCAATATAACAAAGAGTGAAAAATTTAAGGGGGTCTGAATACTTTCCGTACCCACTGTATATATATAGCCCATTTAAATGTAGCTATTTATATGTATTTTATTTATTTATTATATTTATTTCAGTTTTTTTATTTCCAATTAATAATTTTAGTGCATTAACTTAAACTCTCTTCAGCTTAGTGCTGTGACAAAGGAAGATTTTCATTTAAATGAAGTTTAACTTTATATTTTATTTTACTTCAGCTTTTTTTTTTCAATTAACAAATTTTTAATATTTTTAAATATTTTTAGTTTACAATAATTACCTCTAAAATGTAGACTTATTTTATTTCAGCATTTCTATAGTTCAAGAACTATTTTAGTTCAAGGGCTAAAACTAAATCAACTAAAACTTAATAAAAATGATATAGACATAAAAAAAAAAAAAAAAATATAGAAATATGAAACTATAATAGTATATCAATGATACTAAAATAACACTGTCATTCTATAATGTTTGAGCCCCAGGAATGCTTTTGAGTATTGCTGGGTGGTTGCTAGGGTGTTCTAGGTGGTTACTAGGGCATTGCTGGGTGGTTGCTTACTGGCCATTAATATTCTGGTCTGTAAATATGGCTTGGACCCTTTCTTCAATGTAAGTCTTGGTAATGTTTGCCTCTTTGTTGAATATCACCTTTGAAGTCACCACATTTGAAACGACTTTGCTAGGGACCTTTGATGAAAACTATATGGCAGTTGTGTTGCAATACAAAACATGTAATACACAAATGTAAAGCTCAACTTGAGGAACTCGCTTGAGTTTCTTTTACACAAAAAGAAAAGTGAGTTTGTGCAGTTGCTTGAGCTGATAGCATCTGTAATTTATGACTTTATACCCGTGTCTCTGCCAAGCCCTCTGCTTTTATCTACGTACCCAGAAAACAACCACAAAGGGGCTTCCTGAACAGTCTTTTTCCTGTTACACACCACTAACCCACCACCTCCAGAGCCAGAGGAAACAAGGGAAATACATGCACCGTTGACCTGAGTGTCACCTGTTTTTGTCTACAGTATCTAAAAAAATTATTTAATAAGACAATGAAACAATCTCATATTATTTTTGAAGACCATTTATGCCTTTTACAGTTGATTTTGCATGCATTAGAGGACCAACATCTGTTTAATGTGCATAAAATTAATCCTTTACTAAACAGACAAAGCCTTGGCTTGATTAAAACCACCTGTGGGCCTAATCGCGTGTCACATTTCCCTTCTCAACAATGTGTCCTGGGTTGAAATAACGGTACAGTCCTGTCATAGTGATAATGGACAGTGAGCTCCAGGCAGACTGGATCGACTCGCAATACTTGTGCTTATCGGTGCGTAAGAGAAGCTCAGTGCTGTGCTGATAACGCAGGTTGAGCATAAAAAAACATGAGTGTCAGGCTGTGATAAAAAGAACCGGTTACTTGCTACAGAACAACACCAGTGCAGTTTGCACTCTTAAAAACATGTGCGACTGAGCACTTGTTGATCATTGATGTGTTAATTCTACAAGAGTTGTTGAACCCTTGAGTAAAAAAGGTCATATTGTTTGCTACTCAATCCTCTTTGAGCATGTTGAAAGGTTGAGCATGTAATAATGTCTCTTGAGAGCACTTCAAACAGGCATGTCATCACTCAAGCTCCGCCCAGTAAACATCACACTTTTTGATGCTCCGCCTACAAATAGTAAAAGCGTAAACACTCTGTGTACACACTGTATCAGCTTATCAGATGAGATGCACGTAACCGTCCATGGTGTCCACAAAACAATTCGGTCGAAAAGCCCACCTGGAAAGGAGGATACACCTTTACACAGAGCAGTGATGCGTTTGTAATGTAAATGGATGAGAAAAATGAGGAGCGACGGACTGAAAGTTGTTTTCATGCTTTGTCTTGCTTTCGTCACTACAGGAGGAAAAAGTTTTGAAAGTACAGGTAAGAAATGTTTGTTTGACTAATGTTCTTCAGTGTACGGTTACATGCATTTCATGACTTTTTATTTATTCCTGTGATGATAAAGCTGCATTTTCAGCATCTTTACTCCAGTCTTCAGTGTCACATGATCCTTCACAAATCATCCTTATATGATGATTTGATGATCAATAAACATTTATTATTATTATTATCATCAAATGTTGAAAACAGTTGTGCTGCTTAATATTTTTTGTGGAAACTGTGATACGCTACCATTCAAAAGATTACAAATATCAGGAAAAACAAAACAAATTAAAACTTTAATTCATAAATGACCCATTAAATTGATCAAAAGTGACAGTAAAGGCATTTATAATATTACAAAATATTTCAATTTTTTTTGAATGCTGTTCTTTTGAATTTTATATTCATCAAAGATCCACAAAAAATGTAAATGAAGATTAAGCTGCAAAAATTCAACATGATAATAAGAACTATTATTAATAATTGACCACCAACAAATACATTTTCTATTTTTAATTTAGAAAGCTTTGAAATATGCATTCATTTTATACAATCTAAAATCATCTTATATAATATATAGTTTTATATACTGAACTTCTTCAATTGAAAAAATGCTTAGTCCAGAAAAAGAAATGTTTGTGTTTCCGCCTGTGCTTCTTGTACTTGTGCTTATTACAAAATGAACTTACAATTTACAATTGTCTTTGAATAATGCTGACAGTGCTTTCAACTTTATATAATATGATTGTTCAGTGTCCCAGTTACTCCGAGACGAAACAGAGGATCTTAAATGTTTTGTGGTGGGAAAAAAGGATCTCACTTGCTTCTGGGAAGTGGAGAAAGCGAGGAATGATCAATATACCTTCATGTATTCATACGAGTAAGTGACTGTTTAAGGACCAAAGCTATAATCAATCGTTTTTCTTTCTTTTTTTAATTTTGCATTTGAATTTTTCCTTAGAAAGTGATATAACACACACTGGTCCCATTTTAAAATAATGGTCTTGAAAGACAGTGTATAATATTATTAATCATGTCAGTTCAGTTAAATGGTCCCTTTAAAACCTCAATCAACGTTATTTCTTCTTTTCATATGTCTTCAGGAATGAGAAGAAGACGCCTTGTGTGGTTTCCTCTCATCTTTTACTGGCCAGTAACAAAACCGTCTTCTTCTGCAAACTGCCCAAAACTATATTCTTCGCGGCTCTTGACGTGCAGGTTTTCCGTGATGGCCGGACTCTCTATAATCGCAGCCTCAGAGCTGAGAACATCTGTAAGTCTATTAAAAGTAATACTTGAAGAAAATACTAAGCAGAATGCAGGTATAGCCCTCTACAGGTTTAAAGTCAACATGAAAGCGATAGGCTTTTCTTTGCTATTGTGATGTATATTCGAGTGAAACGGCTTCTCGAACAGGAAAATTGAGGGCGGGACTTGATTTTGTTTATGTGGAATTGGTTTGCTATTGGTGGATCTCATGTGAGTGACAGGTTGCCCCGCCCTCACACTGTAAACACATGATCAGAGAAGAGATGTTAGAGGGAGGGGAAGTTATTTTGATTAAAGATCACAAGGGCACATGAATTTAAAAAAAATTAAATAATACGCACAGATAAATAATTTATAATGAATAAATTCAAGTCATTTGATTTCATGCTGACTTGAAGACATTTTCCAATGGCTTTTCTTTCACAGTATTTGTAGATCCTCCCAGAAACCTGACGGTCATGAGCTCAGGGAAGGAAGGGCAGTTGAACGTGAGCTGGCTGCCTCCTCCGCTCAAATACATGGATGACAGTATGATATACGAGGTCAGATACGCAGTGGAGGGAAGTCACATGGGCAAGGTGTGTGTTCTTTATTGTTTTTCATGAGGCCGTTAGTGTAGTTTGGATAAGCCGAAGCAGTGTGTATCTTGGTCAAACTCAGCAGTGAGTTGTCTTTTGAAGGTGGAGGAGATGATGGCCAGCACCATGCTGGTTTTGCGTGACTTGCAGTCCGGCACCAGATACAAGGTGTGGGTCCGTGTCAAACTCGACGGCGTCTCCTACAAGAGCTACTGGAGTTCTTGGACCGATCCTGTGTTTGCAGACACGCTGCCAAGCGGTATGTGGATCTGAATGCTTTTCGAAAGTACAATCAACAAGTAAAACATATATGAAAGCCCATTTCTGCCACATAAAAACAAAATCATGCTTTTGTTAATCATAATTATGAGATAAAAAGTCGAAATCATGACAAAGAGGCGAAATTCTGATTTAGTCATAATATCAAAACTTAATCTTAATTAGCATTTAGTATGTCAAAATTATGACCTAAAAAGTCAAAATTGACAAAAAGTCTAAATTATGATTTGAAGTCAAATGACATAAAAAGTCGAAATTACGGCATAGAAAGTCCAAATTTTTTATGTTATAAAAGATAGGACTTAGAATGTAATCATTTTGACTTTGTCATAATTATGACACAAAAAATGACTTGGTATGTCATAGTTTCGACTTAGTCATAAATATGAGATAAAGTCAAATTTGACAGTCATAATTACATAAGTCAAAATTATTACATTCTAAGTCATAATCATGAGATGTAAAGTCAAAATTAGGGCCTTAAAAGTTGAAATTAAGAAAGTATATAGTATCATATTTTTTTATCTCATAACTTCACATTTTTAATCTCATAATTATGATTTACTGTCAGAATTTAGATTTTTTTTTAAATCTCATATTTATGAATGTGTCATAATTTAAACTTATCTCAATTTCTAATTATCTAACATTACAATTAATTAGCTTATAATGAAAGGTGAAATTGTGACACTTTATGTCATAATTAGGACACATTGCTGTCATAATATATTTAGTCATAATTATGACATAAAAAGTTTCCATTTTAATATTCCATTTGATGTCATACTTATAACTTTTATTTTATTTTTTATAGTTAAGATTTACAAAAGCATGATATTTCTTCTACGCGGGCTTCCATAAAAACATTTTAAGCCAATTTAAATTTGTTTTTATAGCTCTTTTCACAGTATACATTGTTTAAAAGCGGCTTTACAGAAATTCATGATGTTAATGTTTATAATCTTCATGCCTTATAGTCGCATTTAGCAGATTAGAACTGGGTAATAATATAGTTGACATTTTGAGATGATACAAGCAGTCAATCACTTGAGATTTGCTATTTAGTATAAACAGTATCGCCATACCATAGACATCAGTGTTTATGTCCGAACTATAAACTTTTATCCCAGTACTTCTGTGATCATTTTAATATTTGTAACAGAAATAATGATAATGTTTCATATCTACACGACCACTGCTCTCTCTGGCTCAGCACATGTTCCGGTGAGGTTTTAATAGACACAGAATCATGCTGTCATTTAGGAATGAGGAATATTTTTTTGTTTCTCTTTTTGTAACAGGCATAGATCCGCTGATCGTGTTACTGGTGCTTTTCATCGGATTGATCCTCTGCCTGCTGTCTCTGACTGTGATTCTGTCCCACCACAAGTCAGTTCTCACAAATACACGCTTAATGAGAACATACAATACCATATTGTTTTTGTATCATGTTAATGCTTTATATAATGTATAAGATAATCACTTCAGAATAACCATAACCCATTCTCTAAAAGAAAACATTTAACATTTTTATAATAAAAAACAAAAACTTTGTTTAATTACCCCCTCCGACATTAGGTTATTTTACATTAGCATCTGGGGACATTTTTCTACCCAGTATAGTGAAGTACAGTAAATGGTAATGGTTATCAAGTATGGTTGCTTGTGTAGGAAAGGCTGTGTAGGTAATATATATATATATATATATATATATATATATATATAGATATATAGATGATCATCTCAGTATCCACTGTAACTATGCAAACTCCACTTTCTACTACGAACAAGTGAATCATGATTCGATTCTGTGCACATTACAGGGTTCTTCTGAAGAAACTGTGGCCTGACATCCCCACGCCAGAGCACAAGTTTCCAGGACTTTTCACAGTCTACAAAGGGGATTTCAAGGTAATTTATGCATGTTTTCAATTGAATGCACCACTTACACAATACCATGTATAATTTAACAAATTGAAAATAAATGGTTTCTAAACTGTGATTGGTAGAGGAGTAAATGAAAAGTTATTTAGGGTTTGTTTCAGGTTGATCGGGACACTTTTTCCCTGTCATCTCAATGGCAAAAAGTGTCCCAATCAACCTGAATTCCCCCTTTCCTTTGAAAGAAATTGATACTTTTATTCAGCAAGGATTCCTTAAATTGATCAAAAGTTTAACCGATACAACAAATGAATGTTTATTATCCATTTAGTCAAGTCAGTGAAGGACATTGGGTGTTTTTGGGCCATTGAAGTGCACCCTAGGAAGGGGATGCCATTTGTAGGGATGTTCCAAACGAAAGTGAACACCTGAATCCCTTCACGAAGCGCACTTCCACAAGTCCGTTAGTGAAGGGTACACACAACGGTCACTTTAAAGAAGCAGTTTTATCTGTCATGGTCATATGACCCAGGGTGGCGAGTCCTCGCAATTCATTTTAAATCTAGAGAGAGTGCAAGTTAACATAAAGATTTTGTTTGTGATGTTTTTCACACATTTATGTCATGCATTTCATATTAAGTTTAAATCGGCTTAATAAGTAAGAAATTAGCTATGTTAGGTAGTGTTGAGTTGTTAAAGGTGAACTAAGTAACTTTTTTTACCTTAACTGAACAGCTTCGGAGTCATTGGAATGGTTATATTACTTATTTCGGGTTGAATGGTGGTCGTTTCGCACCCCCCTGGTGCCCGTGAGTGGAAAATACGCACTTGCAACTTTGAGCCGGCGGGAAGTCTCGCGTGATATCAGGTCTCGCGATGTAAACAATTGCTTTACAGCCAAAAAAAATCTGCTAAAATGCTGTCATTATTGCGCTCCCTCACGCTGTCCGAACCCGAATGAAGAAGACGTTTTAAAGAATGTCCCGTCTGCTTTGATGTCGTTGATCTATAGGAGGATCTTTGTTGACATCTTTGTACGCATGCGCGAGTGGTTGTGTGGCAACAAAACAGACAGTATTGCGGGCAGTAAAGACGCGACGAGCATTTTCAAGAGAGTTAGCGGGAGAAATCCACAATATATAAGCACTTTAACATCTGAAGACCGGAGGAGGTTTGGAGAGAAGCTCAAAATTTGTATTGGTGACAAAATCGAAGTTATTCAAAGCCCATATGAGATCTGGGATGACAAAAAACATTGGTCCGACTTGCCCGTGTCTTGGCCACCAATCTGCTGGGGAGACATTTATTCTTATTTAATAGAAACCCCTGGACCCTTCACTCATGAAAGATTAAAGGCTTTCAAAAGTCTGGAGGCCTATGATTATTTTGTTTTTTCAAAAAGTTGGGCCGATCTTTTCTGCCAAACAGAAAGCAGTGATCGTGCTAAAAGCAGAGGTTAGAACAGCCTTTTCTTTTGCTTTTAAGTTTTGCGATCCAGAATAGCCCATTTTGATGTGAGGAACATAGTCTGGGTGCTGTGGATCGCGGTTTGGGACACCTGAATCAGAACGCGAAAACATATGACTCGGTTGATTTGACTCAGTTTTATTATTATTTTTATTCAATCTTCTATAAATACATAGTCACTAAGACTTAGGCCTACCATGAACAAAATGAGCCTCACAAACTCGATCAGTAACGTTAGCTGCAGGAATCCAGGCTTTCTTCGGAGCGTCCAGGTTCAATCGCCTAATTGCACGCAACCATTTCTTTCGTTTTTCGCGATCCTTTTCGGAGGGAATTCGAAAAAACTTTTCATCAGGCCCCCAACGAGCCGTACTCGACCACACAGCAAGAGTGAACCATCCTCTTCTCTAAATCCTCCTCCAAACGTGCAAAACAATCAAATTACAGGTATCTAGAGGTATCTAGCGGTGTTTCCTGCCACACGATTCCCATGATGCAACGCGACAAACATAAACAATGACGTCACAAAAGATCCGCCTATAGCCTCTGGTGTCTGAGAATCACCAACGAGTTTTTACAACAGTGTTGTCAAATATCTATTCCGAAGCTGTGGGGGGAGCTCTAGAGAGAAACCTGCGAGCAAAAAGCGAGAATACAGCGAAGAAGTCCCGAAGCTACTGAGTGCTGCTTTAATTTAAGTTATTACACGGCTCTGTGGAATACTTCATTCTGATTGTTCAATTGCGCCATCCAGCGGTAAGTTATTCCCAGATAACAACCGCTGAAAACAGGTAACACAGGCTCATCCGGGTCACTGAAGTCAGCAGCGCTGTACACTCGCTAGGAATGTTTTTTCTTCGTGGAAATTATGCTTTTGGTGACCTAAAATATAAAAACTCAGTCGAATCAATATTTTGTGTACAGTTATTTAATTATGCCATCCAGTATCGTGGACTCACTCTCTCTCGTGTTTCATACAAGCGCAGCTGCTGCCATTTTGTGACTATTGTTTTGTACACTGTTGGATTATAAGATACAAACAGGTACGATTTTAAAACAGTTTAATCTTAAAGCAATATATCTTATCCCCATAATTATGGACTGTGGTATGGACTGTATACTGAAATTAATAAGTGGAAATACATAAGTGGTATGGACTGTATACTGTATCTCTTAAATGTCCGGCTGGATGTACATTATCCCTTATTTAATTTAGAAACATAAAAATGTGTATTTATTCGCAACAATTATATTAACAGCAATGATTAGAAATTCCTGTTGTAAGAACAGCTAATGGATGCCGCGCTGAATTGTCACGTTAATATTCCAGGTGAAGATAGTTAAGAAATTACGTTGTCTTTCATTTTCCCCTTCGCCAAGTTCCCCGTTCCCTCCAAAGTCCCCACTGCAAAGGCTCTTCGGAGCGAGTAGGGCTCCAAAGGGCATCACTTCCGATTGAAATTCGCCCAATGTTAGCATTTGTACTCCTGTCAAAAGCTGTATATGGGTAGGAAAAAAGCTGATTGGAACTGCAAAATCACTGAAAAAAAAGAGATCATTACTAGAAGTAGACGTTTAGTAATTAACTATTCTGTGTTTCCTCGGCCCTCAGGAGTGGATGAGCCAAAATAATGGGAGCATGTGGGGAAGATCAGTCCATGTGTTCACGGAGGAGCTTCCCTCACATGTGGAGGTTTTATCCGAGGTCTCTCTGACCAGCCACGGCACGTCCCCGAGAGAGGAGAGGAAACCTGCGGTGGAGGTAGAGGAGAGCGAGCGCACGGATTCGGGATTAATGGGAGGGTGGCGAGAACCTCCTCACGCTCAGTGGCTCATGGAGCAACTGAGGGCGCTTCAAGAAAACCCAGAATCTCTCTCCCAGTCTACGTTACTGCAGTCACATGACACCTACGTGGCTCTCAATCAGAACTCACAGCATGTGGAAGAAGTTGCTGAGCGGCAGGTGGACGATGTCTTCGAAGAGACGTTACCGCTTCAGACGCTCTTTACCACAGAGGGAACGTCGTCTTTGAGCGCCTCACACTCCGACCTCGGCTCGCTCCCGCAGAGCTCGGGTTCGGGAAGACTGTCCTCGCAATCCAGCTTCGAGTATCCCAACCACACGTGGCCCCCCAAAGGGTGTGGATACACCTACATGGCGGTCGCAGACTCTGGTGTTTCCATGGACTACAGCCCGATGAGCTCCAGCAGGAACACGGAGCTCGGGAAACATGGGATCTACACCAATGAATACAAAAACGAGATTTTTGGCAAGTGGCCATTCTCCAGTCAACATGTCGAATCTGGATACTGAAACCTTACCTCAGGATCTTACTGATTTCTGGTTGATGCATTATGCTGAAAGACATTTGAAAACACTAGGATGTTTCAGGAGAAAAGATCATATTCCATCAGAAATAAGCTAATATTATAGCATTACTAAGGCAGCTGTTAATGAAATATTTTATTACAGTGTATCACGTGCCACTAAAATACCAGTGGATAGTTTCCATTTTTAACACATCAATTTTTGAATACATTAATTAGTAGCACTTTCCACAAACAGGCTTCACTTCGATGTTCCTTAAAACAAAAATTATTGGCTAAATTTCAGCAATTTTGTAAGGGAGAAATATTAAATAAGTTTCATACTAATTAAATATATCATGAAAAATAGGACATTCTCAGAGCTTCCAAAATCTGTACTATGAATTATTAAATCCTACATATTTTATATATACATACTAGGTTATATTGGTCAAATGATGACCTTTTTTTGTATATTCAGACTGTATTCAGACTTCACCAAATCTTTGTAACAGAATTGCAAAAATTACAAACTTTAGGCTACATAAAATAAATGTAAAACAAATCATATATTTTACCTGAGCTTGATTATCATAATTGATCAAATTAAGCATCACATTTGAAACAATGAGATATATATATATATATAAAAACCAATTTTTACCTTCTTTGTGGAAAGTGCCTGACTTGCAGCTCACATGTCATTCTGTTTTGGGTTTTCCAAATCTAAATACGTCTTGTAAATTTGACATGTATTATATATATATATATATATATATATATATATATATATATATATTTGAATGTAAATAACACTTTTTTACTCTGTTTTTGTGGTTAGGGTTAGAGTAATTTGTTTATGTTACAGCAATTACAGTATGTTACAGTATGTTACAGTAATGTTTATTTAGGATCTGTAAAACATTAAACCTATAGGAGGATGTTGAGTTATTTGAAGGATAATTCATCCATCTGTCCATCCATCCATCCATCCATCATGCTTTATGTCCTTAGATGCTGTGTTTGCATTTTGATGGCTCTTCTGGTGTATTCTGGGAATGCTTGTATGGTTGACATTTGCAACCCATTTTACTTTCCTAATGTGGCATTTCTGAGTGGAACAGTGTACCGTAACTGTAGCAGACAGACTTGATTAGATCGTGAACAGTGGGCGTTCCATACGAGAGTTTGCAGTTGATTATGGAGGACTACACCCTTCCTGAAGCACCACTAGCACACAACCAGCTTTGGTGACATTAACTGAAAAAAGAAAGCACTTTGTACTCAAGATAAAATATTACAGACACTTTTCAGTTCTGTTGAATAATGTGCACTGACGACTCATTCACAACAAAAGCAGGAATGTGTATTAAGAAAGCTTCGATTACCTCACACAGACATGCACTGAAAATGTCAAAAACTTTAGCCTTTTATTTTCAAACCGGATTCAGACAATGATGGAGAGACTCAAGAAGTGACAACATGTAGAAAGCAACAGGACATTTCTGAATGGTTGATGAATTTATGTGTAGTTATCTTCTTGTCATTGATTAGCATATTCTGTCTTGATAATCTATAAATTGTGTTCCCGGGGGCGGAGTTTATGTAAATTTTAGGGTTGGTGATGTCACTAACCCGGGAGGAATGTCGTGTAGTCCCTACCAGCCGTTTGTTGTAGTCCTTAAAAAGCTATTTCTTTAAAAGAAAATATCTCCCTTTGCTTTGAACTTTGAGCGTCGTGACTTTGCAGATGTTGTTTATGCTCAAACATTACACACTAACTAAAGTTAGAAAAGTGAAATCATAATTAACCACCCCTTTAAGGTTTGTAATATGCAGTACGGTCAAATTACTGTACAGAAACCTTTTACTTTATAATAGCAGTTTAGTTTGTCAGCAACTATTTTTGTGTTCTATATTCTGTAATGTTGAACCAAATATGTTGAATTTGTAAAACAACGATGAGTTAACCAAGATGAATATTGTTAATATGTAGTATGAAATCTACACTTTTAAAAATAAGGGTCCTAAAAGTGGGTTTCTCACTGTGATGCAAATGCAAATTCAAAAACAGTTTTTAAAAGAACATTTTAATCATCTAAAGAACCTTTTTCCACTAAGGAACCTTTTGTTCAGTTGAAAGATTACATTTATGTTAGTGGCTCGAATCCTCTGAGGAACCTTTATTTTTTAAGAGTGTAGATAAAAAGCAGAAAAAAGTTATTTCTGACACATTATTTTCACATGTAGTTCTGTCTATACAATGGTACGACCACTGAGTGTTGTTTTATTTCATTATAGCATTGGCAATAAGACTAAAACCTAGTAATCTCTTTCTAAATAACTATTTGTCTTTCACTTTTTCTATCAGCAATAAAGCTCCTATTTTTTCAAGAATGAAAAGGAATGTTATTTATTACGTAAACCAACGGGATCTCTTCCATTTCAGCAAAGACTTCTCATCTACACACTTGTTATTTATTGTCTGTTCTCTATCTAAATGAATGCATTTATGCATTTAAAGGGATAGTTCAACCAAAAATGTATTAAATATGTGTAACACATAAGATATTTTGAAGAATGTGGGTCACCAAACCATTTTGGTGACCACACCATTGTATGGAGAAAAATACTACTGATAACACTGATAAATTCTCAAATTACTTTCTTTTATGTTCAACAGAAGAAAGAAAGGTTTGTAACGGGGGTGAGTAAATTATTTTTATTTTAACTAGGCTATATATTTAATTGTTGGCCCTAATTTCTTGAAGAAACTGTAATGCAAGTTAATGCAATAGTTTTTATAAAATATAATGTAATCAAAAGTAAACAAATAACAGTCTGTAAATAAATAAAAATGTACAGTTGGCATACACCAAATAAATGCTGACATTTTGTTTCATACTTTAGAAAACTTTACACATTCAAATGTAGTTTCTACATTGTCAATAATTTATCAATTCTGCAAGTGTAGTTGGCGGACATACAAAATATCTGTATTTAGTCAAAGTTTATGTTACTTTGTCAACTTTACAAGTAAACACTAACATTCCTATAAATCAAGTATAGCTGGTCGAACTGAGAAATAAAAATGGGTTATATTGTAATATGAACATTTATTTGCTGTCTTCACAGCTCTCATTTCCCTGTTTGCTTTTGTCCCGCTGGTCCAGAAGCTGCTGTTCCTCACCGATGACTGGACGAAACTCCAGAACCCCTCCTGCCTGCAGCCCTATGTGCCACTGCTGTCCCTGATGGGCCGACGAAGGACACGTGTCGGACAGATACACCTGCCACTCATTCTGCCCCGCTATTTCCTCAAAGGTGCACCTCACCTGCAGGTAACGGTCCAGTATAGAGAGGAGAAGATCAGGGACTTCACTGTCCCGACTGCCTTCACATTCACTCTGAAAGGAGAGCATGACCCTGCACAGGCCCTGTCCGTCTGCTCTGTTCTGCTGGATCTGTGTGAGAAAAGCAGCGGTGTCGTGCAGGAGGGCCGCCACGTGAGCCACAGGGCCCGGGTCGTCCTGCAGCGGCCCTTGCAAATACCTCTCCAGACCGTCCACGATGATCAGGGAGGGAGGAGACGCGGCATCGGACGCCAGCTCGTGAAGAGACGCCACATCCTCAACCAGCTCCTCCAAAGTCTTCACATACACAAACTTCACATTCTGGAAGTGAAGATGCATGAAAACATATTATATTTGGCATGTTTGGCATGTATAAGGCTTTTATGGTGCATTTCTTCCCCTATGCTTTCACTTTTCTTTAATATAAACAATGTCTGAAACTTTGCATTTCCTGCACTTCTCGTTTATTTCCTCTTTATAATGAATCGCTTGTTGTAAGTTGCTTTGCATAAAAGCGTCTGCTAAATGAATAAATGTAAACGTCATATGGTTTGATGTAGAGAATATTGAGCTCGACTCGAAGAGGAAAAAGCACCTTAATTTTATTCAGAGGCCCAAATGAGCAAAAATATGCAATTAAGTGCAGATGCTAGTTAAAAAGTAAGATGATATTCTGATAGATTGTCATATAAATCATTGAATCAGTATTTAGACTACGAACATAAAATGCATATAAATATCAGTTGTCTGCTTAGTGCTTAGTTTTATGATCAAAGCTCAGTAGTTTTAAAACATAATGCAACGCAATACAATAAAATAAACATTCCTCAAAAGTCTAATGGATCATATCTGATTCATTTTAACATGATTTGTCTTTAAAAATCTTTCTGTCTATCGAACATTCTATCTTTTAAAATTGCTAAACTAAGACTTAAAACTATTTCAAACTTTCTGGTCTAGCGTTATCAAGCCAAGTTTGTTTACCAACTTTATAAAGCGTTTCTTTATTTTCACTGCAAAACGACGTGTATCATTCACGACATGAAGAGGGGGCGTTTTTACAATTATTACAAAAGGTATTTTACTTAATATAATGTATAAACTATCATATGACAGAAGGCATATATTGTGTGCAACAGGTTTTTCAGCAAACTTTTGATCATGTCGATAATTCGAATGTCTGACTTAATGATCTTTACATGTGTTTTATTATTATTATTATTATTAATTATCTTGTCTCTCTTCAAACAAACCATTATTATTACCTTCAGACTCTCTAGTTTTAGTCCAGGTACTGAAGCCCTCAGAGAGACCGGTAGAGACTGAAAAGGGGTCTGTGTGAAAAACAGCACTTTGAGCCCCAGATCTGTGGCAGCTGTCACGGCGGATAGAAATAACACAGATCTCCTGATGTTTACGTCCCCGAGCACTAACGTGTTGCCTTCTACACGAGAGGGAAAGACCAAATCACTCGTTCCAGATCCTGGTGCAAACCGTCTGAAAACGACTCCCAAAATATCAGCCATCACAATTTGCGTAAAACGGTTGCTATTACCAATTATTCATTTGAATGGGACTTATCTACATCAACCGCAACAACGTGAAGATACCACCATCATCTTCTCCCGCGAATTTGACGTTCCACTGCCTTCTGTTGGAACGACGCATCTGATTGGCTGTCATAAAAGAGAGCTCACGGTTGATTGGTCAAACCAATGTGTCGAATCAAATACAAATTAAATTATCTTTGCCTTAATTTCGAAAAATATATATTTTATCGTTAATAACACGCATGATTCGTCTACAAAAATATTAATCTAATCAAAAATAAACTAGAATAAAAAACGGAATAAAATAAAACGCAAAAAAAAATCCACTTCCTTTAAGGCAACACACAGCACTTCCCTTTAAGACAAAACATAACAACTCAACAGCTGATACAAAACATGGCGGCGGTAAACACCGACTCGAAAGCCACCGGAGAACAAATTAAAGCCATTTTGCGCCGGTGCAGGGGTCGCCCCCGGCTGACGGACGCGGACCGGGCGCAGCGGCGGCTGGAATCGCGGAAGAAGTACGACGTGCGGCGCGTTTATCTGGGAGAAGCACACCAGGTGTGGAGCGAGCTGCGCCGGCGCACGAGCCTGAGCGACGCGGGGCTCGCTGAGTATTTAATCCTGCTCAATTCGGCATATGGAGAAAAATACCAGCAGAAATACGGCAGGTGGGTAGTCAGACTCGATAAATTACCCATAAAAGCCATATTCTTGCAACACTCAAAATCAATAAGTTGTGTAAAGGTAGCATTGCAATTCAGCTGGTTGTCCAATAAATGAATTCATGCATGCATGTGTGGGCTGTAACTTGTGTGCACAACTACTACTCTAGTCTGATACTACTGTATTCTGCAAGTGTTCTTTGTTAATCTGAATCTGCCATTGATTAGGCTCTACCTTATTGGTTTATTTTAGTGTGTTTACATGTATTTCTCTAAACTAAAATGGACCAAGCAGTGTCATAATTAATGACATGTTTTTCTGGAAAAACACAATACTATTCTATACATGGTTAGGTATAATACAATACCATACTACATATGGAAAGCTGTACTATAATAGTACCATTGTAGCTTCTTGAAGTATCTTAGAGTATAATGCAAACACGTTGTACATGAATATGGTCATAACTTAGTATACCAGGCAGGGCTGGTTCTAGACATTAGGAGGCCCTAGGCAAAATTCATGTTGGAGGCCCCCCACCCCCAATAAAAAAACACTTGAAACAAATATGATTCCTAACCTTTTTATTTAGTCAACATTTAATTTTAAAAGCAGTATATTTTTACTTACACAGTACATAAGTTTGGACACATTACTATTTTTAATGTTTTTGAAAGAAGTCTCTTATGCTCATCAAGCCTGGATTTATTTGATCAAAAATACAGAAAAATAATATAGTGAAATATTATTAAAATTTAAAATAATGGTTTTCTATTTTACTATACTTTATATTTCTGTGATGCAAAGCTGAATTTAGTGTCACGTGATCCTTCAGAAAACTTTATAATATTCTGATTTATTATCAAATGTTAGAAATGGTGCTTAAAGGAGAAGTTCACTTTTAAAATGAAAATTCTGTCATCATATACTCACCCTCATGTTGTTTCAAACCTGTATGAATTTCTTTCTTCTGCTGAACAGAAAGGAAGATATTTAGAAGAATGTCAGTAACCAGACAGTTTTTGGGTCCCATTGACTTCCATAGTAGAAAAAAAAAAAATACTATGGAAGTCAATGGGACCCATGAACTGTCTGGTTACTGACATTCTTCTAAATATCTTCCTTTCTGTTCAGCAGAAGAAAGAAATTCATACAGGTTTGAAACAACATGAGGGTGAGTATATGATGACAGAATTTTCATTTTAAAAGTGAACTTCTCCTTTAATATTTATTTTATAACCTGTGATACTTTTTTTTCAGGATTTTTGATTATTAAAAAGTTGTTTTAAAAAAGTCTTCACTATCACTTTTTATATATTTAACACATCCTTGCTGAATATTCCTGTTTTTTTCTGTATTTTTTATCAAATAAATGCAGGCTTGTAGAGCATAATAATAAACTTCTTTCAAAAACATTAAAAATAGTAATGGGTCCAGACTTTTACCGGTACTGTATGTACATATTAATCAAACTTTATCTAAGGTAATCTCTTTTTTGTTTAATGAAGATGTTATTGTTGTTGTTGTTATTTTGCTGTTTTATTCAATTTATTCACAGTTCCAGAATCCCACTTCAGTAGATGAGCATAAGTGCTTTTATATTGCATTGCTACCTTAAATATGCTATTAAATACACAAATCAAGTGGAAGAGAAAGACACGATCGCTACTGAGCAGAAAAAAATATATAAACTGATATTATTGGCGTAATGTCAGGGTATAATCTAATCATCAGCAGAATTTAGAAGATAGACCCATAGATATGAGATCCTTTATTTGAAACATTTAAAAATGTTGTAGTGTGTTGGCTTTTTAACTTAGAATACAGACGTCTTGTCTTTTAATTTTGTAGCTTTTTTACTAGTCAGCTCCCGACGCGATGTTATTCATTGTATCCGCTTTGTAACGCGATGTTATCCGCTTTGTAACGAACACATTAATTGGTTTAACTGCAGTAATGTAACAGTCTATGGTTAAGATAAACATCGTCACTATTTTTAGTTAATTAATAAATATATATATATATATATATATATATATTTTTTTTTTTTTTCCCTCTGTCTGGGCCCCATCCCGCCAATCGGGCCCTAGGCACGTGCCTAGTTTGCCTTTGCGTTAATCCGGCTCTGATACCAGGACATTTCCAGGTCTTATACTTATATGAATGCATGCATCCCACAATGCAACGTGCTTGACTTTGCCTTTCATTTCTGCTGTGATGAATTAATCTAATGTAGGTTCCTTATATATGTGAATTGTCAATAGATCAGTCATGTTTTTCCAAACCCCTTTGTCTGACTTGTGTGGAACACTAAAAGAGATATTTAGCAGAAAGTGTAAGCTATTTTCAATACAATGAAAGTGGATGGGAACCAGAGTGAATTTCACTTTCAAATATTGAAACCTTCAAGATTTTAACATTTCAAATCCTCACTAGTTAGCTTGAACCTTCATGCAGCTTTTCTTTTTAACATGGATGATGTAAACATGTCTCATGTGTTGTGATGGGCAGGAGGAAATCCAATCCTGAACAATGCAGCAGTCACAGGAAAGGTGAGCAAAATTAATATTATATTGGTTTCATATAGGAGAATTGCTTGGAGTCAATAATTGTGAAAATAATGCTGAGAAACATGCCGCATTGGTAACCATCATACAAAGAAATGAGGAACTCATGCAAAATGAGAGAACCAACAAAATATTAATAACTGATTATGTTGTAGTTGATGTATGCTTTTTTCCTGACCTTTTTGCTTTTCTATGCTTTTTTATTTTGCATAGTTAAATTAGTTTAAAAAAAAGTTTCTCTATTTTTTTTTTCTCTATGAAAGTTTTATTTTTATAAAACTTAAAAAAAAACTTAACGAATGTAGTTTACCTTTTTGTAGCTTTAGTGTGCCTTTTTTCTTTCTTTTTTTTGCCAAATAATTTTGTTAGATAAATACCTTTACTATTATTTTGATAATATTTTCCTAATATTTTGATTGTTTAATAAAAGTTGTAGGGTCTTTAAAAACAAATCATTCCAATGCAATCCAATCTTTTGCACACTGTATGCTGCCATTTAAATATTTGGGCTTGGTATGATTTAAAAAATGTATATAAAAAAACAGTAAAATCATAAAATATTATTACAATTTAAAATGACTGTTTTCTATGTGAATATATTGTAAAATGTAATTTATTCCTGTGATCAAAGCTAAATTGTCAGCATCATTACTCCATTCTTCAGTGTCACATGATCCTTCAGAAATCATTCTGTTATGATGATTTGATGATCAAGAAACATTTCTGATTATTGTAACATATATTTTGTATTTATTACTTATTATTCTTAACATTTATTCTTATTAGGAACAGTTGTGCTGCTTAATATTTTTGTGGAAATCATGCTACAATTGTTCAGGAATCTTTAATGAATAGAAAGTTCAAAAGTATTTAATTTAAATAAAAACTTTTACTGTCTTTACTGTCACTTTTGATTAATTTAATGTATCCTTGTATAAAAGTATGAATTTATTTTTTAAGGAGAATTGCTAGTTAGTGTGCTGTGTATTAGTCTCTGCGAGCGAGTAAAATCGAGACAGACTGTTTCTCCTCTCAGGGAAGAAGGTGTCCGCCACCAGCCTGCAGGACGTGGTGAGCTGGTACCAGTGCCACTGCCAGTCCTGCCCACATGAGCCCGAGCTGCAGGCGCTGGAGCCCACCCTGGGGTTATCTACATCTGCACTGTGGCAGTGTGTGGCGGGTCACTCGTTTGTGCAGTGCCTGCCCTGGCCTGCAGGAGGAGAGTCTGAGTCAGACCTGGAGGACAGTGTGATGGAGAAGGATGAGGAGGACAGGCCTCCAGAGAAGAAAGATGCTGACAGTGAGAGGAGGAGACTACAACACCACGGGCGGCTGCAGGGTATGGAAATCTAAAACTCTTTTCAGTATCAAACCACCTAGATGTGAAATAAGGAAGAACCCCCTGAGATTTTAAGGTTCATATTTTAATAATTTAACTACATATTCTCATGTTCACTGTTCTCTGATGACAGTTAATGGTCACATGCAATTTAACAGACAAAATATTTGTTCTTTTTTCAATTCTATTTACTTTTTTCAATTATTTATATTTAGATATTTTTATATGTTATTTTATTATTATTATTATTATTAGTAGTAGTAGTATTAACTCTTTAAAAAGATAAGAATTAATAATTGTCTTAAATTCTTCACTTTCAAATATTGAAACCTTCAAGATTTTAACATTTCAAATCCTCAGGTGTTTATTCTAGCAGAATACTGGTGAAATGCTGTAAACTTGGAGTGTTTGAAAGTATGCAAATGTATATAAATAAAGTCAAGCAAGCGCACATAATTGAGTTCCTGCTAAACTCAAAATATGCAAATGCATGTTAAACTCGCAGCACATGCAGAGAATTTTGTGATTGTTATTTTAGTATTATTTACGTACTATTATAGTTTTTATTAACATTTGATTAACTTAGTTTTATATTTTCAGGTTTCATTTTAATTTTGGTATATGTGCTTTTATTAAAAAAAAATTTACCTGTAGTTTATTAATGTTTCTATTTAGGTTTATTTTCATTATATACAAATTTTATTTGTAATCTTTATTTTTTTATTTGTAATTTTAGACCTTTAACATTTTTATTTAGTTGGGCTACATTTCCAATATATATATATTTTTTTGTTTAGTTTAGGTTTTATAAATTTTTTTTATTTTACTTTGTTTTATAAATATCTGTATTATTTCAAACAAAAACTTGATCATGAGCTGCTTGTGATATTCGCTCTGAAACACACAGGCATCGAACTATATATTTATTTAATTAAATCACAACATTTTAATTGAAAAGTGTTATTTTAGTATCATTGAGATACTATTATAGTTTTTATTAATATTTTCATTCCATTTTTATATATTCCGTTCTCATTTTAACTTTAGTTAAAGGTTTAGTCATTTTGTTGTGTGTTTGTAATTTTTAAAGAGGTCATGAGATGGATTTTTAAAAATCATATTAATATGTTCCTTGAGGTTCACTTATAATGTTAAATGTTAAAGTCTGAAATGATCCGTTTCTAAGGGGCGGCTCCTTTAAGGCTTGTCAGTAAACGGCCACTGTTATAATTGGCTTACGTTTTTGTATGGGAAACGTTATCAACGGCCACTCGCTATCGCAAGTGAGTTAGTGTTTTGAAGACATTATCCATAGAAAACCATGATTTACAGACAAAATTTTATGAGATCATTTGGACATATGTATTTGCATGTCACAGGTCATCCAATATCAAAACGAGCTTTTTCTGGAGCTTGATTGAATAAATATTTTGGTTATAATGAGGAGGACGTTTTAAGCTATGAAACTTTCAGGATGTTTTAACGGAACTTTTTCCGTTTTGTATTATTTAATTAATTATTAGCTTTTCATCAACTCACAAACCCCCATTGTCAAATTGGATTTAACATTGAACAATTAATTGAATCTCTTTTAATCTTAATCTGATGCAGCCAATGAGTTGGAAGACGATGAGGAACACGCATCCCGGATGGAGCATCAGATGACATGCACATCCCTCAATGATCTCCCAGGATCCCCTGCGGCCCACAGCAGTCCTCCCGCCTCGGAGCACTGTCTGGGAGACCAGGCCGTGTGGGAGATGGAGGTGCTCATGAACCGAGAAGCCGAGTCTGACGGAAAAGCCTCGGATCGGGATGCGGCGAGAGAGGCGGACCCTGTCACGGAGCAGGCGGACCACTCAGGAACATTAGAAAATGAGGAAAAAGGGGGAGGGGGCTCGGAGGAGAGATATGAATGCATGGTTGTCACAGCGCCCTTGACGGACAGGCGGGAGAGGGAGGATGGAGAGGATAGTTCTGGAAAAGGTGCGGAAGAGAGCATCCCGTCGTTGGCGGCCGCCTCAGCACAGAGCGAACTATTCGAGCGTCAGGATCTGCAGACGGTGATGGGCGAATGTGAGCTACCGGACCAGCACTCCACACTGGAAGGATCTCAAGTAGGTCAAAGGGCTCACAAGAGACACACTAGGGCAGGGGTTCTCAGCCAGTGGGTCGGGGCCCAATGGGGGTCTCAGCAAACTATCATGTTTGGAGGATGACTTTAAATATAATTTATATTAATAGTATTAATATATTAAAATATTCTTACTTTATATTGGGGGCCCTTTGAGTCAAAAAGGTTGAGAGCCACTGCACAAGGGGGCCACAAGATGACTTATAATTTTAAAGCATATTTTGTCTTATTTTAAATAATTTTAAGTAAAAAACAAAACACTTTAATTGCAAAAAAACTAGAAAAGTAATTTAAAATTGTTCTTAATTAGTGAACAAACTCCATCGCACACCTGCAGATGATGGGTGCGTAGGATAACAAGACCAAATAAGTAGGTCGTTTCAGCAGATAAGGAACTCCCGCACACTATCATTACTTGCAATTAAATTGAATTTATTATCAACGTTTCGGTCACATGACCTTCATCAGGAATATACCAATGTTCAAATTCATCTCTTAAGATAAACACATGACTAATCAACAGAGCTCCATCTGTAAACAATTAAGCTCATTGAGAGTACATAATTAACCACATCATAAACAATTACAACATGTGATAGTTACAACAATCAACAAAGATCCCCCTGTAGGTTAACACGATCATCGAGAACACATAATCAACACGTCATCATCACAACAGTATCAAATTGTAATTCTAAACAGTTACAACAATAAGCAAGGCTCCACAACCACTAAAACTCATTGAGAATACATAGTAGAACAAACACGTCACTCAAAACAGTTACAAAATATCACTATAACATTACATTAAATAATGCTTCGTCGTTCATACCCTTAGGTGATAAAGTTTGAAGGGTGTAAATCCAAATAAGTTTGCGTCTCTGTAGGAGCAATTCAATGTCACCTCCCCTAGGTGGCAAACTTACTTTTTCAATCCCACAAAAGCGTATAGAGGTAACATCGTGATTCAAAGTAAAAAAATGTGCCGCAACTGGATAATTCATATCTTTTCTTCTGATAGAACTCTTATGTTCACTAATTCTTATTGTCATCGTGATTCAAAGTTAAAAAATGTCCCGAAACTGGATAATTCTTATCTTTTCTTCTGATAGAACTCTTTAGTTCACTAATTCTTTGTTTTAATTGACGTGATGTGTTTCCCACATAACCGAGACCACAAGGACAACGGATCAAATACACAACATGAGTAGAGACACAAGTAATCACAGATTTGGTGTTATATCTTTTACCAGTTCTGGGATGACAAAAAAATGATGTTTTGAATGTATTATCCCACTGAGCACAATTCCCACAACGATAATTGCCCTTCTGTATAGGAGTGAGTAAACTCTGAGATGCACGAGGACTAACGCTCTGAAAACGAGCATGTACCAAGCTTTCTTTCACATTTCTAGCGCGTTTATATACAATCAGAGGAGGATGCCTAAAAGTTTCGCTCAACTCCGGATCAGAAGACAACAAATGCCAATGTTTTTTAAAAACTGATTTTATCATGTAGGACTTAGTTGAATGCGTTGTAATACAAGTAAAAGAATACTTTCTTGCTTTTTTTTTGTCTTTCAGACCGTGTCTTTTTAAAAGCTGTATTAAATGCTTCCTCAACCCAATCTGAAGGGTAACCTCTATTCAAAAATGTATTTTTCATAATATTCGATTTCTCAATGAAGTCAGAATCAGAATAACAAATCCTCCTCAATCTATAGAACTGACTCTTAGGCAAAATTGTTCTTGATAAAAAGTGTAAACGCTGAAGAACATTTAGTTATTGAATTCTTATTCTGGATTAAATTTTTTTTATTATTCTTAATGGCTTATTATTATAAATATAATATATAATACTTGGATACATTGATTTAAATGTCTATTTCTAGTTTTTGTTAATAAAGAATTTTGAAAACAAGCCACTTTGTTGTTACAGCAGAAGAAACAGAAGTGTTCTTGTTCAGATGTTGTGTGACAATTTGCCTTGGAGTCAAAAAAAGTTGAGAAATACTGCTACAAATAGCATACTTCTTGGTATACTGCATACTATTTTTGCTGTATACTTGGATTTCACACCAAAAATCAAAGGAAAGAAATAATATTTTGCCTAAAGAAATTAAGGCTATTTTTAATTATTTAAAATTAGAAAAAGTAGTCTTACTTTTTTTTTATTTTATTTTTTTTATGTAGTTTGTGTTCCTTCAGATTTAAAGGGATACTCCACTTTAAAATGAAAATTCTGTCATCATTTACTCACCCTCATGTTGTTTTAAACCTGTATAAATGTATTTCTTCTGCTGAACAGAAAGGAAAATATTTAGAAGAATGTCAGTAACCAAACAGTTTCTGGTCTCATTGACTTTCATAGTAGGAAAAAAATATATACTATGTAAGTCAATGGGACCAGAAACTGACTGGTTACTGACATTCTTCTAAATATCTTCCTTTCTGTTCAGCAGAAGAAATACAGTATCTTTTCTGTAATACATAAATTACACAAAATAAGTAAAATAGGCTAAACTTCACCTTTAATTTTTAATGTGATAAAACAAAAGTAATATCAGCTGCAATCTCCCTGACACATTATTTCATATGTTTATATATCAATATATTCATATTCACATCAGACTGGGCCATCGGACCAATCAGAGCAGAGAAAGGAGAAGTTTAGAGAGATTTAATCCTTTAATTGAACCATTTCAGCCACCGTGAGAAAAGAGGTGATGCTGCAATGTATATTATAAGAAAATTAAAGTGTTTTTTGATTTTGGATGCATATAAACCTATTGTAGGAGACCTCCAAAACATAATATGAAACCTTTAAAATAGCGTAATAGGGGCACTTTTTACATTCTTACTAAATGCCACACTTTTTTCGGTGAAAGAACTACTAATGATGGATAATTCTTTTTTTTCTCAACTGCATGTTGTTGCAAAACTTGATATGCAAGTCAATACTTTTTTTTACTGTTGTATTGCTTTGTTTTTTAATTGTTGACGTATGACTTGTTTTTCCTGCCACACACAATACGATTTTTGCAAGTGACTTTTTCCATGCACTAAAGGCATAATATTGTGGCCAGGGGTTGTCAAACTGCAAGAAGTACCATTTAAAGTCAAATTAAAACACCATAAACCTGTTTATGGTGAACTGTTTATCACACAGCTATCATATGACTTCAGGAAAGACACTGAATAGAGTTTTATGGACCGTTTTTAAGATACTTCTTGTCCTTTTTGGTACTTGACCGCCAAACACCTCAATTTACTTTCATTGTATAAATAACAGCAGCTGGCAGATTCTTCAGGATATTAAATTTTTTGTGAAATAAATCAATTCATATAGCTTAAAACAGTATTTTCACAGTTAAATCCTAGACTTTGATGAACTCTTTGTATGACTTCACCTCTACTCTATTTCTCTTTTCTGTAGCTGATCATAATTACAGGTCCCAGTTACGAGGCTCTGACGTCTGAAGGCATTCAGCTGAACGTGGGCAGCGGTGATGTCGAGGAGGTCACATGTACTCTGATCGGAGATATGTCGTACAATCAGATGTGCCAGTCAGAAGCAACGTCACATCCCAACATCGACTCAGGTTTCAGTCCGATTACGTTCATCAGCGGCCACCGCTGACCTGTCCTGTATTTCAGCTCTTAAGCTTGACTCATAAGACAATCATTGTGTTCTAGAAATGTGTGTTTCGAAACCGTTTAACCACTTTTAACTACTTCCTTATGAGTTTAGTGTCAGTTTAACCAGTGTCAGTAATATAAGCTATTTTAAGGATTTTGATCTTTAAAATGGCAATATTATCTGTTGATGTTTAATGGTTTCAGATCTGGGTGAGAAGCAGTTGTTAGATTCTGGTGAAGAAAATCACTGTTCGAAGAAACTTCAGCAATCTCTCAGTAGGTTAGTCAAGTCTTGGTACAGTAGCCACTATAAAAACATGAAACCTCTTATTTCTGTATTACCTGTATTACTTCTTTTTTTTCTTTCTTTTTTTTTCATCTGCTGTGGTTAGTAAGATTTTTAAGATATGAAGATATTAAAACATATAGCAGCAGAACTGTCTTAACTGTAATTTTGTACACGCCTTAACAGTTATTGTTACGCCTTTGTTCACATGCCTAATTTCCAAGAAATTAAACAACTCCTTATGATAGGAATTGTGATTCTGTGAAGGGAGTCTTCAGCAATTTATTGTGGTTTGGGTTCATACATGACATACCTTTTAATACACCTCTAACCTAAAAATATGGAAATTGATATATGCATGATTATTAGAAGACATGGCCATTATGCTTCTTTTGATAGTAAACAAGCACTCAGAACATCTTAGCTACTATACAGCAACCACCCACGATACTCATTATAATCATTGTTGTGGCTAGTTTTTGCACTGTTAAAAAATCAAACTATCATATTTTATGGAGTGTGCTTTATTATTTCCCAGCAGACTTAAAACCCCTCATAAATGTTATCGCTTGTCGTGTTTCATAGGCCACATATACGTTAATTTGGACATGTTTGAAAACACTATTTTCATTTGTCAAGTTTCTAGTCCACACCTTACTGTGTACGCGTAAAATGTAATAAAGGCTCAGTGACATGATGACCGAGAGAGCAGATATAATAAAGCTCTCACACTATTCATCTGGCACAATCATTTTATTAGCAAAATGTGAGCTTTTCTCACTACTTACTGGTGCGTTCAGGTCAAACTCAATCGGCATTCCATGTTCGGTCTAAAACACAATTGAAAAAAGCACACTTGATCAAATTCTTTTGAATCAAGCACTGCTGAAGTTATGTTTATGTTAACTCAAACGCAATTGGGCTCATGTTTTGCCACAGAACAGCAATTGCGAGTAACTTTTCATCTTTGCAGGAATGTAATATGTAGATCGTACAAAGTAACGTATCTTTAGCAACAGCACTGTGAAAATAAATAGCATATAGCATATACTGTTGATGTCTATGGGTAAAATATGCATCATATGACAATAAGGCGTTTTCAGATCTATTCGCTTGCGAGGGCGTCTTAAAAAATCTCAGTTTTCAATCAGTTTTTGTCATGGTGTGGACGGAAGCCCATAACCTAGAGAAAAAGATGCATTTTCAAATGTAGACACAGCCATAATGTCATGCTCTATGAAATGAATTGAAGCCGTCAACTTCAATTGAGTTCAACTGAGTTCATGAAGTCTTTGAAATGTGATTTGTTGTAATTTAAGGGGTGTGTGTTTGTCTGTCAGGTCCAAGAGGAGCCGGAGGGGTCCAGTAATCGAGGCAGACGGCATGCTGAAGATGTTCCACTGTCCGTATGAAGGCTGCAGTCAGGTGTACGTGGCCATTAGCAGTTTCCAGGTGAGCTCATGTGTGTGCAGTGCATGTCTAATGAGCCTGTGGCCAGATAATCCCAATGCCACAGGGCAAACAGATACAAATAGATGCTGGAAATTATATACTCTGTGAAATGCATTGATGTAAACCTGTTTTGTCTGTTTTATTGTTCATCACAAAGGAGACGCTCTAATTGTTCAGTGGACCTTAGCAACAGGAAATAAAATACACTTTCCCTTCGCACAGGATGGGTTAAATATTGTGGACGCTGGAATATAATTCTGCTAAATATTTATTGAGATGGTTAATTTTTGGCTCATCAGATTAATCACATTGATGATTAATGCATATGTAGTTACACATGTGGGTCAGCTAGTTTGACACTCGAGCCAGATCTCATGCTCATGTCAGACGAGCAGCATTTATAAAGTACTGGAAAAAAAATCACACTTTCTGCTTCTGGCTGCAAGATGATTTCAAAAGATGTTTTTTCTGATGCACGTTGGACAGAATCATGTGAACCTGGTGCACAGGAAGGGCCGGACCAAAGTCTGTCCTCATCCAGGCTGCGGGAAGAAGTTTTATCTGTCTAACCATCTTCATCGGCACATGATCATACACTCAGGTACAGGCATCAGGTATTATTTGTGCTTGTGGTTCTCTTTACTCTGTTAATCCAGAAACATACACTATAATTGTCCACATCTTATTATGAGATGATAACTAAAGTTCTTATGTGCAGTTTGTCCTCTTCAATTTACATGCATTTACAAATGAAAACTTTTCAAGTTTTGGTTTTTTATATTCTCTTGCTGTAGTTTTAGTTTAGGTGTAGTTTTTTTAGTGCTTTCTAGTTTTAGTTTTTCAGTATATTTAGATTTAGGGTATGTTTACACAACAACGGTGTACTTTTTTCCTATAAAAGCTTTTCCTTTGCGTGTTTCGTGTGCAGATGACAACATTGTCACAATCCCCTTTCACATGGATCCGTGAAAACGACTAAAAACGCTGCATTATTCATGCCAGGCCAGTAGATGGCGACGTGACTTTGTAAAGAGACGCTATGCACCTATTCGGTTGCTAAGTCGTGACGTAACCACTCTCCGATAATACTCTTTCCGGGTCCAAAGTCCAGGTCCTCTCTACCTACCTACCGCTTTCGCTAGTGTTTTGGTTATTATTGAGTGTTTTTACAATGCCGCAGTGCTGTGTCCCGAGCTAACTCACTTCAACCTTGTAAATCTTCTTTTTCATTGATGCCTGGACTCTACCCTTAATTATGCCACCTGAGTGATGAGCTACACTAACCACTCTGTTGGTGTTAAAGGAATTTAAACCCTTTTTGACTGCCAAAGGTGCCTCACTAAGAAGGACGTGATCGTAAATAAATTTACAGGTTCCACCATTGTTATTTCTGGACGAGAGGAGCGCTTGGACCCGGAAAAGGCTAAACGTCACGCCTGACGTCAGACTTAACAATCGGATAGACTGAACATGTGATCCGCATGCGCATGACGTCACCATTTTCACAGATTGACTTTTACATGGAGACAATGCTACCGGTTTCAAAAGTTTGCGAACCTTTTCAGGCCCCCAAAACACCATTGTCGTGTAAATGAACGGCTAAAACACATTAAAAGTTTTCCGTTTTTTTAGTCATGTAAATGGCTTCTTAGTATTTTATGGCTGTCAAAGTTAACTGATATTTCTTTTTGGATCTGATAGGTCTGATGATCTGAGCTTATGCACGTTTTTTAGGCGAATAAGCTTGAGTGAACTTTTTTCACTCAAACACTGAGGTGCTTAAAGGGATAGTTCACTTTGAAATTAAATTTTGGTATGTTTTAGCTTACCTCAAGGGCATCCAAGATGTAGGTGTCTTTGTTTCCGCAGTAGTTTCAGTTTTGATATTTTTAGGTCAAACCGTTTTTGTCTGTCAGTCATATAATGCAGGTCTATGGTCACCACCTCAAAGAGCAAGCACAGAGAAGTCCAAATTAAACATTTCCCCATCGTAAGTACACACTGATGGCCTAAGACCCGAAACGAGCGGTTTGTGTGAGAAAACGAACAGTATTTATATCGTTTTTACCTCTTGTACACTTTCCGGCACTTGCGCAGACTAAGCCAGAACGCGCACACACGTCACACACCAGGAAGCGCGTGCGCCCTCAGATCACTTGGACGTGGTTGTGTAGAGGTAAAAACGATATAAATACTGTTCGTTTTCTCACACAAACCGCTCGTTTTGTGTCTTAGGCCATCAGTGTGTACTTACGATGGGGAAATGTTTAATTTGGACTTCTCTGTGCATGTCTTTGAGGTGGTGACCATAGACCTGCATTATATGACTGACAGACAAGAAGGGTTTCACCTAAAAATATTAAAATTGAAACTACTGCGGAAACAAAGACACCTACATCTTGGATGCCCTTGAGGTAAGCTAAAACATACCAAAATTTTATTTCAAAGTGAACAATACCTTTAAGCTCAGATCAATGAGGCCTACGATCAGTCAGATCCAAAAATAAATACAAAACCTGTCCTAACTGAAAAGAAAACAAGTGGACAAAAAGATTGAATCCAATATTTGCCAATAAGATATCAACAAAATATTTATTAGCAATTTAAAAGGCGGGTCATTTTTGACCCTGAACACTAAACTAGGTAAAGGATTTTCAACACAGCACATAGGTTAAATAGATGTGGGGGTTTTTATCAACTAATGATATTTATCAGTAATCAAAAACATATTTACCTTCTTTCATGCAGGTGTACGAGACTTTATCTGTGAAACTTGCGGCAAGTCGTTCAAACGCAAGAATCATCTGGAGGTGCACAGACGAACACACACGGGAGAGACGCCGTTACAGTGAGTTCACAGAAAGAATGATTCGTATTGGCACGTCTGCCATATTTAATAAGTGTCACGTCATACTGGACGTGGTTACTTACAAGGAAAGGGGTTTTTTTTTTAAACCTGTTTTTTTAACCTGTTCCTACAGATGTGAGATATGTGGGTACCAGTGTCGACAGCGAGCGTCACTCAACTGGCACATGAGGAAACACACGTCTGAAGCCCACTTCAACTACACATGCGAACACTGCGGCAAACGCTTCGAGAAACTCGACAGCGTCAAGTTCCACAAACTCAAGAGCCATCCAGACAAACAGTCGACCTGAAGGACGCTTAAAGAGAGAGAAAAAACTCATTCGTATGTGCAGAAGATTTATAAAGGCTGTTGAACAAAGTGTTTCTTTAGCAGTAATTGCATTTGTGCACTGTAAAAATCAGGACCTGCTTGATTAATAATCGAATAGAGGACAAATGGACCGGCAAAAACACAGAGACTCTGATCGAGAGAATCAAAACAATTTGTTTTCTTGTCTGTCAAAAGTGTATTTCTCATTCCTGTGCTGGACACGGGAAAACAAAACTACTTCTGCTGACACTGCATGAACAAACATGTTAACGTTGACATCTGTTTTTTGTTAATCCCATATCTTAATCATACAATCAGGGTGATATAATTAACCCACATCTGCTGTACCTTGCAGAAAACCACTGCTTCATAAAACCCTTTATTTTACATTGTCTTGTCCAATCCACATTTTTTAAAACTTTTGTAAGGAAATAGCATTGTATGTAGCCCGAAATATTCCTAGTCATGTTATTACATATCATCATATATTTTAACAGTCAAACTTCGACGGTTGTGCAGGTTCCCGATGCACATAACCATCAACATATCAGTTTTTAGCATTTTCCTTTTTGGTAACACTTTAAAAAAAATAAGGTCTCATTTGCATTTGCTCACATGACCTAATAATGCACAATATATTTAGAATTTTGAGTTTAAAAATGTGTTAATAAATATTGAAATAAACATTGGCTAAAATGAATGGTAAAACTTTACAATCATTAGCTAACAATGAGCAATACATTTTTTTTTGTAATTATTTCTTAATCTTTTATTAATTTATTCATCTTTGTTATTGTTTGTTAGTTCACAGGTCATAAACTAATGTTAACAAATACAACTTTGTATTGAAAAACATTATTATTAGTAAATGCTGAAATGATAATTGACTAAGAGTAATAAATCCTGTAGAAGTGTTGTTCATATTAACTAATATATTTATATAACTTGTTAACAGATTAAACCTTATTGTAAAGAGCTTCCAAATTAATAAATATAATAAATATTGTTCATTCAATCTAATACATTTTCACTTTTGTTAAAAATGAGACCTTATTGTAAAGTGTCACCTATTTATTTTCTTCTTTTAGAATCTTGTTGTTAAGCTGAAATTTAAAGCAAAGGAACATTTTGTTATGCAAATACATGCGTTCATAATTATGTAGATTATTTTTATTTTAAGATAATGTAGTTACATTGTACTTGTATGAGTAGGCCTACTATTAACTACGTGTAGGCCTACTTAGGGTTAGGGTTACGTATTATGCATAATTTACTGTTATTACTATAGTAAGTAAACGTAGTAACGTGTAACTACGTCACCTTAAAATATCGCCTAGTGTTTCCTTCATTTGGTTCACCTTGGTGCTGTTGATAATATCAACCCTTTCCTCCTGCTTATGATGTTTTTTTCCCGGTTCATTAGTAATTCAATCATATTTCAGCTAGCTGAAGTTATTTTAAATGTATACATGTAAACATTCCAAAATTCAACAAATACACAATCGTTCAGAGTCACGTGCACTAAAACAGAAATAGACCTCGCAGCGCTAGACTCTGGGTAAGTTTACACGACAACGATGTACTAAAAACGTTAAGGTTTTTCCGAGCGCTGTCATTTTATTTATGGTTCTTGGTCCATGAAAAGTGTGAACCCTGTGATGCTGTTTATGAATGATGAATTCGTGAGAATGGCTCTAAATCTGCCCTGCACCGAGAAGCGTTACAACTCTCAGGTGTAAAAACACTGCGTTCCCCTTGTTTCCACGTTCATTTGAATTTCTTTGTGTTGTTGTTTGGTTTGATGTAAAAGTCCCGTTTTTATCGTTTGTACATCATGATATTGCTAAATTTTTCAAGTTCCTGCTATGTTTTATTAAGAGAGAACGATTCGGTGGAGTGGATGAACGAATTAAAGAGTGACTGAAAGCACAATGACCTTGTTTGAAGTGTTATGAAGGCGCTGAGTCATATCTACTGTACACACACGGCCTTGAGCTGTATGTAAGTCTGTCAGGAACAGTGACATGGGTTTAATTGGCTCAGGCTGAGGTTGGGAAAATGCCGGTTTGTCTGCAGGTGCAACAATGACGTCATGTACCTGTATCATGATAATGACTAATGCCAAATGTTTTTTTTTCTTTTCCTGGTCTCTCTCTCTTTTTTTTTAAGCTTTCCAAAACCTCTTTCCTTTGGAACAAACTTTTTTATTTTCTTTATTCTTATTCTTTTTTAGTTTCCTCTAAGAACTGTTTAATTTATTTTAGAATAGGCCTATATATTTTTTTGTGCTTTCGAATTATCACTTTTTCTTTTGAACTTTTGAATATTCTTTTCTTAATTTTATCAAATTGGTTAATAGCAGTAACATAAAAGTCTGTGTGTGTATATATATATGTGTGTGTGTGTGTGTGTGTGTGTGTGCGTGTGTATATATATATATATATATATATATATATATATATATATATATATATAAAATTGTTACATTTTTACCAATAAACGGGCTTACAGCTATATATATATATATATATATAGCTGTAAGCCCGTTTATCGGTCCAAATGGGGGTTTCCGCCAGAACAGGTGAAGGTGTCTGCGTGTTATAGCGACTGTCTTTCCGCGTGGCAAAATAATTTAATTCCATTTAAGCTTTTATCTGACTCCATTTTATCACAACCTTGAATTTAAGTTAGATTGCCAATTAGCTATTGGTCAATTATATAATAGTTTAGCAATACATTTGATTGTTCTATTTAACTCTTTAGCCTAATTATATTTTACCTGTTCATATTAGGAAGCTATGTCGCTCAGAGGCCTTGTTTAACATGGGTCTCACGATCACAAGCTCACCAGCTTCGGTCACTAGCTATATACCTGAGATCGGTCGCATTCACGCTTACACAGTCAAAGATACTTTGGTATAGCCCCCGTGATTGCATACACTTGGAATTAAAGTAGCCTACCGTTTACTTCAGCAGAGGTCTGGCCATTATCACAGATATAAGTCAACCAACTTTACTTGTCTTATAATAGCTTTGGATTGGCCATGCCGTGGTTTCCCACGTACACTTATCAAGTAACATTAAATTAAAACAGAGGTAAGACACACCCAGATTTAGGTTGGTCAAGCAACATTTGCTGCCCTAAACGGAAATTCACTTCTTGTCTTAAACAGGTACACTTGAATATAGTGCCGAATATTAGTCAGCACTAATCTGACGCAAAACTTGCAGTAACATACAAATCTGTAACAAAATCAAATGTAACAATTTATTATGTCAGGTAAATGTATCATGCCAATTTAATAATCAATTCAAAGATAACAAATACAAAACATCAAATGCTCTGGAATATAAAGAGAAGATGTGAACCTGACTTTATAAAATGATGCAAAGTGTTTTGCATACACTCAGCATCACAGGCTAATTTGAGTTACAAATTGCCCCGAGCCTCTTGCTGCAATTCATTATATACCCAGACCAAGACAGAAACTTCTTTCACAAGGAAACACTTGCTAACAATGGGAATTTGCATTCAGAGTTTACAGCTTTTGGGAGCAGGATGCCATTTTCCTGGAAGACTCCTCTGTGTGCAACTCTAAACTCTTAAAAACTTTATTACCTTTTGTGTAACTTCTTTGGGAATGAGACATTTGTACCAGTCGCACTGAGACATTTCAAATGATACCAAACATGTATAATTACTTATTGTACACATGATTTAACATTGCATAGGTTTTCAGTGAGTTGTATGTGAGGAGGAGAAGAGGGGGAGATGGTGAGACTGTAAAAGCGAGGTGTGAGCTGCACTGTGTGCTGCGTCTCGGATGTCGCTGTTACATTATGCTAGAGAGAGTTCACATGTTAATTCTCAGGAGAGTCTTTTGCTTTATCCAGACTTAGCCCAGACTTACTGGCACTCGCCTTACATAGTAGCTATATAATTACAAACTTAGATGCGATTAAACGATTTGACAGCACTATCTTTCTTTTTTTACATTTCTATCGAGTAAATTTCTATTACTCAAGTAAAGTTATTGGTCCCTGTACCAAACACTAATTTTAAAGATAGGCCTATTTCTCTTATAGATCATGGATTCGTTTTCTTGATTTTCTTGTCTTCAACTTTGAGAAGGGAACCGCCAGGATTGTGACATCAGTTTATTGTTTGAGTGAATCTTTTGTTCCTTTCATCATGTGATGTCATAATTTCCTCTTTCTATTTTTTAAAATAAAACATGAGTACAGAATAAGTAGGCCTTTGTACACACATACACAGCTATCACCCCCTAATATTTTTCTGTGAAGCTGTAACAAAACATTTTCCTGTTGACACAAAGTGAGTTGTTGTGTTGTTCAGGTCAGGTGCCTCAGAGACTGAATCCGCTGATTTAATGAGTCTTTAGCATCTCCGTGACTACACATGCATTCATTCCGCCCACTCTCTCCCTCTCCAGAGAGAAAAGGAGGAGTGGTGTGTGTGTGTGTGTGTGTGTCACTCCCACCTGTTCACTCCTCTCCGTGAAAACCATCTTCACACGGGCGACAGAGGGAGAGAAAACAACAGTCGCTGACTGACAGTCACTCACTCACTCACTCACTCAGGGATTTACAGAAGCTACGAAACTCACACATTTCATTTAAAGGTAAGAGATTCTACTTTGTGGAGCTTCTCTATCGTGAAAATACCGTTACACCTTAAAATACCGTTAACATGAAGAACGTAAACCTGTTCTTTGAATGACCTCTGCAAACAACAGTATGCTGTGTGACTGGATATAATTGAGCTTTTCCACGCAGGATCATGTTTAATGCGTGTTTTGAACATGTGTGTGTGTTCGTTAATGTCCATTCGGAATGACTGAGACATCGTGCCGGTTTTTTTTTATTTTTAGTTTTTTTTGATGAGTTTTTCCTTTAACAGAGTCATTACTGTTTCACGGAGCTGGTTCTCTCACATCTTCACATTGTAGCCTACACACAGTGATGTCAGCCATTATTTATCGGCCAATCTGAAACTCGCCAATATTTTGCAAAATATGTAAAACAATTCTGTTGAAAGTACCATGGCACTCTGATAAGTTTCTTCTGCTCACCACAGCTGCGTTTGCTTGTTCAAAAAAGACCTACAGTAAAAACAGTAGGGTGATATTGTGAATTTTCTATTTGAATATGTTTTAAAATTTAATCTATTCCTTTGAATTTGTTTTCAGTGTTTTCAGTGTCTCATGATCCTTGGATCCTTCAGAAATAATTCCAATATGATGATTTGATACAAGTAGTTATTATCAATGTTGAAAACAGTTGTCCTGCGTAATATTTTTTTTTTGTTGAACCTGTGATACCTGTTTTTCAGGATTTATTGATGAATAAAAGTTAAAAAGAAAAGCATTTATTCAAAATATAAATCTTTACTGTCACTTTTTAAAAATCAATTTAGCACATCATTTAACACATCATTGCTGAATAAAAGTATGATTTCTTTCAAAAAAATAAAGAAAAAACAATAACTGACCCCAAACTTTTAAACGATTGTGTATTTCGTTACAAAATATTTCTATTTTAAATAAACGCTGTTCTTTTTTAAACTTTTTATTCATCAAAGAATCCTGAAAAAAAGTATCACAGGTTATAAAAAATATGAGGACAATTACTTTCAACATTGATAACAAATCATCATATTAGAATGATTTCTGAAGGATCATGTGACTGAAGACTGGAGTAATGAAAAATCAATTATATTTTAAAATATATTCAAATAAAAAAAACTTTATTTTAAATTGTAATTTTCGCAATATCAAAATTTTTTCTGTATTTTTGATCAGCAGAAGAGACTTCTTTCAAAAATATATAAATAAATAAATAAATAAATATATAAATAAATAAATAAATAAATATATATATATATATATATATATATACACACACACACACACACACACACACACTAATGATTACCAGAGAGAATATATTTATAGGATAAAATCATATTCATTCACTAGACGATCAGGAGTGATTGAGAACTAGTCAGTAATGTGGTGTAAGTAAACTTATAGACCTCAAATGTGAATGCAGTGATATAAAACAAAGATTATTCTTTTGTTAATTTGATTTATTTTAATTTTCCATGTATATTATAATGCACAGTTGAAAATTAAGAATAACTGATAACTAACCTGACATTAAACAGCCACTGGTATATTGTGTCTTCAACTATCAAAGGTTGCATGTTGTCAAAAGTCTCAGAGGGACATTAGCCATCTCCATTTCTCATGAAATGACCCAGTACCCCGAGCTCATGTCCCATGCACACCCATACATAACCCACTTCATCTTTTTTGCAACTGTTTTTTAACATGCACTGTTGCCTGTGATTTACCTCTGAATATAGGAAACCCGATATGTGAGTCAGGTATTGAGTTTCACGTGATCCAAAACCAGATTAATCAAGTAGAACACGCGGAGTAAACATTAACACACGCCTATGAATGATTTTCATGTAGAAAAACAAGCGTGTGTCCCGCAGGCTACACGTAGGCTACCGCAAAGGCTAACACACTGTTAACGTGTTTGTTTATCCCTTATGTCACCATGGACTCGTTGGTCATAAAGTCTCGTGGGTGACCAAACTAATTATACTTTACAGACTGAATTCTCTTTAATGAGGAGCAAACTGCGGATTTTTAGGAAATTGTTTGTGTTTTTCAGCAGGAACACAAGCAACAACAGAATTTTTTTTTAGTTTTAGTTCTTCATCACATGACAAATCAGCAGACTGCTAAACAGTGACCTGACTTTTGACCCTCAGATGATACAATCACTATGATATTATCTCATCCTACGTTTGCTCAGACAACGTTTGTGCCCGTACAGAATTTATATGTATATATATGTATGTATGTATGTATATATATATACATGTATATTCTACCATTTGAAAGTTTAGGGTCTGTAAGATTCTTACCAAGGCTGCATTTATTTGATAAAAAATACAGTAAAAACTTTAATATTGTGAAATATTATTATAATTTAAAAGAACAGTTTTTTAATGTGAATATATAGTAAAGTGTAATTTATTCCTGTGATCAAAGCTGTATTTTCAGCATCATTACTTCAGTCTTCAGTGTCACATGATCCTTCAAAATCATTCTGATATGATGATTTGATTCTCAAGAAACATTTCTGATTATCATCTGTTATGTTGAAAACAGTTGTGCTGCTTAACATTTTTGTGAAAACCGTGATACATTTTGTTTCAGGATTATTTGATGACGAGGAAGTTAAAAAGAACAGCATTTATTTGAAATAGAAATCTTTTGTAACATTATAAATATTTATAGTGTCACTTTTGATCAATTGAACGCATCCTTGCTGAAAAAAGTATTAATTCCTTTCAATGAAAAGTCGAAATACAGTCCAATGATTCCTCAAAATCAACATGAGCTGTTACTTTTCAAAGTGATCTGACTTAAGATTTTCACCTTCATAAAATAAAATAAAAATCCAGTGTATAATAAATGACATTTTACAACCTAAAAGGAGTTTGGAGTCCTGACATTTGATGTCTAGTGACGATAAAAACTGATCTGCTATTCTGTTGGCTCCGGGTAAATCTGACAGCCTGTAATTGTGAAACTTGCTGCATCAATAGGGCTTTATTGATGATTTTTAAATGTTTATCTCGTCTGTCTTTGGACAATGACCCGATCGGAAGCTTCTCTTCATCTTAAGCCTGAACAAAAATCTGGGAAGTGTCCTTTGGATTTACTTTGGCCTTAAAAGGTTGTGGATGCGGCAATAAAAAGACCTATACACTGTAAAAAAAAAAGTTGTGACAACAAGTAATTTTCCACTTTTTTATATGATACAATATTCAACTGATTTTTTAAAGTCAATTTAATATCATTTAAGTTGAAATTACTTCTACAGCCAAGTTTACTTAAAAATGTCCTAACTGTAAAGGCCTCATACGTGATCTCAGCACCTGTAGATGGTCATATTGGTGGACAATGACAAGCGGAAGTGTAGCTCATGAAATGAGGTTATTTGTGTTGGTCTGAGATCAGGTTACTGCCACGTACAGTAATGCGTCTCTGAAAGGTGCAGTGTGTTCTGTGGCGAGGATTTTACATTGTGTTTTACAGGAATTGCTCTTGTAAAATCCCCTCACCTGGTTTCCTTGGAGTCACTGCCAGTAATTGTTTTGGCAACATAAGCAACAGACGTACATTAACTTCAGAGACCGTTAATTATCACAAGCGGGAAATAAAGAGATTGCGGTATGATGACAAGTCAAATAAATATTTTTTAGACATATAATAACAATGTATTTAATTTATATATATATATATATATATATATATACACACACACACACCACATATATATATATATATATATTGATTGTTGATAATAACATTGATAACAAATCATCATATTAGAATGATTTCTGAAGGATCATGTGACTGAAGACTGGAGAAATGAAAAATAAATTATATTATAAAATATCTAAAAATAAAAAAATCTAATTTGTAAAATTTCGCAATATCAGCGAAAATAAATACAGCCTTGATGAGCAGAAGAGACTTATTTCAAAAACATAAAAAAAAATATATTTTTTTCCTAACTTTTGACTGGTACTATGTATATATATATACCTGTGTGTGTGTGTGTGCATGTGTGTGTGTATATAAAGCAAGAAACTCTGACCGTCTGTGTGAGGAGTCACATGCTCATTCTCACTGATTTTGTCACATTTGAATAGTGACCTAGAATAGTGCCGAATCCTGTTATTTCTTATCTCAAACTTTTGGACCTCGCTCTAAGTGTGGAAGAGTAAAGAGAGGTTTTTGTCTCACTCCCATTGTGTTCCTTACAAAAAGCTCAAATACTCTTTAAATATTTGCTTTGGTCTATTCACAGCCCTATTAAAACACGGATCTAACCTTTAAAGAGAACTGAATAGGGTGTATATGTGTACAGTATTGGTATATAGGTATTACGCACCTTATTCAGGCTACACAAAGGTTATTGACGAAACTAAAACAATTTCCAAGTTCCAAAACTTTTTTATTTATTTATAGTCATCAGAAATTAAGTGACCATAAACCTTAGATTACAGACATAATGCAATGCGTATAGAGTACATATTTGTTTCTAATAAAATCTCACTTTTGATAACCTTGACTATTGAAAGCTGCCCAGTCCTTTAGGTGCTGCTTTAGGATTTCACTATAGTTTCATGTACTTCGAATGAGGCATATCTTTGGAGTTTGGAGACTTTGTGTGTGTGATATTTTGGTTTATACTGTTGAAGCGTAACTCGTTACCAAGCCATTTCCTGTATAAGTGACCGACTCGATTTGCAAGGTTTGCATTAAGCTCTGACCTGTGAGAGCAGCGTTTTGGGGTTAACGAGAGTTGTAGTTAAATCAGTTACTAGAGCAAAACCACCATCTTTACCCCACAGCATTTCCTGGACCGCGTCCTTTGTCTTGCAAAATCATCCAAGCAATTGTGTTTATTGTATATTCAGTATCCTGAAATTCATTCAAAACTAAATGTTAACTAAAATTTTTTAAGAAAGATTAATTTTGGGAAAAAAAAACAGGTGAGATTTCAGGCAAAACAAAAGTTTTCTATTTATAAAAGTTCTTTAGCATTAATTATTGTCTTCTTTTCTTTTTTTTTTCAGGTGTCATATCCATCCTATAATAATGGGCTGCTTTGGATTTTTGAAAACGATGATGTTTATCTTCAATGGTATCATCTTTGTAAGTTAAGCTCATGCTTGTTTTAAGAAAAGTTATGATCTGATTTATGAGTTGCACACATACCTCAGCATTCTAATAAACCAATGACATCTAGCCTGATTTGCACATCTTTTTCGCTTGATTATGGTTAAAATTCTATGAAAATCATTTCAGGTTTAGCATTCTTTAATGGCCTGTGACTGTTTCCTTGTTTTGCAATCTACTGTATATAGTTTATTTCAATCCAAAACATACATTTATGTTCTCAGCTGCTATATATACTGTCTATATACTGAAGGCCAAGGGCGATGAAGGGTGTTGCTTTTCTCCAGATCCATAGACAACAGAAAAAAACAAGCAAATCATCTCATTTTCATGTGGTTTAGCTGGGTTGGATGCAAATAATTTTGCTGCAAACGTGCCTCTTTTGTGCAGACAAAACAAATATCTTGCTCAACAATGACATTCATGCATTTTAAGTGTGACTTAAATACATTTTAGGGCCTCTATATGTTGATATGAGTGCATTTTAAAGGGGTCCTATTATGTTCTTTTGCATGTTCAGCTTTCTTAAGAGTGTAATGTTGCTGTTTGAGCATGAAAAAGGTCTGCGAAGTTACAAAGGACAAAGTCACTCCATAGGGAGTTTTTCTCTATATCAGTAACACTCTTTACACTGAAACGCCTCCATTGTAGTCTTGAGTTTCTTCCAGGAACAAACAGTGTCACAATATTCCTCATTTAAATAATTCTCTCACAAGGCATATGCAAAAATAAATAAATAAAGGGGGGCGAGGCCTGTTTGAGTTAGTTAGTAATGTGTTGAATCCATAGACTGTAAAAAAAGATGGAAGACGCCCCTTCACTCTCTTCCATTGGTGAAAAGTGAAGCCGCCAAAGTCTAATATTAGGACTGCGCAGTAGTGAACGCGGGACCCGAGTCTGCCCAGTAGTGAACGCTGGACGCGAGTCTGCGCAGTAGTGAACGCTGGACCCGAGTCTGCGCAGTAGTGAACGCTGGACCCGAGTCTGCGCAGTAGTGAACGCTGGACCCGAGTCTGCGCAGTAGTGAACGCTGGACCCGAGTCTGCGCAGTAGTGAACGCTGGACCCGAGTCTGCGCAGTAGTGAACGCGGAACCCGAGTCTGCGCAGTAGTGAACGCGGGACCCGAGTCTGCGCAGTAGTGAACGCGGGACCCGAGTCTGCGCAGTAGTGAACGCTGGACCCGAGTCTGCGCAGTAGTGAACGCGGAACCCGAGTCTGCGCAGTAGTGAACGCTGGACCCGAGTCTGCGCAGTAGTGAACGCTGGACCCGAGTCTGCGCAGTAGTGAACGCTGGACCCGAGTCTGCGCAGTAGTGAACGCGGAACCCGAGTCTGCGCAGTAGTGAACGCTGGACCCGAGTCTGCGCAGTAGTGAACGCGGGACCCGAGTCTGCGCAGTAGTGAACGCGGAACCCGAGTCTGCGCAGTAGTGAACGCTGGACCCGAGTCTGCGCAGTAGTGAACGCGGGACCCGAGTCTGCGCAGTAGTGAACGCGGAACCCGAGTCTGCGCAGTAGTGAACGCTGGACCCGAGTCTGCGCAGTAGTGAACGCTGGACCCGAGTCTGCGCAGTAGTGAACGCTGGACCCGAGTCTGCGCAGTAGTGAACGCTGGACCCGAGTCTGCGCAGTAGTGAACGCGGGACCCGAGTCTGCGCAGTAGTGAACGCGGAACCCGAGTCTGCGCAGTAGTGAACGCTGGGCCCGAGTCTGCGCAGTAGTGAGCGCTGGGCCAGAGTCTGCACAGTAGTGAGCGCTGGACCCGGGTCTAGGCGGTAGTAAACGCGGGCCAATCAGAAGAAAAAAAATGAAGTGCACGTTTAAATCATAAAATAAATACTGCAATATTCCTTACAAAAACAAGAATTGTCAATTTTGATTCAGTGCTGACTTTAAGACATTTTAAGGCCGCTGTATGTTGATGTTTAAAACCAAATGTGTAAACCCATTCCAGTTTCTAACTCGAACTGTCTGTGCTTTTGTGGTGTAGCTGGCAGGAGCAGCTATTCTGGGAGTGGGGATCTGGGTAAAGGTGGACAGTGGATCTGTCCTGGGTCTTCTGCAAAAAATCCCAAATTCTCCAGGTCAGCTGGGGCAGCTCCTGAATGTGGGATACCTCCTGATCGCGGTGGGCGCTGTGCTGCTCATCCTGGGCTTCCTGGGCTGCTGTGGGGCGATCCGAGAGAGCAGGTGTATGTTGCTGCTGGTACGTCAACAACACGTTGAATTCAACACAATAGAATTCTAGTTAGCTAAAATCCTCACTAATTGGCTGGTCTTTATACACATGATATCTATTATTATATCATATATCCAATATAATATGATATGAAAATCATTAGTGTTAGACCTTTAAATGCATCATTACTCCAGTCTTCAGTGTCACATGATCCTTCAGAAAACATTCTAATAATTATTATTAATTCATTTCTGATTATTATACATGTTGAAAACAGTTGTGCTGCTTCATATTTTTGTTGAAACCGTGATACATTTTTTTTCAGGATTCAGGAAAATTTAAAGAGCATAATTTATTTGAAATAGAAATATTTTGTATTGTATTGTATTTTGTAGCCCAGGATATATATATTATAGAAAAAAATCTCACTGACCTCAAACTTTTGAACTGTAGTGTATGTGTATGTATGTATATATATATATATATATATATATATATATATATACATGCACTACAGTTCAAAAGTTTGAGGTCAGTGAGATTTTTATAATAATCTCACTGACCTCAAACTCAAAAATATATATATATTTCCCCACCATATATTGGACTTACTTTCATATTTGTTCATTCATTCAATTTGTCTCTCAATGTCTCTCCTCCTCAGTTCTTCATCATTATTCTGGTTGTCTTCATCGCTGAAGTTGCTGGAGCGATTGTGCTTCTGGTCTTTAAGCCTGTGGTAAGTTTATACTCATAATATTTTCCACAGATCTCTTTGCCCATGCAGAAGGAAATACTCAAACCTCCTGAAGAAACATATATGGCAAAGGCACTTTATATATATATAAACAATCGCATAACACTTAAACCTTCTTGTTTGTATATTTCAGGCAGAAACCCTCATAAATCAGCTGGGAGATGAAGCTGTGAAAGACATCAAAAATAATTATGGGAAAAACGCAGACCTTACCGGACTATGGAACACGACTATGAATGGGGTTTGTGATACTTTGGCTAATAAAAAGGAATACAGATTTACTACAGAAACATACTCAAAATTATACAGAACCTTGACAGTCTCATGTTAAATAATACATACAATTCTTCCATTTTAATATTGAAGATTTCTTACATTGAGACTTGTGATTCAAAAGGAATATATAACTGAATCAGGCTGATGTTTAATCTAACTCTCATTGCTTCTCCTTTAGCTGAAGTGCTGTGGATTCTACAACTATACAGATTTCACAAATTCTTACTTTGTGAATTACACCAAGAGTTACCCAGTTCAGTGCTGTACTGGACTTTCCTGCAGTGAGACCGCAGCCATGAATTCGGTGAGGCTTGAGGACAATATTTATATTTTGGTTTAGGTTTATATTTAGGTTTTGCGCACTCTTTGACCTTTATATTTGTGTATTTTTCTTTTTTCTCTCTCTCTCTCAGACTGTACCAGGTTGTTTCCCAGCACTGAGGAAGCTGGTAGATGATAATGCAGTTGTCATCATAGCTGTCGCACTGGGCATCGCTGCTCTTGAGGTACTAAACACTTTATTTCTGTCAATCATTTTAAAAGTGCTTACTATGGAAGCTTGTTTAAAAGGTTATTGCGACCTTTAATCTAATAATTCAGACTTTTTCCCCCTAATTCCGAGTTAATATCTCCCAGTTCGTATCACGTTACGACTTTAACCATGGGAAGGGGAACTCAACACTGCATCTTGAATTGATGCTTTTGGGAACATCATCAGTGGTGTCTGAAGCATGTGTGTAAATACGACAATTTTATTGTCGCACTCCATGCAAACGCTATATTCTCATCCCTCGGGAGAGAATAAAGCAAGAGCACAGCTTATAACGAATGCAACGCAATGAGCGCATCCAGCGTTTATGTTATGTGCGCATACAAACAAGCGGCTCCTGAAGACACGGGCGCTCTCTGGTAGTGACGTCATCGACTGTCGCCAGCCAATAAAATTGTTGTGTTTACACACGTAATTCAGACACCGATGATGTATCCCATAGTGTCAATCCAAGATGCAGGGTTGAGTTCCACTCCGAAAGGGAACAGACTCTTTCCTTATAATTCCGAGGTTATATCTCACAATTCAGACTTATTTTTTTGTAATTCCGAGTTTAATGAAGAAACGATTTCCGAGTGAGAACTGCTAGATAGGCTATAAACCCACTATTCGGAGTTTATAACTTGCAATTCCGAGTTTATATCTTACAATTCAGACTTTTTTTCTTGTAATTCCAAGTTTCTATCTCACAATTTTCATGAATCATGTACCAACTAAGACTAAAGACATTTATTAGGGCCGGATGTTTTTAACAAAACGAGATGCAGGAAAAAAATTTAATAAAAAAACCTGCAAGGTCTTGAGATACATTTTCAAAAAAAAAAATACTTCTTTGAACTTCTTTGATGCTGCAAAAAATGTCAAACACGTCCGTCTAGCACGTGTTTACATTGAAAAACCATGTAAAAGTAGCGCAGTGTAATTGTGCATACGCTCCCTTAAGAGAATAAAAGTAGTACATTTTGATTCTCTGTTGTCTTTAATGGGTAATGCATTTATTTCCTTTGTTAGGAGAATAATTACAAACTTAATATACCTAACTGTAACTATATATATATATATATATATATATATATATACATATATATATATATATATATATATGTATATATATATATATATATACACAAAGCCTTTTATGACGGTAATGATTCTCTGTAACATTAATGATATTTATTTCTCTCTCTTTCTCATTTTCAGCTTGCGGCGATGATTGTGTCCATGACCCTGTATTGTAAAATAGGGTCTAAAGCTTAAGCTGATTAATGTCTCACTTTGACTTAATTATCTCACTGATGACTCCTCTGTTACGGAGGATGAGGTGGATCAAAACGACATCACTGTGACTTCTTCAACCATTTCCAAACGTATCAAACAAACAGACTTTGCAAGTCGCTCTTGCAAAGTCAAACATTAAAAATTGAATGTTTCCCTGAGACTATTTTTACTTTTTTACTTTGCCTATGCAATATGTTTTCTTATTTAAAAACAGAATGCTTTGTTTAATTGCAATACACCCATGGCATTTCTTTGTAATTATGAACTGAAAGGTTTTCCTACTCATTATATGTGCAATGACCAAAAAAAAAAAGGCCAAATGTTTTCTATCAAATGTTGCTGATTGTAATTTATTGTAAACTTTTTACAAGCCATTTAGCCTGTTTATAGCAAAGCACAATGTTTTATCTTTAAAGTCTGTGATGTACTGTGATGTGAAGTTTTTACAACAACCACAACAGCAAATATAGCTAAAATGTTCATGTAAGATGTTTATTTTGAAAATAATTAAAAAGGCAATATTTCAACTTGTTGGTGATTTGTCATTTCTTTAAGTTCACTTCAACTCCACTAATGCACATTTAGCCTGACATTATTGCAAATCACATGATCATATTTTGCGTCCTTCAAGGACATTTTTAAACCATTTTTCAAGATGATTTTGCAAATGAGGATGCATTCACTTTAGAGTGAACAAATATTTCAATGATGAATAAAGTTACAAACTACAAAATATATATATATATAAAAAAAAATTGTGTGGTCATAATCTTGTGTCGTTTTCTGACTAGGCTACAAAGAGCTCTATTATAATATATAATTATATTCCTACTATCGCCCTCTACTGGAGAAAAGAACAGCTTCATGTCTCATAGGACTCTGCTGCCCTCTAGTGTTATACAGTTGTGATACCGCAAAATGACTGACAGCTCGATGCATGACGTGGATTGATTGACGTCAAAAGATAAACTACTAAAGATGTTGGAGGTGGTGTAAAGAACAGAAAGATATTCAGGAAAACATTCCATAATCATTGTTTTGGACAAAAAAAAAATACTTTTTGGTGTCATTGATTATCTTAAAAATGATGATAAACATTTTTAATTATTTTTATTGTTGGTAATTTTTTAAATGATTGGAATGGGGGTACAAAATATCTGAGAATTATTTATATACCCTATCACGTGTTTCATTTTTATTTCATTGTGTATCTTTAAATGTTTTTCGTTTTGTAATGTTATTGTTCCCTGTGTTTATACATAGTCTTATTTGTTTGTTTGTTTGTTTTTTATCTTTTCACTTTGCAATTTTAAAATGCTAAATCCATAAAATCAGCATACGCGAGTAAACAATTGAGTTCTCTTTCCCATCTTCTTGAGCAAATACACAGAGTTATGTCAAAATGGACAGTCTTAAGTGAACATAAACAGTTAAGAAAATATTGAATGTGTGTTAATATAACGAATCTGTGCATTAGGTCTTAAAGTGACAGCAGCCTCATAAAGGCCTACGTTTCCAATACGTTTAAATAAAATAAACAAATAAATAAGAGAGAAAACCTCACTGCTCTTCATTAGCTTTAATAGGTAGGCTATCTGTGTATATTTAGCCTACTTCATACAGTTTTCACAAACACTGTAAAGTACTGTTTGTTTAATTTGTATCTTTGTTCTCTGTTATTTATGTGATGTTGCTTGCAATGTGTTTACTCTTTTCTTATTTTATTATTGACTGTTTACTTCTTTTTATTGTTTGAACTTTTTATTAGTTAGGCTAGTATTCGTTTTTGCTGTGATCGTGAATTGGAACGGAGATTTGTGAATCTAAAATGTTGGTGTCATATGTTCAAAAATATTCAACAAATGTTTTGGTAGGACAAGTAATTAAATATCTGATCTAAAACAAAAATTCTTAGTTTTGAGCTTTGAGTCAATATCTTTTTTTTTAGCTAGTTAATATTGATACTTGTTACTAATAATGCTATTACAATTTCTGTTAGTCAAACAGAATGTACCCATTTTAACTGTACTGCACAAAGATATCATTATATAATTTATAATAAATAAATAAAAATACTGACTTGGCTACTTTGACTTAGGCTACTATAGCCTAATATCGTGGTGTCGATTTAAAGATTAAATTTTAGCTGCAAACAATTGGTAATGGATGGATTTAAAAAACGTTAAAGAACAATTTTCACTCAAAAATTGCTAGTAAATATTTCGAATAATTACAAAGAAACAGCAATTATATTGTTTGGTGCGTCGTGCCACATGCACCTCCTTCACCCCACCGCTAGATGGCGCTGCGAACTTCTGTCCCATTCACACTTATCTCCTGCCATTTAACCTGTGGTGAGCTTCGAGGAGGAGTCGACTCAAGAGCTGTGTGTGTTCTCACATCACATAACACACACACACACACACCCCCACCACTTCTGCCAATCGAGCCGAATACTGATCCATATTCCCTGTCAGCTCGAGTCTCAAACCTCTCCTCATCAATGCATCACCTTCATGCTCAGTGAGAGTGAACTTCCACTGGAGACCTGAAGGAAAGCTCTTCACAGGGAGCCTGAGACCTCGAAACAGGTGTTTGTGTGGCCACAAGGCCCAGAGGAGGACAGCAAACAAGACGAAACACTCCATCATGTCCAGTGGGAAAAATGCACCTGGCACTGAAAAGTGAGTTTGTTTCTGTTACTTTAAAACTAAAGAAACGCATCATCAATGCTGTACATGTCAAGTTTCTAATAAGCTAAACTGAAAACGTTCTTCTTTGTGGTTCCTGAAGTCACTAAATGGCTGATTCAGTATGTCTGTGTTTAGTTTTGGCAGTTTTTTTTTCTCTTTCTTCTCTTCATGCCAAATGTTCACATCTCTTCCTTCCTTGTTTTGCAATAGAGTTTGAGCTCAGCTCATGTTCTCAGTGAGAGAGTGAAATGCTGTCCCTGAAAAGAATGCTTTTGAAAGGTTTCCATACGCAAGTCTAGATGATTTACATACAAGAATGGTAAAGTTGCTCACAGTTCATGTTCTTATCCAAAGGCGCTGGCTGTCCAAGCCCTTCATGTGTACTCAGAGCAAACACCAGACACCTTGAATGAGTGACACAGTGTGTGAGCCATATTCTGCGGTGCATGTGTGTGTTTGTACATGACTCATTGCGGCTGAGAGAGTTAAAGGTTAGAGATACCTTTAAATGCCTTGTGAAGTCATGCAATTGCTTTACACCAGTTGTTTTTGCAGGATTTAAGCAAATGTATGCTAATTGGTTTATACATTTCATATGCAAAAAAGGTGTTGGAGACCCATATTTCTCACAAGTGCATTTCCATGAATGTATATCTGCTTTTTAATTTAAATGAGCCTTTTAAAAACAGGATCATCCAGTTGACATTAATTAGTCCTGTTAAATATATCTTCAATGGTCAGGCGCTGAAGAACTCTGCATAGCGTTCATAATTGATAAAGGGCGCTGATGACACGTCTGGAATTGTGTCTTAGTATTTATTAAATGCCATTTCACCAAGTGGGTTTACGTGACTTTGGGAGATTCGGAGCAAAGTTGTCCACTGGCAGAAGTTAGATTAATGTGACCATTTTATTTCTGGGAAATTTCAGGGCCTTCACCATCAGCAAAATGATTCACAAATTTTTTGTATTTATTTTTTTGTCTCTACTGCTCACCAAGGCTGAATTTATTTGATCCGAAATGCAGGAAAACAGTAATATTGTGAAATATTATTACAATTTAAAATAATGTTTTTATAGTATTTTAATATATTATTCCTGTGATCAAAGCTGAGTTTTCAGCATCTTTACTCCAGTCTTCAGTGTCACATGATCCTTCAGAAATCATTCTGATATGATGATTTATTATCAGTGTTGAAAACAATTGTGCTGCTTCATATTTTTTAAAACCTGTGATACTTTTTTCAGGATTCATTGATGAATAAAACGTTAAAAAGAACAGCATTTATTCAAAATAGAAATCTTTTCGAACAATATAAATCTTTACTGTCACTTTTTTAAATCAATTTAACACATCCTTGCTATATAAGTATTAATTTCTAAAAAAATAAAATAAAAAAAAATTACTGACCCCAAACTTTTGAACGGTATAATGTTTCTAAAGATTTCTATTTTAAATAAATGCTTAACTTCCGCTTATCTTTTTAAACTTTTTATTCATCAAAGAATCCTGAAAAAAGTATCACAGGTTCCAAAAAATATTAAGCAGCAGAACTGTTTCCAACATATTCTATTATTGTAGATCATGTGGCACTGAAGACTGGAGTAATGATGCTAAAAATTCACAGGAATAAATTATATTTTAAAATATATTCAAATAGAAAACAATTATTTTAAATTGTAATAATATTTCCCAATATTGCTGTTTTTTAATCTTTTTTTTATCACTTCTTTCAAAAGCATTACCAGTCAAAAGTTTGGAAACGTTACTATTTTTACTGTTTAAAAAAAAAAAAGTATACATTTTAATAGTTAATAGATAATTGCCCCACACAAATTTTAACAACTACATAAAAATAGAAATAAATAATTTATATAAAATGAACACAATTTATATGTAGTGTAATTGTTTATTTATTTTAAAGTATTGTTAATATATATATATATATATATATATATATATATATATATATATATATATATATATATATATATATATTAGTTTCTAGGAAAATTATCAATTGACATATCCTTAAAAATTTATAAATAAATTCAGACATTGTGTGAATGTCTCTTTGCTATCATTAAATTATATAACATCATAAATTATATTGGTCATTGGACAGTGTGTACATTAGTACTGGCTATAAAAAAATTCATATTAACTACTAATCTGTAGTCATTAGAATTAGCTTATTTTAAAGCAAGTCTATGTCATGTACTCATTGTGTGTGTGTGTGTGTGTGTGTGTGTGTGTGTGTGTGTGTGTGTGTGTGTGTGTGTGTGTGTGTGTGTGTGTGTGTGTGTGTGTGTGTGTGTGTGTGTGTGTGTGTGTGTGTGTGTGTGTGTGTGTGTGTGTGTGTGTGTGTGTGTGTGTGTGTGTGTGTGTGTGTGTGTGTGTGTGTGTGTGTGTGTGTCATCAGCTCCAGACAGTTTTCCCTACAGGCCTGTCTTGATGAATGCATGGAGGCCTTGGATCTGTTCCTCAACAACCACTTTAATGAGAGTTTGGAGAAACTACGGCCACGGTGAGATAAGTCTTATTGTCTTTCTCTCCCTTCATCTCCCCACCCCTCCAGTATCTGTATTTTTAAGAGCAGGCGAGGTGTTTAGTAAAGGTGTGGTATCTACCAAGCCCATGTTGCAAAGGGTTTTTCTTGTCAGATGCACCAGCAAATTTAGCCATATGCTGCATTAAATGTGCTCCCCTGTGAAGTACTTGTTTAAGTGTAGATGTCATCCCAAGATAGCATGCTTTATTCCAGTTGTGATAGAGAATTGCGTCAGGCTCCCTCCCTTCTCCAGGATGTTTACCTAAAGATCACACACCCTCACTCCTGACAATAGTCCCGCACACAGAGCGCTCTCGTTCTCATTAATGTATAGTCGAAAGACGCTGGGAAGGAAACCACATGCTTAAAGGGATAGTTCACCCATAAATGAAAAATCTGTCATCATTTACTCGCCCTCAAGTTGTTCTAAACCTGTATACATTTCTTTCCCTGCAAAAAGTGATCATTTGACTGAACTTAAAAAAACTGAGGAAACACGTTGCCTTAAAATCATTAAGTAAATAAACTTCATGCTTAATCAAAAAAATTAAGTAGTGTGGAATTGTCAAGTTCACATTACTTAATTTTTCAGTTAAGCATTACGTTTATTAACTTAATCATTTTAAGACAACGGGATAAAAAAATAAAAAAAATAAGTACGGTAAGTGAGCTGAACACTTAACAGTATTGTTCTGCTTAGCACACAAGAAGATATTTTGAAGAAAGTTTGTCACCAGGCTGCTTTTGGGCCACCATTGACTTCCATAGTTGGACAACATTCTTCAAAATATCTTTTAAACGATGTAAATGATGACATAATTAGATTAGATTCAACTTTATTGTCATTACACAAGTACAGGTACAAGGCAACGAAATGCAGTTTAGGTCTAACCAGAAGTGCAATAGCAGCAAGTGCAGGATATACAGTGGTTCCACAAGTGCAGGACATGGATATGTACTGAATAAATATAGAGTTAAATACTATTATAAACAGAATTTTACAGATAGATTTGTCCTATGAATATAATATACAGATAACTATTACTGTGAACAGAATTTACAGCTAGATATGTACTGAATATAATATACAGATGGCTATTACTATAAACAGAGTTTTTACAGATAGATATGTACAGTGAACATAATATACAGATGGCTATTACTATAAACAGAGTTTTTACAGATAGATATGTACAGTGAACATAATATACAGATGGTTATTACTATAAACAGAGTATACAGGTGAATATGTACTATGAATATATATACAGATGGCTGTTACTATAAACAGAATGTGAGCATAATATATAGATGGCTATTACTATAAACAGAGTTTTACAGATAGATATATGTAATAAGTTAGGCTAAGATGAGCAGTATAACAATGGAATTAAAGTAAATGGTAAATGGACTGCATTTATATAGCGCTTTCACAGACCCAATGGCCACCAAAGCGCTTTACAATATTGCCTCACATTCACCCATTCACTCACTCATTCATACACCGACGGCGGTGTCAGCCATGCAAGGCGACCCAGCTCGTCGGGAGCAGCTGGGGTTAGGTGTCTTGCTCAAGGACACCTCGACACTTGGTCAGGTGGAACCGGGGATTGAACCACCAACCTTCCGGTTTGTAGACAATCTACATGAACCACTGAGCCACTGCCGCCCCCGGCGCCGCCCCCTAAAGTAGTGCAAATAAAGTTTGGACAGAAGCTATCTGAGTAAAAGTGCAGTGGAAAGTAATTGCATATTACAGTTAAAGTACGGTATTGCAAATGTATACTGTATGTAAACAATGGTACTGTAAATAACAGTCGGCAGTGCAAATTGAGCATATTCCAGTCAAGGTAGTAGGTAAGTAGTTCACCCAAAAATTATCATTTTTGGGTGAACTATCCCTTTAAGTGGCTCCAACCATCCTTTTTTTATAATGCAGGCCCTACAGGAAGTACATCATGCATGGTTTCAGGCTATAAAAACATTTTTTATTAGTATGCTTGGTCAGTTTCTGGCTGGTCTGTGTTTTAAAGATCAATTTTTTTGGGTGGGTTTTGGATTGCTAAAATGCTTTCTCCATGCGAGACATCATGTGAAATCGAGTTCTTGTAGCTGTTTTTGTTCACATTCTTGCATAGAGAAAGTTTAAGGCATTATCCTTCTCTGGTTGTGAAGTGTGGTCTCACATTGTGAGTGTAAAAGCATGTGTTGTGTTGTATTCCAGGTCTAAAGAGAGCATGTATCACGCTCTGATCTATGCCACGGTATTAGAGATGCAGGCCATGATGACCTTCCAACACGACGACATAGTGCATGCTGGGAACACCATGAAGAGAGCTCAGGAGGTGTGCCAGAGGTAGAAGGAGAGCCAAAACAATGCATTCGTTCCTGTCATGGAGAGACTTTTCCTCTGACCTTTTAACTTTTAGGCAAATGGGGTTATTTCCATGCCAGCTGACCCAGTTCTGCAGCCTTTACATTTGCTTGTATTTGCATAGAGATATAACGGTGTGGCTTTAAATGACAGACAGCTGGCCATGTCTAATGAGGACTTTTATTGGCCTTGAATAACATAGATTAAATGGAGTAGAAGAGATGCACAGGCCTGTGTTTCCTTGCACGCACGCACGCACGCACGCACACACACACACACACACACACACGCACCATGTTACCATGCAGCACTAATCCAGATGAGCGTATGTGGGTGTAGCAGTGTTCACACATCAGCTCACTTTCGGTTTGCTTAAGAAGGAGTCACAAAGGAAGATCCGTCTGTGATTTCCTCCTAAACGCCTCCAAACAGGCTCTTGGGAGAGTGATGTTAGTTTGTGCTGAAGTATATACTTTACATTTACATTTATTCATTTAGCTGACGCTTTTTATCCAAAGCGACTTACAATTGCTATATATGTCAGAGGTCGCACGCCTCTGGAGCAACTAGGGGTTAAGTGTCTTGCTCAGGGACACATTGGTGTCTCACAGTGGATTCGAACCCGGGTCTCTCACACCAAAGGCATGTGTCTTATCCACTGCGCCACTACCACCCCTGTGGTATACCACCCCATATACTTATGTTCGTTGCTCAGATTAAAATTGTAAGAGAGCCTCCTAAAATAACTTAATTTTAAAATAAGTGTAAATGCACAAATCAGTTTAAAAAATTTACAAATAAATAGACATATTTCAAATTATATAACTAATATTAAATATGTAGTTAAAGATGAATATCCAATGTTCAGTAACATGTTTTAAGTCAGTTGGCAAATTAATTAAGCAGTTAGCATATACAATTTTATTTCATATGTTAAAATCATTGGAAATTTTTGGAAGCTTGTTTCTGCCACAGAATAAAACAAAAGATAATTGCAAATAAATAAATTCTCCTAAATTCTGACTCTTTTTTTCGGATTTGCAAAGTATAAACTAGCAATTGCGGGGGGAAAAGTTAGAATTGTGAGGAAAAATTATTATATAAAAATAATTTATGTAATTGCGAGATATAAATTCTCAATTGCGAGAAATACAGAGTTTCGAGATATAAAGTCGCCATTCTGAATTTGTTCCTCGCAATTGCGAGTTTATATTCAGACTATTCAATTATATTCTCACAATTCAGACTTTTTTTTCCCCTCGTAATTCTGACTTTTTTTCTCACAATTGAGTGTCAGGAAGTCAGAACTGCGAGTTATAAAGTCATTATTCAGAGAAAATTTTTTCAGTGGTGTAACCAAGCGTCCATTAAAGTTACTATTTATTTAGTTAAAACAAATAATTTGATAAAAAATAATAATAATTCATTTATATATTTATATTTTTAAATGTTTATGCTTATTTGTCAATTTGAAAAGATGCAATACTAGCTTTTGTAATGCTTTTGAAAGAAATAAAAAACGTACTATTATGAAATATTAAAATTTTTAAAAAACGGTTTACTATTTTTATTTAATATTAAATGTAATTTAGTCTTCAGTGTCACATGATCCTTCAGAAATCATTCTAATATGCTGTCTTGCTCAAGAAATAATGTTATGATTATCAGTGTTGAAACCAGTTATTGTTTACTAAATTATTAGAAATTATTGCTTCTTCATATTTTGGTGGAAACTGTAATAAAAAAAAAATTCTTTGAGAAATAGAAAGTTCATAAGAACAGCATTTATTTGAAATTGAAATGATGTTATAAATGTCTTTTACTGTCACTTTTGATCAATTTAATGCATCCTTGCTGAACGAAAGAATTAACTTCTGTAAAAAAAATCTTTTGAATGGTAGTGCATGTATTTACATTTTTGTTTTTGAATGAATAATTTCCTCATCTTCCACAAGTAAGTGCTATTGGCTGATGTTAGTCAGGTCAAATGTGGTTGTCAAGAAGTGTGTTGTTAGACATTATCATTGTGTGTTTGTTCACATATATCTTGACTTCTTGCTGTTCTCTCTCAGGTTCCGTAAGAAGTCTGGCAGTCTGAGTCGTCGAGGAGCAAATGATGATGATCTCACAGAAGGTGCCTCTTTCTCTTCCCAGAAATATCCATCTTGCATGATTATTACAGGAGAAATGAGACTCAAGCAAACCTATTATGTGGCACAGCATTCATTTTGAAGAATTTTAGGCTAGTGTTAAACTGACAGTTAACATTTTGTATAAGGTGCAATTTAATGACCATTTTAAGATGAAATGTTTCACAAACAAGCTCAGAATAATTTCTATTTGTTGTTTTATAGAGCATCTCCATGCTGAAGTGTGTTATGCCGAGTGTTTACTACACAGAGCCGCTCTCACATTCTTACAGGTTTGACACATTTCAAGACAAAGCTCCTTAACACAATCACTCACACACAGACAGTCTCAGGTGTTTCGTTTAAACCATGTGTGCATTATGGTGTGTTAGAGGTGTGAGACGCCTATATCGTAATTGAACCCCTAGTTAGGGCCACTTTTCACTCCGTCCTACTCCACACTTTTTGAAGAAAAGTTTCTATAGATCCTTAAAGGGGTATTTCAGGCTCCTCATATATAGAACTTTTAAGGGGTTCCCATCATGGTAGCATTTTATGGATTTAGTTTTAATTTAATTTATTTTTAATCATTATAATTGCATTTTATGAATTAAACATACTGTAATGTCCCGACAACCTCTGTAGTCACAATTAGCCACTTTTTCAAGACGCAGAACAGCTTTAAAAAAATCACGAGTGGCTTATTACTGGTGTGTTTTATGTCGTAGAATAAAACATAAAAATATCTTGAGCTTGTGTTCAACACAGACCTTATTTTAGGCGTTTAACCAAAATCCCATTAAAAAAACAAACCATTGACTTGGGGACGATGGAACCAGATTTGCTACAATGCTAACTCGTTTCTGGGGTTTGGCCTACAGAAATACATCATCTCTGCACCCACTCTATCATGCAATAATTTAAAACATTTAATCTAATATAGATAGTTTTTGGCAGAAAGGGTTCCTTAAAACTGATTCTAGAACCATGTGGTCATACATCAACCCCATTGAACCTTTTTGAAAGAGTGCAGAGCTCAAATTTGCACCTGATTTCTCATTCTCTCTCTGTTTGTTGACAGGATGAGAATATGGTGGGTTTTATTAAAGGAGGAATCAAAGTACGGAACAGTTACCTCATATACAAGTAAGTCTTGAGCAAGTAAGTGAAAGAAATCTTTGAGACACCTGCACCTTTTCAAGGGATAGTTCACCCCAAAAAAATTAAATTCTGTCATAATTTACTCACCCTCAAGTTGTATTATTACAAGTATAAATTTATTTCTTCTGCTGGACACAAATGAAGATATTTTAAAGAATGTTTGTAACCAAACAGTTTTGGGCACCATTGACTTCAATAGTATATATTTTTTCCTACTATGGAAGTCAGTGGCTAGCAACATTCTTCAAAATATCTTCCTTTGTGTTCAACAGAACAAAGAAATGGATGTTTGGAACAACCTGAGGGTGAGTAAATGATGACAATTTTAATTTTTGGGTGAACTATCCCTTTAACCCAATTGAAACAACCTATGCACCAACATCATGCCCTTGAATTGAACTATTCAGCGAATCTGCCAGCTGTGTATGACGTTATGATTTTCATGCAGGGAGCTGCACGCCTTCGTCCAGTCAGATACAACTTTCAAAGGACCAAACCACAAGCACTTAGAGGGCGGAGTCTCTTTTGGGATCGGGGCTTTCAACTTGGTATGTTTGTGTGTGATATTGCGTCGCTTTTCCTATGAATAAACTCCAGACTGATTGTGTTGCTGTTCTTCACTCTCACACAGACTCTTTCACTGTTTCCTGCCCGGATACTCAAGCTGCTAGAGTTTGCAGGCTTCTCTGGAGATAAGGTTTTTAAATTTGACTTCAGATGTCTCGAATTTGAATTTAAGTAAAAATTACACTCTTATATTCTTCATGTGTCGATTCTTTTCTTAATGGTCTTCTTAATTTGTGTGTGTGTGTAGGAATTTGGCATCTCTCAGCTGTACACCGGAGCCACCTCTCACACCCTGCGCTCTATGCTGTGCGCCCTCCTCCTGCTCTGTTTCTACACCTTCCTCTCCTTTATTTTAGGTAATATGTATTTGTGATGAATTATGCATTTGATACCCATATAAATCAGACATTTTTCGTCGTGTTTCTTTAGTTAATTGTGCAACTTTAAGGGATAGTTTATAATTACTATTTGGAATAGTACATTTCAATTATTTAGTATACAATTGGGTAGATGGATGGATATAATACAATTTAAATAATAATTGAATGAATTAAAAGTTTAATCAAAGAAATTAATTTTATTCAGCAAGGATGTTACATTGATAAAAAGTGACAGTAAAGACATTTGTAATGTTACAAAATATTTTTTAATAATTTCTGTTTTTCTGAACTTTCTATTCATCAAAGATTCCTGAAACAAAATGTATCATAGTTTCCACAAAAATATGAAGCAGCACAACTGTTTGTTGATCATCAAATCATCATATTAAAATGATTTCTGAAGGACCATGTGACACTGAAGACTGGAGTAATGATGCTGAAAATGTTTAAATATATTCAAATAGAATATTTTTTGAAATAGTAATATTATTTCTCAATATTACTGTTTTGTGTTTTTACTGTAATTTTACTCTAATAAATGCAGCCTTGGTGAACATGAGACATCTTTGAAAAACATAAAAAAAAATCTTAATGACCTCAAACTTTTGAATGTAAGTGTATATACTGAAATTATAGAATTATTTGATATCTTTATTGTTATTAATAGAGTGATATTTTGTGTAGGGACTGGCGAGGGGGAGGTGGAGGAGGCAGAGAGACTACTGAAGCCGTTTCGCCTGCGATACCCAAGGGTATATTTCTGCTTCTGTCTTTCTCTCTGCTTCACAGGCTCATATGTTCATGTGAATGATTTGGTTTAATTCTAATAAGTTGCTTTAAAGACCCTCTAAAATGAAAATTGGACTTTTGTGGTATTTAGTTCATGTCACTACTAATCTACACACTACACTACACTACACTTGCTGACAAATTCACACTTGACAGATATGAACATTTGAAAATTTGCAGTCTTTCTCTTCTAGAAAAACACCCCAAAATGATTGATGACTCATTTTTATTCAGAGGAATATAGATGTTTGTCCAATTAAATGTCCACATTAACAGCTGTAGCCAAGTTGCTATACAAGCCCAAACTGGAAAGAAACCCATGCTGGCCGAGCCTTAACATGGGCTCTTTTTATTGAAGCTCATTTTCTGATTATCTCTCCAGGGAGCGATTTTCCTTTTCTTTGCAGGTCGGGCAGAAGAAATAAAGGGCAACATTGATGAGGTAAGAAACAAGAGGAGAACATTTACCAGAATTCATAAGTGGTGAATTCTGAAACATTAGTAGTTTCATGTCGACTCTGACCACATAGCATTTTATTCTCTATTTTTATGATTTTAAAGATGACCTATTATGTTTATTTTTTACATGTTCAATTTTTTTTTATGTGTAATGTTGCCGTTTAAACATGAAAAGCATCTGCAAAATTACAAAGCACAAAGTCACTCCAGAGGGAGTTATCTCTATATCAGTAACACGGTTTCTGAACTCTCTGAAGCGCCTCCATTGTAGTCTTGAGTTTCTTCCAGGAACAAACAGTGTCACAATATTCCTCATTTAAATAATTCCCGCTCAAGGCATACGCAAAATAAAGGGACGAGGCCTGGTTGTTTTGCGTTAGTAGTGTGTTAAAACTCATGGTTATGGTAAGGGGCGGGACAAAATAGTTGACCAATCACAACACACTGATCCAGCCGACCAATCAGAGCACAGAAAGCTTCTCAGAAGGAGGAGCTTCATAGAGACAGGAACTAAACAGAGCGTTACTGACAGACTGAGAAGAGAGGTGCTGCAATAATGGAAAATACGTGAAAAATGTGTTTTTGAACAAGGATGTAAGCCTAATCTAGTAGAACACAAAAACTAAATTAAGACTTTGAAGAAGCCATAACATAGCCTTTTTAAAAACTTCAGATTGGTTGGAATACAGTTGAACTATGGTTTAAAAAACAAGGGTCAGAGAGAGGTGGAAAGTGTTCATGCAAAACTAATGTTTTGTAAGAAATTTTGACTAACCTTATAAATGGGTCGTAATGCTCACTGTAATTAACATTATTGTACCCCTGCTTATCCAGGCGGTGGCGCTGTTTGAGGACGGCTGTAAGGCCCAGCAGGTCTGGAAACAGTTTCATCACATGTGCTACTGGGAGTTGATGTGGTGTTTCACTTTTAAGAGGCACTGGAAGATGGCGTACTTCTACGCAGACCTGCTCAGCCAGGAGAGCCGCTGGTCTAAGGTGAGAACTAAGAATGTAACTAGTCTGCATTTGACATGGAAATAACATTTCAAATAGGGCTGCACATTTGGGGGGGAAGTCTTAATTGCGATTTTTCAGATTATTATTATTATTATTATGATTATCATTACTACTACTACTATATAAAAAGTACTAAATAAAAACAAAATAACAAATATTACTATTGTAATATTTCACCGTAAAATAAAGACAATGGAGAATTTAAGAAAAATAATATAATTTTTTCACATTACAACTGTCAAATTACAACACACATTTTTATGGCTGTCATAACTTCTTTATTTTAAAATGTTACATTTATCAAATTTATATTTTGATAGAAAACCACTGGGCGGGGCTTGATTTTATTCATGTGGAATTGATTGGATGGTTGTGGTTTGCTATTGGTGGATCTCATGTGAGTGACAGGTTGCCCCACCCTCATGCCAATTTAATAATAGCAGAAAGCCATTTTTACGATTTCGAGTTTATTACAATTAAGCGTTCAATTGTAATTTTCAAATTACTAAGATGACAAAATATTCATTTAGCAAATTATCACATTTGATACAAAGCGTTCACATAGATTTTGTTCTGGTTGTGTTTCATGATTAAGGCCCAATGAGAATGATTTAATCACCTGAAATATAATGTTTTAGTGTAAATCTAGAATTTAATTTAATTTACATTACATTTTTGGTTGTCTGAGAAACACCCATGTCATGATTGTATAAGTGTGATCTGTATAGATGCCAAGACATTTCTGTGTCACATGTTTAAAATGGCCTCCACCCAGAATGTAAATTAATTGATTTTGTTGATAGTGGGAAAAAGCGTGTTTAAATTGTGTCATACAAACTAGAAAGCAAATGCATTTTGCTTCCCATGTTTTCCCATATACATACATGTATATTCATTCATAGGCGTCTATTTCCATATATATATATATATATATATATACATGCATACATACATACATACATACATGTGTGTATATATGAAGAGTTCAGATGCAAAAGCCTCTAAATGCCATCTGAAATTTTCTTCTAGAATGATCATTTTTATCAAGCTCGTATATTTAAGTTCAGTAGTTTCACTTAAATGACAATTAATAGGTAATCTTCATTGCCATTTAAGTGAAATTATTCAATTTAAATATACGAGCTTGATAAAAATGATCATTCTAGAAGAAAATTTCAGATGGCATTTAGAGGCTTTTGCATCTGAACTCTTCATATATGTGTGTGTATATATATATTTATTTATTAATACACACACAACTCAAGAGGAAACATACCAACCTCGTAAGACACATATATTACTAACAAAAAAGTATTTTATTTGAAATGGAATTAACTCTTGAATTTAGCAAAGCAGACAGCACTAAAATAGTCAATATTTTGACATGGAGGAGCAGACATTTTCTATCTTTGTTTTTCTTAGTATTTGAAATATTTCTATATTATATTTTTTCTTAGAGTCTCACAAAACTATGAAGAAATTAAGTTAAGGATGGTTAACATTTCTTCCATTTACATGAGTGTGAATACTTGTACTCACTGAAATTTCCATATTCACTAAGTCAGAAAACTCAAAATATTCTTTAAAAAACATATATTTCAAAACAAAGTGCAAAATGACACGTTTCTCAATGAGTGTCATAATGTTCTCAGCGGTTGGTGAGCCAACAGTAGCGTTAGCCAACAATTCTGGTCTAAATGCAGACAGGCTTCCTCTTCAGAAACATGAAGTAAAACCGTACAGGTGTAAAGCCTGGGATTTTACTCTATTTTTGTAAATAATTGAAGTAATGCTACATTTGTTATATCGCAGCGATTAGACAAACTGCCATGTGTAAGCTGTGTAAATTGGCTTTGTGGGCCGATGTCTTTGCCAGGTTTTTGTTTGGACTGGTTGGTTCTCTGGCTGGTTGTGATTACGTACAGTGTGTTTCCAGTGTGCAGAAGGATTATTATGCTTGTCTCTCTCCTTCTCTCTCAGGCCATGTACGTGTACATGAAGGCGGCTTATCTCAGCATGCTTCCAGACTCAGAGTCCCGGCCGTTCGGGGATAATGAGGTGGATCTCTTTAGGTAAACACACATGCAATTGCATTGCCAAGACACTAGCAGATGAGGCTTTCATGAAAAAAGAATGTCATTCTGTATGTGGGTTTATTGGATGTGTGTTAATTTGGTACAGTATGATATGTATCAAAACAGACATTAGTCTTTTTGAACTTCCTGTTCACTTCCAATCTCTCTCAGACAGGTACCATCATACAAACAGAAGATAGCCGGTAAATCTCCGCCCACAGAGAAGTTTGCCATTCGGAAAGCAAGACGGTACAAAGCCAGCAATCCTATCAGACTTCCTGTTCCTGTGCTTGTAAGAATGACATTCAGTACACTTTCATTTTTCCCTTTATTTTCTAAGACAATATTTATACTTGACTATTGTGCTTCATATTTCAGGAGATGATGTACATGTGGAACGGCTTTTCCATGATCAGCAAACAGCCTGAGCTCACCGAGGGCATGATGGAGACGCTGTTAGAGGCGGAGCGCACCCTACAGGCGGCTCCAGGTAATGATACACACCATTCCTCTGTGTGTTCAATGAGAAATTACATCAGTTGCATTTTAGGCAAATCTACTAATCTTTGCAGTATCACTCTCTGCTATTACTCTTAGAAAATATGCCTAGATATAAAAGAAACCTTCCGTATCGGTTTTAACGCCTCATGTTTCAAATTAAGTAATTGCAGTCTGTGGATAAAAATAGCAATGGCAATGATAGAAAAAGCAATTTATAGACAAATTAAAAAAATTATTAATTCAAAATCATATATTTAAAAACAAATGTATTTCTATATAATTAATTGCTAAATATTGCATGATCAAATTGTTTGTTTTTAAAATCAAATTATTGATTTTATTACCCATTTATCCTCATGTTTAGATATTTCATAATAGATTTTTTTATTATTAATTTCATTTGAAAACTTCCAAAAGTAAAATTCTAAAAGAGGCACAAGATGACTTTGACTTTTATTTTGTTTTATATTGTGTACGGTGTAACAAGGTGTGCGTGTATGTATGTATGTATATGTATACATACACACACCTTGTAAGCAGGATATATATATATTCTATTAAATATTTTTTCTTAATTAAAATGCCAGTAACTGTTAAAAATCATAACATGTTATTTTACACCTTTTTTCATCTTTACTGCAGAAAGTACCAGAGAAAATATATTTTCCTCATGAATATTGTTTTTGACAATAGCAGGCCTTAAAGGGAAAGTTCACCCAAAAATAAAAATTCTATCATTTACTCATCCTCATGTTGTTCTAAACCTGTATGAGTTTCTTTCTTCTGTTGAACACACAGATATTTTGAAGAACGTTGGTAATCAAACAGTTGCTTTTTATACAGTAGTTCTATATTGTTTATATAACCTCCACACTCACTCTTTCTGTATGTGTAGAGAATGAGTACAGTGTGGACGACACGTGTTTAATCCTGCTTCTGAAAGGCATGTGTCTGAAGAACCAAGGCCAGATGCAGGCCGCAGAGGACTGTTTCAGACAGGTTTACAGCAGGCCAGTGCTCCTGTACTAATGCAGTTTCCCTTCAGAAATGCTTGTTCTGTCTCAGGGTGGAGTTTGAGATGTTTTTATGTCTTTAACAGTGAAAAGAAGCTGAAGTTTGATCATTACCTGGTTCCCAATGCTCTGCTGGAGACGAGTCTCTTGTGCATAGACACGGGGAGGAAAGAGCAAGCCATCAAACTACTGCAGAAAGCCAAGTGAGTTCAGGCTAGGACAAAACCCATACAGTTCACACACGGAATACTCATTTTTACTGGTTTGTTGTTGCTCCAGTCTGAAATGTCCCATTATTATTGTCTCTCCTGTCAGGAATAACTACAAAGAGTACTCGATGGAGTCTCGTACGCAGTTCAGGGTCCATGCAGCCCTGATCAAGCTTAAGGCTGACACCAATGACCAAGATGAAATAACATCTTTGTGAGGAAACAGCGTCTCTTCTCTGATGACCAGGTCACTTTATGGGGAGAATATGAAAGATCAAAGACACAGTGTGGTTTTTATGCAGTGGCACTGCCTAGTGTTATTATAGGAGACACTAAAAACCTCATTTGTACATTCTCCAGCGTATCCTTTGCCAAATTTATGTTTATTTTAGTTAGTAAATAGAAATAATGAATGGATATTTCAAATGTAAACTAGGGTTTAAGCTCCTTTTGTGTGAAAGTGTACATCTTGGGGAGCATTAGATATAAAAAAATTAAAAAATTCTGTATTTTTTTTCCAAGTTGTACAGGTTTAATAAGGGAAAATAGCTGGAAAACTGACGGTGTTGAAAAAAAATGTGGACAAGCCATTTTACACTAAGTTCTAATGATTAAACATGTTGATTATTGTAAGGCTGCGTGTGGGATTGAATATTATATTCATTTCTTGAATGAATCAAGAACTTTTATAATAATCAAATAGTTCCTCAGCATGCATCGTAAATACTCAGTTGTCAAATACTGTGGTTTTTTTTTTTTTGTCATGCAATATATTTTATTAGTAGTTAATGTTTATTATTAATGCTATTAAAATATTTTTGGAAATGTATAATTTATGCATATAGCGTGTTTATGCATATATTTAAGTAAATGAAGTCGTACAATCAATGCAATTATTTAGCAATAAATGCAATGTGTTACGGTACGAATAAATCAGTTTTCCTTTTGCTTTTTCATGCATAAGCTAAATTGTTTTCTTTTTAACCTCTCAATTTAACAAGGAATTATGTTATCAAATTTATTAATGAAGCTCTTTGCATGTATATTTTTTCAAGTCAGTTTATTCTGAAGTATGACTGATTTTAATTAAACAATAATGTGCGATAATAACAATGACATGTACAAAGAAACCAATTTTACAATATAATACAGTAGCACTGTATAAAAGTCCTTGTTCTGGGCCGTGAGGGTTACTGGCTGGATTCAGCGGTCGCTGTGGGCAAGCCCTGCTCTTCCTCTCTCTTGCTGCGTTTCAGTAGTTTCCTCTTCTTCTTCTCCTCCTTCTCTATTTCAGCAACCATCTCTTTGAACTTGATGCTGCGGGGGTCCAGCGCATACCCAAAGCGCTCTCTCGCCTCGGCCAGCAGTTTGTCCCGCCTTATTTTCTCCTCTCTTTGCTTCTGTTTTACCTCCCTTTTCTGCTTTTTCCAATCTGCGATCATCTTGGGCATTTTGGCCATGTTTGCAGCAATAGTCTTCTCACTGTGTGGAAACAAAGCGAAAAGCAGCGTAAAAACAAATGGTCGTGATCTTCCACTTTTTCCAAATTAATTTAATGAAGCTTTTTTTATTCCAAAGAAACTCATTTATATTATATGGGTGAGTATTTTTCCCATATGGATTTTCAAACATATCAGTTAAAGCAAACATAAACCAAACCAGCCAGCCATGAAGTGAATCGCAACATCACAAACTTTTATTTGAAACAAAAAAAAGTGTTTGAAAAAAGGACAAAAATACAAGCTTGTACGGAACCGTTTTAGTGAGGAAAAGAACTATGACCCCATGAAGCATTGCAAATGATTTTAAATTAAAAACAATGGAGAAATATCTACCTTATTTATTTACAGGAGGAAGTAAACTATTTTCTATGAATGTACGACTTCTGATTCATTAAACGCTACAGGTAAATAACTAGAAAAATAGCAAAGTGCAGTAACATAAACCATAAAACGTATTTGTGCTAGTAATCAGTGTTTATAATAACGATAATTAATTAAAATAACTAAGAAACACCAGTTTCAATATCAAAATTTCACGCCCCATTCACTCCTATTATAAGGTTTGGAAGAGCCAGGATATTTTTTAATATATTTCAGATTGTGTTCGTCTGAAAAGAAGATAGTCATATTCATAATATACACCTAGTCTAGCGTGAGGGTGAGTAAAGTAAATCATAGGCTAATTTTCATTTTTGGGGGAACTATCCCTTTAAGAACAACTGACGAATGACAACAAATTGTATCTTAAATTAAATAAAGAATAAGAATGTTTCCATCTTATGACAAAGTAAAAACTATTTAAGATATATATTTTTTAATGCGATTAGACACGACACACGGGGAAACCAATAACATTTGACGTCATAACTCGTGAGACGTCCTAACCGTTAAATTTGAATGTTTGAAGGAATTTCTCACTGAATAACGTTTTCAATTTCGGTCTATACGTCACATCTATATCATAAACGGGCTCAGAAGACTTGAAATATAGATGATAAATCATGTGGGTTATTTTTACCAGCATAATATTTGATCACTGCCACACAACAATAAATAGTAAGATGATTAGCCAACTTTTAAGGTTTGAAAGCTCTGACAGTCTCTCTCCATCGATGCATGTGGAAACCGAAACTCGGACATTGTAAGAAACACAAATCATAACGGTTTTGTAACAACGTAAAGGTGAGTCAATTATCACAATTTTCATTTTGGGGTGAACCGTTTATCAATGAATATGTTAGTTGAATACACCCAACAGTAGGATTCACCTCACCTCCACGTTTATCAATGCATATGTGGAATACGGTTGACAGCAAACATCCGATAGAAACAAGTCAAGATTCACTTCACCTCTCCATCCGCTTCTGCGCCTTC
>NC_138725.1:40448250-40495750 GCF_965113295.1 Leuciscus leuciscus | reverse complement strand
GGTGTTTTGTGGTTAACATGACTTGATATGACTGGCTCGTTCATCACACTCTGGAGCTAGAAAGTCAAGTTGAGCACTTTGCATTTTGAGCGACAGGATCTCTTTCAGTGTGCGGCTGTAAACGGCATCTGTGTGCGTAGAACTGTGTAGTGCACACACAATATATGGTATGGTAGTGTGCCATTCTGAACATACTGTAGCCATATACTGTCAAGATGTTTGACCGCTCCATAAGAAGTCAATAATCAGCGACGCACATGCAGAGTGTGACATTGCTCATGTTCTCATCCTGCAGGCGGATCTGGAAGTCTCCATGTCATTGTTTAAATGATTCCCCTTCACTAAACTGGGAACGAACCCAAGCAAGAAGTACACGTGAAAGCACCTCAGGAGGGGAGCATGTTCAGCGGGGAGCTTTTCAATAATGGATGTACCACATTGAGCTCCCGTTAATAATGTGTTCCTGTCACCGCGGGAGACAGAAAACCGCATTTTAGAGGCGGACGAGAGAATAATGGGATGCAAAGTTAGGGAAACTTAGTCATAACTCACTCTGGCTCCTTTTCAAACATTTTCTGTGTCTTTTGGCTTTGTTTAACAGGCAAAAAAAATAAAAAGATAAGACATAAGCATTGTGATTTTTAGAGCACAATGGCTTGTTAACCCATGAACCTCATCATCGAAGCTGTTATTATCGTAATTGTGTTTTTTGATTATAGTGTTTTCATCAATCTAATTATGGATTGAAGCAATGATCCATATGTCAGTGAACATTAGTGTAATAGACAAGATTTAAAGGAATGTTTCAGGTTCGATCAAGTTAAGTGGAAAGCTGTTGAAAATCATTTTATTTCACTCCTTAGTTTGTTAAAACAAAAATTGTGTTCACATGAATACATTGGAAATCTATGAGGCAAGATTGTGCAAAGGGTTTAAAAGCAGTTATTTGAACTCTAAAGTCAATGGCCTTTTAGTGGTGGGGCTACATTTCTAAAGCTGGATGCATTGCACACTGTACTATATTTATAATAGTCCTTTATGATCGTTGCTTGTCAGACTGTATGAACATGATCCTCGCTGTAAGCCATGTCACACTATGGGGTCTCAGACTGACAAATCGTGGCCAAAATCATACAACATGCTTCCAGCTCAAGTTGATGAAGTTCACGTTCAGAGTAAATTTTAAACATGCAGTCTATGATCAATAAGTTATGACAACATGTGTTATTACATTGCTTTAACTTATCAACATTGCATAAGTAATTGTCAATTTAAAAAAAAAGTTATACAAGATTCAACTCATTAAAGGTGCTCTAAGGGATGTTGGGTGAAGTCACTTCTTGTTGACGTTCAAAGTATTGTCAAACAAAACGGAGGCCCTCCCTCCTCCTCCTCCTCATCCCGTCCCCTCCCCCTCCCTTCCGTGCTTCCTGAAACAGTCATGAACCATTTAGAAAAACCAAACTGGATTTACCCACCTGTCCAGCAAAAACAGAGCCACCTGAATTTCGGATTGGAAGCCCTTCTGCCGGCGGAGTTCCCGCCACCTTTTGAACGCTTTTCCGATGTCAATTCGGGACTTTGCGCGTTCCTTCTCCTTTTCTTTGTTATTTGTTCATCGGAATGTCGTCTCTTTGGTCGTGTGTCGGCCATATCAAAATTCTCAAGAATATACATTTTTAACGTTAGTCATGCTTCTCTCTCCTCCACTTCCCACGCCCCAACCCCCACCCCCAAATCATTCTTGTCGGTTATTGGCTGGAACACTGTTTGTTATGTTTCGTGGTCTAGGCTAGGCCAGTTTGTTTTTCTTGCCGTTTGTGGAGCCTGGGCTGTCTACAGAGATCGCAGTGTGTTCAGGAGACAGGCAGCTAGCGGATAGTGAGGAGATGTTTGCTGTATGTGACAAAAAAATGTTTTGCCTAAAAAACGTGTGACATCGCTTAGAGCACCTTTAAGCCAGTGTAATGTAATTTAAGTTGAAATTACTTAAACATTTATTGTACTTAAATTTAAGGCAGCAACTTTTTTTTTACCGTGTGGTATCCTAATGCATGTTGTGTAGAAGACATAGTTAGTTGATTTTTATCACACTATTTTCATGTTGACATGTATAATGTTGAAATTTTGTGGCTATACTTTTTAAACGGCTTTAATGTTTATCTCAGTGCAATCTTTCTCTATAGACCTTATGCGCCAGAGAAACAAGCACACAGCCATCTTTAGATTTTTGTTTTTAAACTTCTGTTATAGCGGCTTTGTATATTTCTATGGCATTGCTGTCGAAGAGTAATTAACTGGTGTAGTGGATTTACTTACTGTAGTTAATGAAAGTTATCATGAGCATTGTAATGTTTGAAGCGGATGTCATAACCAATGTCAGTTGACCGGGAAGTTTTTTAAAACCAGCGGCTCTTTCATGAATCCGTAAGATCTTACCTTCATGCTGTGGAAATACAAATCGGAAGACGAAACGCTGAAAAGGGGCGGGGTTACATATGGTCTATAGACCAATTATAGGTTTGTAAACATCCGGGATGCGCGCGCATCGTGGTTGCAGAAAGACCCGTTTAACAGCTGATCATTACACAGATACGGATAAGAATAATACTAATAGCTCAATTTAAAACATTTTTTATATATATTTGAGTTTATATTTAGTTTTCGGAATGTTCTCCGCGTATTTTTTTTTATCACTTTTGGTCCCGACATGCGCAGAAGAACCTGCGTGACGCCGTGTGACGTAGGGTGATAATTCCCCTATAGATTCCATTTTAGGCATTACTGTAAACAAGATTTTAACTTGGGGATAAGTTTAAATTATTTTCTGTGGTAATTGATAGCATGTCACTGATACAATTCATAGAGCCTAAAGTGTATTAAACTTGGACATTGCTTAAAGGGATAGTTAATTCGGGGATAGCCATTGAATTTCATAGAATGGACAAAAATACTACGGAAGGCGATGACTACTGTCAACTGTTTGGTTTCCCACATTCTTCAAAATATCTTCTTTTGAGTTAAGCAGAAGAAAGAAATTCATAAAGATTTAGAACAATTTGAGGGTGAGTAAATGAGGAGAGAATTAGTGAACTATCCCTTTAAGTAAATTAAACTTCCAAATTAAATGTGGAGGAAAAAATCGATAGCAAATCCATTTCTTCTAGTTTTTAAAACTCTTTCCCTCACAAACATTGCCTATTTGTCTTACCCCTCTCAAATGTGAGAGCAGATTTTGTTCCCATGGCTGTGCATGTCCACATTAATAAGCGATTTGACATTTGTGTCATGCTCTCTGTGTCCGTCTCTTGTGTCTTTACCCATTGGGGACTGAGCAGGCCTCATCGTCCAATCAGAAGCCGAGCCCTTCTGCTGATGCTTTGAAAATGGATGCAATGCCAGAGGCGCTAAATACAGTTAATGGTCAATGAATTCAAATGTCACCATTATCTGATCGCATCTGCAGTTCCGAGAATAAATCCATGTCCTTTTAGTGCTTCCCTTTCAGTCCACTTCCAGTACTGGATCATTCATACTGATAATGAAATCAATTCATGCTAATATAAAGATAAATATAATACTATACCTAATACCTGTTCTAGATTTACTTTCCATTATGTAAATTATATCAGCACAAACACAGTTTTTCTCTGCTTTGATTTCAATGACAGGTATAAATGCAGAGATCATATGAAGCGATCAGATGTTCTCACCTTTGTTGGGGTTGAGCTGATCTCCCTGGGAGCTGACTCATCACACACACACACACACACACACACACACACACACACACACACACACACACACACACACACACACACACACACACACACACACACACACACACACACACACACACACACACACACACACACACACACACACACACACACACACACACACACACACCGTCCATCCATTGCTGTGGGTATTGTAGACTGGCAGAGGGTGCAGGTGGTGCTGGACTGGTGCAGACTTCGTCCCGATGCTCCCGTGCCAGTGCCATCTGTCATCAGCTACAACATCTGCAAATCCAAGGTGCCCTTGATGCCCGGTGCCACTGTGGCCCGTTTGGATTTCTGCAGGGGGTCGAGTGGGTAGAGAAGCTGCTCCCAGAGCACTAATCACATCTTCATCACTAATCATCATGGTTTGATTGTTGTTGATTTTTATTATTCTAGCAGTGCTGTTACAGGATTGTTTTCCCGCTTATTTTCCCATATCTCATATCAGATGGCTCACCCCATACCACCCACCACTGTTCAGTTGAAGTATATTTGTTTCGTGCAGAGCGAGCAAGACAAAGGCAATTGTGGCTTGGAAGTTATAACTAAGATGTTTAGATGAGTTGAGGAAACTATCCATTTCAAATGAGAAGAGTAATACTCATCATAATGGAGTATGCTGAGGTCTTGAAATTCTTCCATACCTGCAAGGCATCCATTAGACCACATTGCAATTAACATTCTTGGCTATGATCCTGATTACTTTGTAAACAAAGCTCTATATTGATTTAGCAATAACATATAACTAGATTTCTGAAGTGGTGTCTGCCCATGCTGTCATGATGATGGGGTGTTTTAGGTGGTTATTATTAGTGCATCAACATGAGACGCTGTGTGTCTCAAGCTTTGATATTATAGCTGCGTTTAGCTCCAACACTCGCGAAAAACCACAAGCCGCGTCTCGGACAGCGCATGATTCCGAATTCAGTTCTCTTCCACAGCTTATATGGCAAAATACACACAAAATTATGTCAATAGCCTATATATTGGAGACATGCAGCTCTTAAAGTGACAGCAGTCTAATAAACCTGCTTCCGCCTGTGTGCTTAATGTTAATCAAACAACAAAAGAGAAAGAGAAACAAAGAGAAAATCACCTACTGCTCTCTTGTAGCTTTAACAAGATCAGTATGTGTTTAATTCATACAGTGAAGACTAAACAGAGTTTTATTTTTACATTTGATTATTCTATTTCTGTTGTTAAATAAGCCTACTGTAGGATTACCTGAAACTCTAAACCCCCTTGTTTACACTGACATTAAAATGAGTTACTTTTTATCATAAATTGTTCAATTATAACATTATTGCAATGTAAATCACACAAGTTTTGCATTAGGGCATTTATTGAAGAAAAATGCGATATGTGATAACTTAATGCGATATTTGATACAATAATGCTTTAATTGTGTAAAATAAATTTGTTTTACTGTTGCATTAGATTTACTAAGTTAATATTAAAGGGGGTCGCACACCGGACGCGCGCGTCTAGGACAACTCTCACCTGAAAATCCGATAACATCAGCAATTTTCATTCAAGCAGCTGATTTCTGTAAATGAATATAAAACTATATGTATATTGCAGCACAGGGTGAAGTCAGTATACATTAACTTAAATTTAATATAAAACTATGTAAATGGCGCTCTGTGGATTACACTCATGTGTGTACACTCATAGAGAATAATGTGTTCGAATTTAAAAGACGTGGCGCTGCGCGACCAGTGTACAACCCCCTTGAGACTTGTGTCAAGAAAGAATAAATTTTTAATATATATTTACGGATTGCTGTTTTTCCCTAAATTGCTTTTGAATCATAATGTGTACTGCAGACTTAGGGCCAGATTTACTAAACGGGGCAGGTTAGCACGAGAGCGCAATGCCACAAAAGCACAGATGGGAAAGTGGAAAGTTCTGTGCATGATCTACTGATGATGCACAAATGAAAGAACACAGCCGGATTATTTCCATAAATGACCAACGCAATCTATCAAGAACAGTGCAACTTAGTGATTTTTTTGGGACAATAAATAATAGCACAAATACCAGTAAATTGAGTAAAGTAAACACCTTGCATGATTCATTTAAATACTCTCCTCCTATAAATGTTGTGTCTGAAAGGGAAACTCCTACAAATGCATATGCAATAAGGTCAGCCGCAAAAATAACTGTGTCCATGCCTTTTCAACGCAGATTTTTCACTGCGTGTCTTTGGTAAATCCTGACAGTAGTTTTTTTAACGCCAAAAGAGGGGTTGTGTTGGCGCAGGTTGTTAGTAAATCTGGCCCCTAAGCTTGCAAACTAAAAGCAGATTCTCCTTTGGAAATGGAAAATGCAATTTATTATATTGTTACAAAATAAATTTAATATGAACTTCAATATGTTAATTTGCTGTGTGATTGCAGGGGACCAAAACAACCAATTGAAGAAAGCGAGGTGACATTTAAAATTCTGCAGAGCACCAAAAACAGTTATCGAGGACGGAAATCTAAAAGAGAAAGGGAGAAAAGGATGTCTGTTTTGTTGCCTAATAGGCGACTGGGGAAAAAGAGGCCTAAATCAGAAAGAGTAAAGCTCTGAAAAGGGAAGACAAACAAACTAAAAGCATCGGCACCAAGATCTCAACAAGCCGCGCCAAAATTGTTTGGCACTCGTGGGTTTTAAAAGGAACACCTGCGAAGCGGCAGTCGCTCCTTTACATTCTCCTGAAACCCCGCTGGTCAGCGCTCCACTACTTGGCATCTGATCCTTTAGCCTGTGCCTTCAGACGCCAAGAAGAAAGGAAATCGCTCAAGACATAAGCTCGCGTTTCTGTGGTGATAAAAGATTCAGTTCCCCCTGCACAATTTGTCACCTGTGTGTTTGTTTTCCCACCCCCCGAGTCGAGAGCCCACCTTAATCTAAATGAGCTCATTAGTTGGCAGCGTTCGCCGCACAGGTTCACATAATGAGGCTCATAAACACGGGCGCCATCCACTAAATGAGGCCTGTCACCTCACGTTAGGCGAGTTTGCATAAAATACCGGCTCATTTAAATGAAAACATTTTCATTCGAAACTTTGCCCGGAAAATGGTTGTTTTGATGAAAAATATGTTCAGCTTCAGTCTTCATGCTGAACTCACGGTCTTGGAATGTGTAGGGTCGACTGCTTTATGCTGAATTCCCAAGAAGAAAATAGAGGTGGATTTTTCGAGGTAGACTATTGTGCCTGTTGGACGCAGCTCAAAGGAAAGGTATGGAACATAAAATGTGGGTCTTCTCGGTTTCCTGTGTTTGGGTTGAGGTCCCATGGCGCCGTGCAGCATGCTGGCAGCGGCTCGGAGCATATGGCTCCATAAGGTGATTTGTGGATTGCTTTCCTTGCATGGTGGGCAGGAGGTTTAGGGTTCAGCTCAGGACAGCCCAGAGAGACTGAGGAAGGCCTGAGCATTGTGTTGAATTATTGGGGCCTTATTTTGTTACTAGTAATGTTTTTTGTTTTTTTTTTATCCCTGAAGGGGAATAATAGTAAAAAAAAAAAAAAGGAAAAAAATATGATTTTTAAAATCTGAAAAATGCATTTAAAAGAAAATGAAAGCTGTGGACTTATATTCTCTTGCCCCTTTACCAAACCAGTTGGCTTTTAAAAAAAAAAAATGTATTAATCAAAGTACATTTCCTCTCAAACTGGGAACTATAGGTGCATCCCATTTCGCGTACTTATGCACTATTCTATGCTGTTTTGCACTGTAAGTAGTGCGAGTACGAGTAGTGTGCTCACTCTGAAAATTCCAAAAGGAAAAAGTTTACTTTAAATACCCGGATGAAGCACTTAATTAACAAAAAAACGAAGTGTGGAATGTTGGACACTTCATACACTCAACTGTCGCAGCTTAAATTACGCAGCTGAGGTAAAGGGGCTATCAGACTCAGATGTTGGATGACAAAATAGCCATATAAAATTCATACACTACAAGGTTGAAAACAATAAGTCCGTAGAGCATAAGCCCATAGTGCATAAGTGCATAGTACATAAGAACATGGTGCATAAGTCCGTAATACATAAGTGCATACATAAGAACATGGAGCATAAGTCCGTAGTACATAAGTACATAGTACATAAGAACATGGTGCATAAGTCCGTAGTACATAAGTGCATAGTACATAAGAACATGGTGCATAAGTCCGTAGTACATAAGTGCATCGTACATAAGAACATGGTGCATAAGTTTGTAGTACATAAGTGCATAGTACATAAGAACATGGTGCATAAGTCCGTAGTACATAAGTGCATCGTACATAAGAACATGGTGCATAAGTTCGTAGTACATAAGTGCATAGTACATAAGAACATGGTGCATAAGTTCGTAGTACATAAGTGCATAGTACATAAGAACATGGTACATAAGTCCGTAGTACATAAGTGCATCGTACATAAGAACATGGTGCATAAGTTTGTAGTACATAAGTGCATAGTACATAAGAACATGGTGCATAAGTCCGTAGTACATAAGTGCATAGTACATAAGAACATGGTGCATTAGTCCGTAGTACATGAGTGCATCGTACATAAGAACATGGTGCATAAGTTCGTAGTACATAAGTGCATAGTACATAAGAACATGGTGCATAAGTCCGTAGTACATAAGTGCATCGTACATAAGAACATGGTGCATAAGTTCGTAGTACATAAGTGCATAGTACATAAGAACATGGTGCATAAGTTCGTAGTACATAAGTGCATAGTACATAAGAACATGGAGCATAAGTCCGTAGTACATAAGTGCATAGTACATAAGAACATGGTGCATAAGTCCGTAGTGCATAAGCCCATAGTGCATAAGTCCATATTGCATAGTATATAAGTGCATAAGTTCATAGTGCATAAGTCCATAATGAATAAGTGCATAGTGCATAAGTCCATAATTAATAAGTGCATAGTGCATAAGTTCATAGTGCATAAGGGCATAGTGGATAAGTGCATAGTGCATAAGTTCATAGTGCATAAGTCCATAATGAATAAGTGCATAGTGCATAAGTGAATAAGTTCATAAGTTCATAAGTTCATAATGTATAAGTTCATAGTGCATAAGGGCATAGTGGATAAGTGCATAGTGCATAAGTGCATAAGTTCATAGTGCATAAGTGCATAGTGCATAAGTTCATAATGTACAAGTTCATAGTGCATAAGTTCATAATGTATAAATTCATAGTGCATAAGTGCATAAGTTCATAATAGGTGCGTTCCATTCGACAGGGTCCATGCGCAGTGTTCACTGCTCCCCTACTCCCTGAGCACGGTATATCAGTTGAAGTGGACTTCACTGACAATAACCGCTCATTTGAAACGCCCTGCAAACGTCATCAAAGAAAGTCAACGACGGGGTCGCGCAGATTATGATATAACATAAATATATATAGGACTACATTCATATTTTAATTTTAATTATTATATGATATATTTACAATTATATTGCACTATTTTACAACTACCTAAAATTAAATCACTTTACTTCACAAACTAGCTAAGCTGGCTGCATTCGCTGAGGTAAATTATAATCATCAAAAATAGTATATGAATTATTCACAACAATAACCGTTAAAAATACTGTCATTTGTATGACAATGGCGAAATGTATGAATACTTACACACATACGTAAACTCCTCGCGAAAATGACAGTTGGGTGATCATCGCTCTCCACTTCCTGTGAAGTGATGTATCGATGTTCCCTTATTCCCTATGCCGTGTGCAGTGCCCTTCGAACTGAACATGTTCGCTTCCTTCGGATTGGAATCTCACTTAAGATGGCGGAATACCCTGTGAAGTCCACTTCGCAGTCCACTTACGGTCAAATGGAACGCACCTAATGTATAAGTTCATAGTGCATAAGGGCATAGTGGATAAGTACATAATGCATAGTATAAGAGCATTGCGCATAAGTCCATAGTGTTTAAGTACATAGTTTATTAGTGCATAAGTGCATAGTGTATAAGTTCACAGTGCATAAATCATAGTGCATAAGTGCATAGAGCACAAGTACATACATAGTGCATAAGTCCAGTGTATTGTGAATCAAATTTTTATTGCTGAAAAAAGCTTTTTTGTTTTTAGATGGTAACCAGAATGTTGCACTGCAGTTGCTAGGGTGTTCAAATTGTTTTTTAGAATTTTGTGTTTATGCAAGGGAGTTTTAGGTGGTTGCTAGGCCTTTGCTTTGCATTTACTATACCAAATAGTTAGAAGTGTTTTTTGGCCTGTTGCTAAGGTGTTCTAGATGGTTGCTAGGTATTTGCTACACAGTTATAAAGTGTTTGAACGGCACTGGGGTTGAATACATATAGGAACGAGAGCTGAAACTCAAAGCAGATGGTTGTGTTGGCACCTGTCTCGCTCTAAAATCTGTTTGGAGCTGTTTTCCACATGTATAAAACAGTCAAGACCTTCATGTGCCAAAAAAATAAACACCTCAGATTTAACCCTCCACGCACAGCGAGTCTGTCTCAGTAACATATACACCTAATGTGATTTGAGAGTATTTTTCTCATGTGCCATCATGTCATATAAGCTATAGTCGCCACATATTTCAGATACATCAACTTAAAACAGCGTGTATGGTCTTGAAGACGAAACGTTTTTTTTAATGGATTAAACGGAAGACAGTCACATTAATCTGCATTACGAATAAACGTCTCCAGATGAGACAATGGTTATTGTCATTAGAGTCTCATTAGTTGATGATTTTTTACGTACTAAAACAGCGACAGTTAGGGAAACCACAAATTGTCGCCACATTTTAACAGAGAGGAAGTTGTGTTACGGTCCCAAAACACACTTAAACTGTGCGTATTTATTGCTAATTAAAATGGCATTGAAACTTTTACAGCTGTTCTGTGTTCAGAGTGATGCTTGCTCATGGAAAACTTACTGCCATAATGCAAGGGTGCAGCCAAAGTATTGTGATGTGGTTGCTAGGGTGTTCTGAGTGGTTGCTAGGTGGTTTCTTATATGGGCCCAAGTCAGAAGATTCCATTCTCAAGTCTCTGTGATATTCTGGTCTCCGATCCCTCCGTCAGTGGGATTTTTGCTGCCCATTTTGTCACTTATATGTGAAAATCATATGTCTGATCACTTAGAAACTGAAGAGTAAACAACAGTAGTGATGACTGACTTTGCAAATACTGACAGTTTTGATCTAGAGCCGTTGACATGCAGACAGATGTCTGTGGTCACAGCATTGCAGCCTGTGCTGTTTTGAGCATCTCATGACATGAGTGTCTTAATCCACAAATATTTCTCTTAAACTTTGAGTTCTGTTCTATTCGCAAGTTGATTTAAAAAATAAATACATAGTGTTCCTTTTATGTTTTCAGCTTCCTGGTTTTCTATTTTCAGTCTCTAAACTGTCGATCAAAAGTTTGGGATCAGTAAGATTTTTAATGTTTTTTAAAAGAAGTCTCTTATGTTCACCAAGGCTGCATTTATTTGATGAAAAACTGTTTTCAAAAACAAAAACATTTCTTGATCATCAAATCATCAAATTAGAATGATTTCTGAAGGATCACGTGATCATGAAGACTGGAGTAATGATGCTGAAAATTCAGCTTTGATCACAGGAATAAATTACATTTTAATATATATATTCAAAAAGAAAACAGCTTTTTTGAATTGTAATAATATTCAACAATATTACTGTTTTTGTTTTGTTTTTTATCAAATAAATGCAGCCTTGGTGAACACAAGATACTTCTTTTTCCCAAACTTTTGAACGGCAGTGTATGTTACAGTTTTTAATGTCACATTTTGTAATATTTGCGTTGTTTTATTTTTGCAACTGCCTAGCTTGCCTCCTTAGAGGAACGACCTCTAAGGAACGAATATATATATATAAATATTTATTTTTTCATAAAACTATGCTTTTCTTGTTTTACACTTCATGCATGTTTATTGAATGTTAAATAAGTTAATAATTATAACAAAAGTGAAGATTTTTTTTTTTTTTTTTTGCCAACTGGCTATGTTTTACTTAATTAAGGGTATATTTACACAACAACGATGTACTAAAAACTGTATTTTCTGTTACTGTTTTTTCACGTACAGGCGTCAACGTTGTCAAAACGATCCCGTTCACATGGATCCACGAGAACGACTAAAAACGCTGTATTATCATGCCAGGCCAGTAGATGGCGATGTCACTTTGTAAATGCAAGGGAGTAATAAAAACAAAACAAAAAATCCTTCACCAGGACAGCCCTATTTAAGGGCACCCTGTGGGGTTCCTTCAAAAAAAGTTTGATATTTAAAAATGAAGAAATTCAGATGTAAATGTGAGCATTGTAATTTTACTGTTGTTATGTAAAATAGTAATAATTTACACTGAAATATTACAATAGTAATTTCTTATTTTTTTATTTAATAATTTTTACATTATAATCATTTGATTTTTAATCGCATTGTAAAATAAAAAAAAATTCATTCCCCCTCCAACCCCTAAATCGTGCAACCATAATGCACTTCTTAGAAATGTTGTGGAAGAGCAAAGTTATTTAATTACAAAGGACATCCTTAGGGAATATATATATATTATAATACAGGTTAGTTTAGGAATTAAACTTGTTACGGAACAATTATATTAATATTATATTATATTATATTATATTATATTATATTATATTATATTATATTATATTATAAAAATGCTTGTATGAACAGAAAAAACAAGACACCCTGAAAGCGAAAAGCTGTGACAGTATATTGATGACGAGGTTTCTTCTCTTTATCCGCTCTGGCTCTGTCCTGAACCTGAGTGTCACACGGGGTTAGACACGGGGTGAGACACGCTGCTCTGTGATTGGCTGACAGTGAGCAGCACTGGGGTTGAAAACATGTAGGAAAGAACGAGAGCTGAAACTCAAAGCAGATGGTTGTGTTGGCACCTGTCTCGCTCTAAAATCTGTTTGGAGCTGTTTTCCACATGTATAAAACTGTCAAGACCTTCATGTGCCAAAAAAATAAACACCTCAGATTTAACCCTCCACGCACAGCGAGTCTGTCTTTTACAGTAACGCTCAGAGTCATATACTGTAATCATGAGAGTGCTGTTTTTACGCATGCAGCTTATAGACATCATGTGTGTTAAATTAGATTTAAAAAATGCCAAAGCAAGTGGATGCTAAAGACCAATGAGTACATTTTTTGCTCAATGATTGTTAATTATTGTATTATATTATTTTATGGATATTTTATTTCAGTTTTAGTTTGGGTTATTTTAGTAGGCTACATCAAGCTAAAATTATAATTTATAAAAAAAATGTAAACAATATATTTCATTATTTTATAATAGTTAGGCTAGTCTATTTTATTTCAAGTAATGAAAATGTTTTTTATGGTTTTATTTGAATAAATAAATAATCAGTTTTTTTTAGCCTGTTATGGTTGTTATAGATGACACTATAAGTGTATAAGACACTATCTTTTTTTGTGAAATATTTTGTGTACTTGTTAAATGCCATTTGTTTTGATATTTTGTTATCTCATTTTTGTTTAAAATTGAGGAAATGTGAGTGTTTTTTTATGTTGTTGAAAAATAAATCAAAACTTATTGTCATTAGGTTTTATCCTCTAAAGACCTTTGGTCATGCCAGGTTATTAAAATAAAACCTTTTTTTATTCTTTTTTTTTATATCATTGTCATTTTAACTTGATGTTGCCTACTAACATAGCTCAAACTAAAACTGAAATAAAATAGCTATAAAATAATAGCCTATCTCATTGACACTAAAATAAACCTGCTGTTGGCATTAGATTTCCATTGTTTTAGTGGTTGGTGCATAAAATAACCACAGCAACAATCATATTTTATTATTGCATAAATGAATTATGAACCATTATTTTATGTATTCTTAACATTTAATATTTCTCTTATACATCCAAATGCTCTTAGGAAGATATAGACAGGGTTGGCTTCAGCAGTATATCTGTGACGGTGGGGGTCCTGCTCCATCTCTATGTTCAAGGGTGTTAAAACAGTTTGAGTGCTCTGATCTGTGTGAATGCTGTGATCTGATCCAGCAGAGGGCGCTGTAGCACGCGCTTCTCATGCACGCGCACCTGTCCAACTCAACTCTCACTCGAACAGCGACAGCGAGTCAAACCACTAATTGCCACCATGTTTTCACACATGGTAAGTCGTGTTTCAATTCCAAATACATTTAAATGTGCGCTTTCATTGCGAATTAAAAATGACATGGAACATTTTACAGCTTTCATGCCCTTAAGGTGAAAGATGAAAGAAAGAACTCGTTCACTTTACAATAATACACATGCAACGTGAGACGATATAAATAGTGAAGAAATTATTCATCACAATGTCAAATAAACAGTGCATAATGCTATCTTAATCATTATATTGCTGTTTAAAAAGTAGGCTATTTGTTTATTCATTGTTCGCATTGTTGATTTTATAGTTATTAAATCTGTAGAAAGGTTAAACCCATGAATATTAATAGTGCTACATTTGAAGGAAAGTGGGTTTTTTTCCTGATCAAACTGAATGTCAGTGAGATGACTGTTTAGGCTACGTGGAGGTTTTCTGTCTTCATCCTTTATTTTGAATATTTATCCCAATGTTTGTCATCAGATTTTGAAGGAATGTCCACATGATTTGTGTTTGCTTTGTAGTGATTATCAACACATGAGAGATGCATTGTTCTGTATTAAAACCAAATGGAGAGTATAACAGCGTGATGGACTGCTGTGTAATGTTACTCAAATCTATTACCTCAACATTTCGGAGAAACTGATTATCTTGATTTAACCAGGAAAGCCTCCCATGAAAACATTTTTCTCAGAAACAAGGGTGAAATAATACTAGAAATAATCCATAAGAAAGTTATTTAAACATGAGAAAAGTCTAGTATTTTGTTAATATCTTGTTAGTTATCTGACTGTGTGGAATACCAGGACATGCTTTCCTATTTTATTTTTATTTTAAATGCATATTTATTTTTATTTATAAAATGGTTGTCAAAAGCAAAATAGCTCAAATGTATAACATATGTCTCGAATAAAGCATGGCAAAGTGCATGTAAATATATGATTTCTTTCAAACAGAACTATTCAGCTTTTTTCCAAATTGTATAATTTAAAAAGAATAATGTTTGTTATGACAGAAATGGTTAGAGAGTGTGGGATTGGGACATGATCCTGGCTGTGCTGTTTTTTGTTTTGTTTTTGTTTTATGGAAGTAAAGGCTTTTTGGGATTGGGACTGTTTTTATTTTTTATTTTTTTATTTTAAGAAAAAAAAAAAAATGGGACATGACCCTGGCTGTTTTGTTGCGTTTTGTTTTTTATGGAGGTTTGGGGATTGGGACATAATCCTGACCTTTTTTTTTTTTTCTTTAATAAATTATTATTTTATTTTATAAATAAACATTTTTATGGATGTAGAGAGTTTGGGATTGGGACATGACCTGGTATTAAATTTAATTCAAAATTTGTTTTATTTATTTTGTTTTATTTTATTTTATTCATTTTTATGGAGGTAGAGAGTTTGGGATTGGGACATGTCCCTGGCTGTTAATTTAATTTAATTGAGTTGAATTTTATTTTATTTTCTCCTGGGCAGACTTAAAAATTTGTGAGTCTTGTAATTTCTGCAATTATATCAATATTATGTTGCACTAAAGTTCAGTTTTGTTCTAAGGGATTATACAGTATTGTGTCTGTCCATAATTTCATCATTTAAATCAGCATTTTGTGGGATCCGTATAATCAGTTCCTTAATGAAGCAGGTGCTTGGACAGGTGTTGTGCTCCTTCTGCACAGCTTCCACACTTTGGGAAAATCCATATTCGGCTTAAAAACATACAACAATAAATGCACATTTTACAGATCTTTCTTCAGAGAAAGGGTTCGCATAAGAGGAGCTAGGCCTATCTATTGTTTGCTTTGCTGCGAGGCATCGCACGTCATTGATCAAGACCTTGGCTGGATTTCTTTCGACATGCACTTTTATTAAATTGGTTTGCTGTTGGGTGAAGGCAGCTGGAGACAAATCAAGTGGCAGATGAGCTGGCAGGCCGTGCCACAAGTGTGAGGTGAGCGCTAGAGAGATAGACAGATGGACGGACAGATAGAGCAATGATTTCCAGTGGAAAGACAGGAATGGTAAGCTAGCGAGGATAAGAAGCAGCCTGGCATTATCCCGTGCCCTTTAGTATTTAAAGGATGCTGGCATAGCATTTAGGTATTTGGGGTGGCACAGCCACGCAGAAAGCACGCTCACACAAACCCCCCAACAATCATTTGCTTTATGAGGTCTGCTGATGCCATGGTAACCCTCCTGTCCTGGGCACGGCTCAAGCGCTGATGTGCCAAAAAAATGCCATGGCAACTTTTTTTTTTTTTTTTACCCACGTTGCCCAGAAACCTTTGAGATTTAGTAAGTGAAACCAGTGGATTCACAAATTAGGCTCTGAGAGAGCAGAGAGAAACGTGAAGTTTAGTGTTTCCAGTTTCTATGCACAAATTGCCCAGAAACAGTGTGTGAATTATACTGTGACTTTAATGGAAGCACTTTGCGTAAAAAAAAAGGGTAAAACTATAGGGCTGCAATCCGTTCAGGCTCATCTCGCGTAACTCAAATTTTCCTTGGGCGCCCTTGCATCAAATTTAAACTCAACATAATATTTGTCGTACTCGTATTTACTTTCGTTCCTCATCATGAACGGTTCATCAGTCCAGTGTTTTATTAAAAACTCACTCTGCTGTGAAACATCTGACCTTTTCAGACAACAACACCATGAACCCATATTTTATACCCCCTCTAACCATTTTTCATGATCCAATCAATTTCTGATGGACAATCATTTGTTTATATCCTGTTTCACTCAGAAATATGTCAGATTGTGAAAGTTAAATTTTACAACAGGTTTGTAATGTGTAAAGTTAATTTAAAAGTGATAATGACAGTACTCATGTTTTGTTGATGTACCATCTGATACAGATCCTCAAGCCATTTGCTGTTGTTACTGTGTCCACTCCAAGTAAATGCGAATAATCTAAAATTACATTGAAATTGACCAATTTTAAAGGGGTCATATAATGCCATTTTTGTTCAAGCTAATATGATTATTTTGGGTCTAAATTAAAAGTTTGTAATATACTTTAATTAAAAATTCTCATTAGCATTGTAAGAAAACACACATTTTACCTGGTCAAAAACAGCTCTGTTTTCAGCACGCCGTTTAAGTGCATGTGTCTTTAAATGATAATGAGCTTTGCTCGCCCCGCCCCTCTGTTCTGTGGGACACCTTTTGAAATAATAACACAATAACCATAACGCGTTGTTCATTATAAACGTGGGATTATGAATTATATTGAGAACGTCGTACATAGAAAACATGCCGTAATGTACCCTGAGTGTAAACAGCCGCATTCATCGTGAAGCGTGCACGCGATTTGCAAAGATTAATATAAATAATAAAACGTTACACTCACTTCTTCTTCTGGAGGTGCAGCAGGAACACGAATAGTTGGTACCGATCCTTTTTTCAGGAGCAGCTTCTTGGCAAAACCAGCTTTATACTGACCCTCGTTTATAAAGCAGTCTGGTGTGTGAAATGACTCGCGCAAACATGAAAGCATTGACGTTGATCGTGGGGAATATTCCCTTCGAAAACAAACTCAGCCACTGCGTCTTCAGCGGTTCGGATTTAGGAACATCAAAATGACTGCTGTGTTCGTTATTACACCCATGAACAGAACACCACAATCGCTTAGACGCCATTCTGCTCATAGACAGTGCTCCAACGTATCAACAATGACCGCGCCGGTCCGCGGCCAGCGCGGACTATGATTGACAGCTCGCTCACGAGCGAGGGCGGGTCTGTGTTGAAACGCTGCTGTCAGTCAACAATCGTGGGAGGTGCGTCGATTTTGTGACGTCACACAATCGAACGGCTTGATTTGAGATGGGGGAAAACATATAAGAAGATAAAAAAAAAAAAAAAACACTGGATGGATTTGTATCATTTTATGTGTGTCTCGTAGAAGATTAAGTCACGGCAATTTCCTGCGGCGTCGCTATGACGACCAGGTACTATTGTGGAGGTACTATCTGCAATGGAAAACGGAGCGAAAAGCGAGTCGAGTTGAGCTGGTACTGGAAAAGCGCCATAATTGCTCTGCTCCAGCGATGCTAATGTAAATATATGCTGTGCTTTCTTCTCAATAACAAAATAACCACAACAGAAATGACAGTGGTGAGAAAGCCGCAGTTAAGAAAGCATCTGATCATAGCGATGTGGATATGTTTGCACGAGCTCCGCGATTCACCGGCATCATGTGTGGAGGTAATTAAAATTACACTGATATGATAGTTTGATTATATATTTGAGACTATATAGACTATATCTGGCTATGTGAGATTATAGTTTAAATTAACCCCGGCATTATCCTTGTGCTGTATAGTGAATACAGCACAAGGCACTAGCCTTAAGTACCTGTTACCACACAATACAAATATTAAAGCAAAAAATATATATGTATCAATGCAACTTTCATAAAGTAAAATCGCTAAAAGCCTTCCTTCCGCTGGAAAAAATAGTCCCTGACCTTGAACAGCAACAGAAGTTACATTATTTCGCCTACAGATGGCGGCAAAGACCGTCTTTATGAGTGAGTCCGTCAGTAGAGAAGACTTTTATATTGAAGAAAGGACTGAAACTTTGAAGCAAGACGCAACTGACAAATGACTAGCATGTGTCAGGCACTGGAATACTCTTGTCTTAAAGGACAAGATATTGCAGCGGACAAATCTTTAATTACGAATATAGGACTGACCTGAAGGAAAATGCTCTACTGTAAATGCAGGTACACTCACTTACTCGATCTCTCACAGTACTCTACTGTATAACGTTAAGCTTCAAAGAACAATATCAATGAGAATATGTTTACCTTGCTAAAGGCTGATTTATACTTCTGCGTCGGACCTACGCCGGAGCCTGTACGCTGTATGCAACGCGTTGGTTTTCATTTATACTTCTGCGTCGTTGTCCGCGTTGCCGTTGACAACGTGCACGTCAGGGTGAGGGTGACGTCAGGGTCAGGGTGAGGGTGAACCGTTGGGTGAAGCGGTCATGGCCGTGTTTTATCGTGAATAAAACACAGCTATTGACCAATCAGCATCAAGGACTGGAACTAACCGTTTTATAATAATTTGTTTTAATCATGACGTGCATTGGAAGAGATGCTCTCGGGACCGCGCGCGTATTCCTCACATCCTTTTGTTTTCCCGTCAAAAACGTCCCTAGTCCTTCACATACAAATTAGACTACAGGATTTATAGATGAACTAGGAAGTCGGGGAAAGTCTTATTTTTAAGTTTTTATTTTTTATTTTATTTTTTATTTTTTTATTTTTTTATTTTTTACAAGCTGTTCACACATTAGCAAAAAAAAAAAAAAAAATCTATAATACACAAAAATTCTCACAAATTGCCCCTTTAAGTGGACATTGGTGTTTAAAGTTGAATTACATTAAAGTTTAAATCATGGAATTAAAAGTGCTAGTTCCATAATGACATCATATTCCAGGATGTGACAGTTTTTGATGGGAAAACAACAGCACAAAGATACATAGTTTTAAGTCTATTGTTGTTTGTATTCATTGCTTGGTTTATGCCCCTCTGAAATGTTAGAATGACTGAAACATTTGATTATTTGACCAATGATCTTTGAAAATACCTATATTTTAAAAGAAGTTAATAACAAATATGAAAATGAACTTGATGTCCTCATTAGGTGTAAGCTGTCTGGCAATCCGTCACTTTAAAAAAACAACAAAAAAAACTTGCAGAGGTCAAAAGGTGCTGGGATAACACCTTATGGTGCCGACTGGTTAGGGTCAAGTATGTTTATTGATCATAACAAGCCGCAATATTTCTGTGTATCTCTATGAATTCAAACACTCAACTGTTTAAATGATATGAGCCCGTTACAGTATAACATTTCCATATTACCCTGGGTTATCTAGACGCTCTCTCTCTGAGGCCATGCCAGCTTAGTGCCAGTCCTGCATCACACACTCTCTCACACGCACACAAAGAAGTCTTGTTTAGCTTGTTTTAATTCCCTTAAATTAGGGAGCCGTGCCAAGTCCTGCACCAGCAGCCATCCCACCACAAGCAGACTTATAATTGTCCCTCATCTGACACGCAGGGTCTTCGTCACAGCTTTGTGTGTCTCTAAAGAGCGCTGCTGCTCCCAGGACTGCATGTGCTCTCTCATTCACTTTCACACATTACATGCATGCATGACTGCACCGTTTAGATGCGGCTGGACGAGGATAATCAGATAATCAGCACGGAAATATTTTGAACTGAGGAATGCCACTTAATTAAAAAAAAAAAATAAGAAAGAATTGACATGCTGCTTTCAAGCTAAAGGAAACTGTAGGACGCCCGCTTGAGCTTTACATTTTACATTAGGGACTGCAGCATGAACATTTACCACGGTAACCAGAGTTACTGCCAAAATAATTACCATATAGTTAGTTACTGCTTTCTCATCATAGTAAATTAATGTGGGATCTCCTTCAGACAGTGCAATCATTCTTTTGACTTTTTGTGAAATGTAATTTTGCATATTTTGAAAGAGATTTCTCTTAGTGTTTGTTCAGTGTAATAAAAACGATGGTATTTATATATTTTTAAGTAACTGAAATCATTTTAAAGAAACGTTGTCTTTATTATGTTATTTTAATCATTATGTTTTAAATAATGAAAGCATTTTGATTTGGTTTGGTCTTAATTATTGTTATAGATTTTAAATAATATAAATAATTTTCCAGCAATTTAGTCTTCATGTTATGTATTTAATTTTTTTGTTGTTGAAATAATTTTAAATGCAATCTGACTTCATTTATTTTAATAAATCAGTTTTTATATCTTATAAGTAAATCTAAATCTGAATAAAAAAAAAAAAAAATAAACACTTATAGCCAACATTTATAGCCAAATTTCTGCTGGCTAATCAGCCTGATCGATACATCAGTCTGATATAACTAAAGTTACCATATTTTTTTTTTTTTTTTTTTATTTTTTTTACAATTTCCTATTTATTTGCTACAATGTTACATAAGTTTCGTACATCATGGGTACATCATGCAAGTTTTCAGTGCAGCTTAAACTGTTAAACACACTAAAAACCATTGTAGGATCACAATTTATCCAGCCAAACCATAATACACATCAGCTTCCGGCCATCGCTGTACAATAGGCCTCATAAGAGCCTGGGTCAGACAGCAAGAATTAACAAACACAATATGTGTATACCATTGTGGCAATTCAATTTCACTAAAGTCAATTCAAATGAAAAATAAGGCAGGTAAGCGTAGGAAGCGTGCAGATTGACCACCCGTCGCTCTTGTAAACGCTGTCTTTGAAGTAAATATGTGTTTGCATGTACACAGAAACACTCTGGTGACACCCAGAGCCCAGTGTTGGTTGGCTGTGTGTGATCGGTGTGTGAGTAAGTCTGATGGCTGGCGCTGGCTCCGGATGGCTACAGCTGCCCGGATTGAGCTTCCTGGCGTTTTCTATGTCAAAGTCCTCTCTCCCTCTCGCTAACACATACTCACACAAACACAGGCATGCATGCTGGCTGCATCCTGCATCCTGCACGCACGCTCCTTCTGATTGGTGCTCGCTGGGCGCTTTTTCTTTTTTATTTATTAATTTTTTCCCCCATCCCAGGAAGAGGATTTCTTCTGGCAGGAGGCCGCGGGAATGGCGCTGGACAGGCAGGCTGACCCAGGGTTCAGGTGGCAGCTGTGTTATGACTTCTCTGCCAGGTCGTGGCTGATGGTATGACCACCCTATCTTTCTTTTTGCTCTCTTTTACTCGCTTAGCACAATGTTTCCCACTTTTTTTTCCCACTTCCTGAAACTCATTTTACACCAGATTGCAATCAAACAACAGTTTTCTATCTATCTATCTATCTATCTATCTATCTATCTATCTATCTATCTATCTATCTATCTATCTATCTATCTATCTATCTATCTATCTATCTATCTATCTATCTATCTATCTATCTATCTATCTATCTGTCTGTCTGTCTGTCTGTATATCTATATGATAAGATTGTTGCTGGTCTTCAAGCTGCTGGTAAATGAGTTTGCTGTCTATTGAATTGCTATGCACTTTCTGATTTATTGTGATTTAGTGTTTTATTTCTTTATATGATTATTTTATTTCACTTTTTATACTATTCGTTGTATAATATAGCAAAAACATACCGTTTCCGCATGTTTTAATCCTTTCGCAACATTATATGGCCTTCCTGAGGACTGGACTCTTTCAGCGCCAGCAGGTAAATTATTTAGTATTAATTAATTAATAATTAAAATGATTAGTATTATTTAATCTTAAACTAGGTTAATTACTGTTTTAATTCATTTCAGTGGTCAAATAAGGTAAAAAAATCAATTAAGGCAACAACTACATATTCCCCCCTGTGTAATTTGTAACAAGTCAACATTTTAATATAATAATTAAATTGGGATTATTAAATCCAATATCCTAATTAATGATTTAGAAAATCTCTTCAGAAAAAGGAGCTTTTTTTTAATCAAACATTGCATTATTGTTGGTTCTCCCAAGTCTGGATCTGAGAATATTTACATTTTTGTGCTACTTTCCCCTTTTCAATTAAGCCTAATTAATCATGGAAAGGGATGTAATGCACAACCCCTAAACACAGAGGGTCCTCAGATGAGGGATTTCAGAGACTTCTGTATACAGAGCCTTATCGGGGGATCTGACACAGTTTAAACCTCATGGGCCTTTCATAGAGACTGCCTGCTGTGCTACTGGCTATGTAGGGCAGCGAGAACCAGGCGCCCTGTTTGTGTGTGTGTGTGTGTGAGGAATAAGACCGGTGAAGAGCTTCAGTCCTTTGAGGACATACATGGAGCAAACTGGAGTTTAATGTTGCAAAATCATGGGAGAAAGGTACTACAGGTTGTGGCTTCTAGAGTTTGAGCAACTTTGGTTTGGGTTCCAATTAGAACCTAAAAGCTGCTTTAACAGCATGATGTCATAGAAGAACCTGCTTGAGTTCCACAAAGAACTTTTATTCCTTAGTTTTTAATGAAAAACATCCATGAATTGGTGCTTTAGAACACAGAAACCAACCGACTGATCTGAAAAGCTTATAATGAAGACTTACCGAACCTCCGAAGAACCATATAGTCAAATTAAGAATCTTATGCAGATCATTAATGCATTTCAATGGACTACTTTTCCATTGGTTTTCTTTGTGTTTATGCGCTAAACGGACATCTGTGACCATTGTGCCCGTGTCTTTTTGCATGCGTTTTGCACACGACACAGCATTCCAAAAATGAGGCACTCAAGTTAAAATAAGTTCAACTTCAAAAACTCATTTCGATGCTCGCATCTTGCGTTTTTCAATGCAACAATGTGTTCTGTGTGAATGGCCTCTAAAAAGGTGCGAACCATCGAAGAACCTTTAATAAAGATGAGTTTACAAAGATAATACTAAGGGTTAGTGATCTGAACAAACCCCTAACCCTAACTATTGAACCTATTGCAGGGAATATTCCTTAAATCATATTGAAAAATGGACTCATGTTGGTTGACTCTTTTGACCCAACCTGCCAGCATCCGACTTTTGCACTATGTTTTCATCTATAAAAGGTAAAATTCTAGTTTTTAATGCAGGAACCGGCCTTACATACGAGTATACCACCATTTCCTCCCCAATCCTTCAGCGATCTCTTTCTCTCGCACGCTAGCACATCCCTGTCATCTGTTCAATTAATCCTGCTCTCTTGTCCTAGTCCAACTTCCTCTCTTTTTCCTTCTCGTCTCGCCTCTCTTCCTCATCCATCCAAGTGTTTGTCAATCCCTGGCTACAGATGTCCACACCTCTTCCTCTCGCCCGGTCCATATCTCTGTCTCTCTGTGCACAGATGCCCGCTTTGGCCTGCAACAGCTGTCCCGCCATGTGCTGCTACCAAGTGTTGATGCGCTGTTAGGAAAGGGGAGGGGAGGGGGGGCTCATGAATATTCATGTTAATTTGGAGCCATTCTACCAAACAGAGCCTGGCACTGCCAAGGAAGCCCCTCCCCTCGATGAGATGGTGGAAGAGAGGAACCGTAAGACTAGGCCAGACTCTGTGGCCTGATTCCACGAATTAAGGCTTGACGCTGAGAGTTGTGAAAGACAGCCGACAGAAAAGCCAGAGAAAAGGGAAGACGACACACTGCCTGAGATATTTGGAAAAAAACAACATTCATAAGGGATGTGCATGGATTTTAGAACATTAGCCCATCTTTTGGATGTTTTGAAGTTCACCAGTGAGCAAACAAAATGAACCAATATTCAGTTTAGATGTTTACTTATTTAAAAAAACGTTATTCAAATGGATATTATCTCGATTGTTTATCCTAAATAGTTATGAGACTAAATTGTCTTTAACATGCTTTTGATGATGCATTTATAGATATAATTTCTATATTTTTTTTTTATATTGACATATTGGTTTCCACCCACAGAAAATCAAATATTCCCAATGAGATCTGACCAAAATTGGCCCATCTTTTGAAAGTTTAGGAGTTTGCATTCACAAGTGAGCGAACAAAATGAACCGATATTTGGTTGAGATGATTACGTTTAAAAGTAAGGTTCTTCAAATGCTTATTCTTAGCACACTGGAATTGTCTTAATGGTTCTTTGTAGATTAGACATATTTTTGATGATGCATTCATATTGACATATGAGATCTAATGAGATCTCATTAACATCTTGATAGTTTCTCCTAAACAGTTATAGGACTAAATTGCCTTTATGGAGATTAAACAAGTTTTCGGTGCATTTATAGGTCCTTTATATTGACATTTGTGTTTATCCACAGAAAATCAAACATTCTTAATAAGATCTGACAACAATTGGCCCATCATTTCCAAGTTTTGGAGTTTGCATTCACAAGTGAGCGAAGATAATTAACCGATAATCAGTTTAGATGTTCAGTGAGTCATTGGAGCGCATTCAATTATTCTTTTTGAGCACGTCGGAATTGTCTTTATGGTCCTTTGGAGATTAAACATGTTTTTGAGGATTTCTTCATATTGGCATATTGGTTTCTACCAAACAGAAAATAAAACCCCCTAATCAGATCTCAATTGTTTCTCCCAAACAGTGATGAAACTACTGAGAGAAAGACACCAAAACGTTTCCTTATGCTTCTCTTGAGAAAAAGACCCAGTGATTTCTGTAGAAATGTCAGAAGAAATCTAAATAATGTCTCAACTGTGCTCAAATTTGCCTTAATATGAACTTGAGCACTTTTCATCAAAGAGCATATGATCTTTTATATCTCTAAACTCTTACTTTATGCTGATTTACTCAATTGCGTCTATTTTGACGGGTCTATCTCTTCAGCAGAAACACCAGCAACAAAGTTGATACTTGCGTGATCTCAAATAGTGTTCTGAACTATGAAAGTGCAACCGGAGAGCAATCAAAGTGGGTTCTTGGAAGAAGCATCAGTACGTTTCACATTGTACATTTATAGGAAGTCAGTCTGTGTAGAAACCAAACTGAAGTTTTAAAGGATGGAGACAGGAAGATTAAAAAGGCTGGAGCAGGTTTTAAGCACAGAAGACCTAAGCCGGGAAGGGAGGACAGATGAGGATTGAGGGAGAATGGAGGGAAGGAGCAGAACGGTAGAGGTATATGGTGATAACAGATGAGAGCGGCTCGAGCTGGAGGAGGGGGTCAGTCTCTGGTGTGTGTGTCCTCTGCTCTCTTTCATGAAGAGCCAGAGAAGCAGATTATAGCAGGCCTCCTCTTTCAGTCCCTCCAGGGGAGGACAACCCCTCTCCCCCAGCATCCACTGGCTTTAATGCTCGGCATCCCCCTGGACCAGCCTGGATCCAGACCAGACACACACACACACACACAAGCTGGACATCCCAGCCAAGCCATCTGATGGATTTGATCTTGACTTTTTTTTGACCCTGCTGCACTAATATGCATATTGAGGCCAATGCACTGCATTTCTTGTTGTTTTCGATTAGCTCTAATCATTTCTGTCTTTATAAGCATGCTTAGGTATAAGAAGTCAGATAATAATGTGCAAGTTTACTAAACCGCATGCAACGAGTTGGGCTCTCCTCACGGTCTCTCTCTCTCCCTCTTGCTGGTGTAAGATAAGCGTGGCGCTCGCAGGCGTTTTCTCCTGAGACTCGCTCTCCTGCAGCAATGCTGTGCACCAACCTGATAAGGTGTGAGAGCCGAATTCTGCTCCAATCCCGATGGAGCCTCACCACAGGTGACCAATCAGTGCGCAGCTCTCCGTTGTTCATCTCATCGCTGAGCATGCATGGTCAGGTCAGGCCGAGGTTTTATATCCCTCTTCTATGATGCATTATGTGCTGATATGGTAGATTATGACTTTACACACACGTGTTACATAGCTTTCTTTAGACCATGATAAACTTGCAAAATCTTTATCATTATACTGCTTTAACTTCAATAGTCAGATAGTTTGATCTTACCACGTCTGTCTTATCAGCCTCTGCTTCATTCCACTTTTTCAAAACGCTTTCAAAGTCTTCTCAAGCCTTTGCCAGATTAGCCGTGTGGTCTTCAGGGGACTGAAACATATACACCTTTAAGATGAGAGGCACTTTGAACATTTAAATTAGGTACAGTTCCCAGGGAATATTTTTTTCCCGGAGCCCACAAAGGTTAGCACACTTTGCTTTGAAGGTAAAACATTTTTCTCTGCTGCAGTCAGTCTGTTGGGGAGCTGGAACATTCGCTTTTCTGTCATATTATTTTATTTGATCATTTTCATTGCCTGTTATGGTGAAGTGCATGTCAGTCTTCTTTGGATTTCTCTCTTGCAGTGTCCTATAAAATAATTATTTTAATAGATTTCAAAACGAAATTAAGTATGGATCCCTTTCACAGACTGAGATGACGCGTTTCCACCATTATTAACATCAAGTTTCCACCATTATTAACATCATAAAATCTTGTAAAGCTTTTAATATTTAAATTTTTAAAGAATGTATTGTAAATTTGTACTATAATTTGTGTTATATTACCTTGGCATTCAATTTCAGAAAATTAGTCAGTCCTGTTGCATGAGTTTTGTTTTATACAATGGCTGCTTTGGGAGTAAGAGGCAAATTTGACATCTTTCCTCTCAACGTAATCAGTCTCTCCATATTTTTTTCTCTTTTGGAAAGAAATACTATCGTGGAGTTTTTCTTTTGCTATATATTTTTTTTCCCCACAAATATCTTTATTGAATTCTTAAACGTTTTCCAGACATACAAAAGAAAAAATTTACAAAGAAACATAAAAAACAAAAAACAAAAGACAAGGCCTCCCCCCACCCTAGAACCCCATGCTCACTATAGTTTGCATGTCACATGCTTTTACAAGGCGCAAGAAAGGCTTCTTTTGCTATATTGGAGCAAATGGGAATGCACAAATTATATTTTTTGTAGTTTCTGCTCAACACTAAATAAGTTTACCCAACTATGACGAAGCCTAGAAATGTGAAAAAGGTTTATTAAAGTATTAAAGTGGCAAAATGTACGAATTTTCATGTAGCCTATTAATTAATATGTGAACAAGCTTACAAGTAACAAGTAACAACCCCTAAAAACTGAGACCATCCCACACTTCCTAGGCTGTCTCTGAAAGCCTGTATAGACACATTTTTATGTGGAGGACTCGTGAGGTTTTTGCCAGGAAAATCAAAAGGATGTGACCGAGAGCAACTCTTCTGTTCAATGACACATAAAACGAATATACAATACCAAAAGAGCCATTCTGTACTGTAATGTCAATAGATCTATAGCCTGATTTATAGCCTATAGTCTCATTTCATAACAGTGTAATTTTAATGAACTCATCTGTCGACATGATGCCGGTGAATCGCGGAGCTCGTGCAAACATATCCACATCGCTATGATCAGATGCTTTCTTAACTGCGGCTTTCTCACCGCTGTCATTTCTGTTGTGTTGAGAAGAAAGCACAGCATATATTTACATATTCATCTAAACGTCGCTCTCAGCAGCGTGGACGGCGTCTGGATGCTCAGTAACAGTAAATCGCTGTAAAGGTAATTTCCTTTTTACTTATAAGCAGAGAAAGAAGAAGAACTTGGCCATGAGTTTATCGGGGCCTTGAATCACGTTCAGTCTCTTGTACTTTACATGTACATGCAATAAGTTGCTGGCTGCAGTTCACTTAAGTGTAAAGGTCTTGTGAGTCATAACATATCTGACAATTAGATGGGCTACATTAAAAGTTGCATTGTCCATTTTACATGATGATGATGAATTGATTTCAACATTTTTAGAAGAAAAAGCGTGTGAGACTTGTGTGTAAATCTTAAGGCATTTCTAGATGGTTGCTAGGGTGTTCTAGGTGGTTGCTAGGGTGTTTTGAGTGATTCACCACCAGTTCTCTGATATGCTTATCTCTAATAATGGCTCAGATCAGTGAAAGTCTGTGACAGTCATACCCACATTTATAGTCTATCAAGTGAAAATAGTGATGCTTGCCAAATAAAGTACATGGTGTTCATTATGCTCTGTATCATGGGCAGTGTAATATGCAGTACATTTTTGGACGGGAGGTGTAATGGTTAATCCAGACATTTTCAAGGCTCAAATGGTTCTTTTGCTTTAGGTTGAGGGAGGTTTGCCTGATGTGTGATTATAGCTGTGCACTACCTCAGTCTTTGGCCCGGTTCACTCGCCAAGGTCAGCATTCCTGGCCCGGCCGTTGCTTAGCTGAATCTGAGCTTCATGCTCTCAGTAGCCCTGCTAAATTAAAGACAGGCAGTCAGAAATTAAAGCCAAGCCAAGGAACCGGCAGCAGAGCCTAAATTCAATCTGGACTGTGCTAAATAAATGACACTCCTGTTTGAAGTGAAAGGAAAAATGAAACAGCGTTATCTACTTTTAAAAAAAGAAGTCGAAACTGACTCTTTGGTTTATACGTTACATCTTAAATATTAAGCTTAAAATAAGCCAGTGTTAAATAAAATGCTCTACTAGTGAGATTTGCATGTGCACTTATACGATTTTTGAGATGCATTCAGTCTCATGATGTCATCACTGTTATATGGAGCATCTCAGTTACTAAAATAAAATGTGTTGAATTTTGGCCTGTTTTGTTGCAGTTTACTTTACGTCACCCTGTGGCTGTTTTTTCCCTCTTAAATTGTCCTTTAAGATAATTATATATATATTTGAAAAGTAATGAATTATTGAATCATTTACTAAAATGCATTTCTACAAACGCAAGGGAAAAGAATTTGCAAAGGTCACATGGGTCATATCGATCTACTATTGGGTATATATATCAACTACTCTTTTTCTCAGACCCAAATTAAGCAATAAATCATGCATTCATTTCAATAACATTTTACATTTGAATGTAAATGTTTTTGTATTTTTGTATGTATCTACTTTAGTTAGTGATCCTCTGGCTGTTGCAACTCTGGTAGCCTAAACGCCTTTTCTTTCTCTCCTCACTTTGATTGAACGTTTGCAGTGGCGGTAAAAATCAAGGATTCGATATCTAGATACGTAAATGTAAACTAGTGTAATTTAACATCAGTTTATATTCGTAATACTTGTTTAGAGAGAGATTTTTAGTAGTATTTCTGAAGTTCACGCACCTGCACAAAACATCAATATGTTCTTTCTTCCGTCCAACATTTAGTTCTGATCCTATCTTTCAAAAATAATACCAATTATTTTTAATCACGTGTATTTGCTTTCAGATTTATTTTAAAAGAGAGATCCAAGACAATATTTCCATTCTCTGTTCTGATGTGAATCATTTCAATTGCGATAAGACTAAAATTAGATTTAATTTTATTGTTATTTTTTTAATGATGTTCGTAATAATGACGCAATGCAGTGGCAAATTGTAAGATTTCCCCTGCTTAAATATAATATTTTAATTCTACATAATCCAGAACTTTTTCTCCTGTAGCCTAGTCTATGATGTCACACGGAGCAAATGTTCTTCATTAATTAATGAAATCATGAGCATAATAAAAACATAGGCATATATTTACATGTAAGTGTTTTAATTTCGTTTAAATTGAATTTGTACACATTCGTGGTTTCGTTTTTGTTTTTTTGCTGTTTGTCTGAGATGTGGTGTCGGACAGACTATAAATCACCGAGCTGATATTTGTGGGATGTCATATATTTAATAAATGAAGAATATATTAATACAATAAATTAAAAGAGCAATACTTGCTCATAATACACGAAGTGATTTGTCAGACTGTTAAATATGATGATATACTTATTAATGCTACTTAATTTAAACTGATTAATAAATGAACAGTATTTGTAATTAACAAATATATAATTAAGGCGCTATATATTATATATTGATATTATTATTCATCTTTTTTTAATTTATTATAGCTATTTATATTTCAGAATACTGTGAACTGTAAATACTGTGATAATTTTATTTAACTGATGTTTTAAATCTAAGGCTCAGAAAGCTCTGATGCTCATTTGTGTTTTTGACGGTGGTTTGATTTTTAACGCCTTAACGAATATTACTCACGAATAATTATTTAAGAGTTAATTCATTTTCTATTGGCTTAATGAAAAAATGTGCTATGGCATGTTTTCAGAAATGTTTAAAAACAGGTGAGAGCGTTTAGAAAGAAAGCAAACTACACTCTAAAAAAATACGGGGTCAAATATGGACAAACTCAGCCGTTGGGTTACATTTTTAAATTACATTTTAACCCAACGTTTGGGTTTGTCCATATTTGACCCACCATTGGGTTAAAACAACCCAGCGTTTTTTAGAGTGCAATTTTAAATTTCATAGCTTAAATCTGTCATCAAAAATGATTAAATAAAATATGCAGAATACCATGATTGGCTGTTTAAAATTGTGTTTGTTAGGTATAGTTTTTCTCTTATCCAATGCTTATATAAATAGCCTATTCGATTTCAAACAAGGAACAAGATTTTTTTTCTTCTCCCCTGATTTATTATTTATTCTCTTCTCAATGTGAATTATTGAGGACAATTTCCGAATATTAATTCCTTTTTGTTTTGTTTCATCTTTATCTGTATTGTTTGTTTCAATCATAATCATAGATTACTGGCTCATTTTGAGATATAAATGCAGTAAATTACTTCAAAAAACGTTACATACATTTGTTTCATGATATAAAAATTACAATTAGCAAAAACAAATAAATCTCAGTGAGTCTAGAAAATAATGAATGCTAAACCATATATTTTAAAAGGATTTAGCTAAGATGTGTCATCTTTATATACACAGGGAAATATAATTCAATTGTGTTTGTGTTTTTATTATTTTATTTAGCATTTGTTTCTTTTGACAAAAGGAAAATGAATTTGTTTGATAATGTAGTTGGCAGGTGCATCAGGGCTTCACTGAAGGTCAACGCGTGTCTCCTTCAGGTCGTGTGGAGGTCTTTCTTCTGTTTTAGCCCAGGTATGTTCAATTAATTAAAACAGCCACAATTAACCCTCAAATAAGATGACCTTTAGGAGTTTTCCTTCATCTGACATCTGGCTTATATATTATGAATTAATTCAACCTTAGACAACCAATGGGGCCTGACTATACCTTTATAAATTACCGTTGAAAAATTTAGTTTTTTTTGTTGTTCTTCGACTAAAGCATCACTTTTTACACCCATGTAATATTTTAAATGTGAGGTCGACAGCAAATCGTTTATTTTATTGCATGAAAATTTGCTGAACCAGAATGTTAAATATATAGTGAACAGAACTGTCTGCACACTACACCTGTTCACTTCTGCTGAACAGGATCATTGCAGAATTAGGGTTTACATTTGACTTTTGCACGACTGTATAGACTTGATTTGATAACATAAAAATAATCAGATTTACGTCACCGTTTAACAAAAACTCTGCACACTTCATACACATACATCTCTCTCTCACTGCCTCTCTCTCTTTCTCTCTCCGGTGAACGGTATAATCCCCTGCCGTTCCTGCTTCTCTCCAAGCCCGTATTTAATTCCCTTAAACCCCCAGCTGCCGTTCTGGTTCCTCTGTGAACACGACAGACTGTGAAGCGCTCCCGGTTATTAATAATTCACCAGCCACTGCACGAATCCGTCCACAGATCAACCCGACCGTTCCGCACGGGCCACGCAGGGCTAGCGCGTTTATTTTGGCAACTACTCTTACATAGGCTACTGAACATACATTAATTAGTTATTCGAAACCTTCGCGCGTTATTCGTATTGGCGACATAAAAGTCCACGTTCCTCTCGCGCGTCGCGTGTGATTCCGCAATATTGCCCATAATGACGTCCTGTCCATAATAATTGATCGTGTAATCCATGCACTGAGGAGGAGGAGGAGGTCATGGAGATCAGGTCTCCAGTGAGATGGATGGAGACTGAGCACCAATTCACCCAGAGTCCGTGAGCTGAAACTGCGCAGGCTGAAAGTTGCTGTCGGTGGCGCACGGCGCGAGCTCGACTGAAGCCACCGGACCGGAGAGACACTCAAACCGGGGGATTCGTATCAGAGGAGCGGTCGTGCTGAACCCGCTCCGGCCCCGAAGCTTTCACCCTTTTTTGCATCTGCTGAAAGACAGAAACGCGCCGGCTGATTCCTACGAAAGTTTCTGTGCGTAAAAGTTGGTCGTTTTCCACGATCCACGGGCCCGTCCCGCAACCCGGTTCTTCTGCTTCCGGTATCAACGGAGAGAGACGACTCATTTGCTTTTCGTCTTCTACCGCGCTCCCTTTTTTCGGGGCAAAGTTTTTTTTTCTTCCTAAAGGAGTAAAATGGGTCTTTGAGACTGTTGGCAATATTCCCCGCTCCACAATGGTACGTGCTGTGTAAATCAACTTTGCTCTTTTTATTTCTGCTATAACATGCTGGTAAACATGGAGAGAAGGGTTTAGATTGATAATATGCCAAGCAATAACTGCCCCAGATTCATTTTTGGCGGTTTTAGTTTTAGCGCAAAAACTCTTGATGCACAACATGTGCAATAGTTATCGGTCGCCTCGATGCACATAATGCCACTGTGTGTGTGTGTGTGTGTGTGTGTGTGTGTGTGTGTGTGTGTACTGAATAACGCTCTGTTATGGAAAATGCTTGAAGTTGTTCATGTTGATTGGGAAGTTATCCTGTATCATTGCATTATGACATTTGCTGTGCAACTAATTTATTGCACTATTTTATACATATAATTTATTATATGGGCATAATATATTAGTCTAAAGTGAATACAGAAGCAATGTATTATCATAACGCAATATCATAGTTTAACTTTGACCCTGTGGCACTCCAACTTTCATCATCACTGGTGTTCTGGATTCATCTCTTTATATGTCGGTGGATAATGAAGTGTTGTGTAGGATAATAAGCCTTCAGTTTACACGCTTTCCAGTGTTATTGGGATTACAGGCGACACATGCACATGTAACATGCCATTACTGAAATTGTTCCACTGCGCAAGCTTGTCACGGGACGACAGTCGCCGCCCACATGTCGTCTGTCAAAGAGAACAAAAGCTCTGAGGGGTTATATATAGAACAATAGTGCTGGATGCAACTTATTTCGTGCCCATGCTAACTTTTTTTTGGACTGCAGAGTGTTATATGTGAAGTCATTGCAATGCATTTTGATTAGCACCGACTAATGCATTGCAATTTTGCTTATTTATGCACATGTTGTAGTTTTATATGTAAACACACTAACTTTTAAATAAGAATAATTGTAACAATAATAATTGGCAAAAGATTTATATATTGACTAGGATGATAAATCCATATTTGGCTGATAACTGCACTCTTAGAAAAAAGGGTTCAATGGGGTTCAGTACAGAACCTTGACTCAGTTTTAAAGACCCCTTTATTTAAAAAAGGTTCTATAAGGAGACATTTCTTACATGATTGCATTATACTTTCATGTTTAACTGGTTATTTAATATTTTTTAGTGATAAAGTATGGTTACAAGCTTTGTGTTTAAAAAAAAAAAAGAATTAAAAGAAAATCTATAAAATGATCCCATGATGGGAACCCAAATGTATATAGGCATATGAAGAGCCTGACATAAACCTTTACATATTTATATAGTACCTTCTCTTTTAAGAGTATGTGTGTGTCCACTTGGCCGATTAGCAGAAGTCAGTTCGAAAATCTACAGCTCAGTCCATGTATTTAAAGCGCAATTTGTTTTTACAATTTCAGAAAAAAATGTGCATCGTCATGTCAGTTGTAATAATTCATTTCTATAGTCTATATTTGCACTAGTGTTGTCACGATACTGGACTTTCCAACTTCAATGCAATTATTTAATTTTTTTCAGGGAGGCTTTATTTGAATCGTAAACTACATTTGCAAAAAAAAAAGACAGGTAAACAGCCAGTAATAAAATAAGAACAAATAAACAAATTGCAAATGATAGCACAAATAAATACAATAGAATAAAGAGACAAATGACATAAACAGTGCTTTAAGTTTGTCAGGTGGGTCTAACAGTAATACTCAGGTAAGACACACTACAGAAATGAAAGTAGTCAAAAGTAAAATAACACTGGATATTTTAATACAGATTATTGCTTACAATTAAAGCAACAAGTTATTCAGTCAAGAGCAGCGAGTGATTTTCTCAGAAAGCAGCAGGTTTATTAGGCTGCTGTCACTTTAAGAGTTAATGCACGGATCCAATATACTGTTACACAACATGCGCTTTCTCTCAACTATTACTTTACAAAACTGACAAGATGATAATATTTGGTAAGATGGGCATTTTGACATAATTTTTTATGTTTAATTTGGAACTCACAAGCTTTTTGAGTGGCGGCTTTATGAGAGCGGTACTTATCCACGGTGCGCTCGCTTTTGCCGTGCAGCGCGAAACCATGTGAGAATGACTAAAACGTTGTGCAATACAAGCACTTTTCAACCAGAGCGAATGAGCCTGGTGAGTGAGAGGAGGCGGGCGTGTGTCTCACCGTCGGTGAGAAGAGAGAGTGAGAACACCATTTCTTTGAGTTTTTAGGATTTTATTTATAGGAAAGTGGAGAGGACATTTGCAGTCTGACACGTGCAGCTCTTTCAAAACTAAAAACACAAGGAACTTGCATTTAAATATCATATCGGCTGTATTTTCAGATCTTCAGGAAAGAACATCTGTTCGGTGTTAGCTCAGCTCTAACCTCAGATAGCTTGGTTTTTACTTCTCACCAGACAGGCCACGAGAAGCCGATCTGAGGAGACATCAAGCTATTGGCAATCAACTAAAGCACATTACCCAGGTGTCCTCATTTCAGAGTCTAAACGTTCAGCTAATTTATGCATCGGCCTTCTTTATTTTCAACTCGCTGCACACATAGTTTTCAGTTCTCCTCCACTTTGACTGGCTTCGGAATCCGGATTATATTTGATTGCATGACTGATGCAATATAGGCTTGTACTTGTTGATGATTTCCAGATGGGCCTGAATATCAGCACATTAATGTGGATAATTATTTGTTTACCCGCTCTCTTAAATGGCACCAACCCAAATAGGCCAGTGCAGAAAGAAACGAGGGAATCTATTCAAAGCTGACTCCACATGGGATTAACGTCTTCTCTTAAAAAAAAAAAACTATTTAATTAAGCTTCCAAACAACAATCAAAGATATGACGCTAGATAGTTGACGGCATTGCAGCTATAGCTGGCCTCCATCAAACAGCGACAGAAATGCATCTGGGTTATACTTTGATGACAGTTGGAATGAAGAAAAGTTCTACAATAACAAACAAGGCATCCTATAGTTTGTTAAACAAAAAGGTTTTATGTTGACTGCAAACTTGGAAGCAGAATACTGTTCGTCTTTGACATCAAAATCCTTTATTTTGCAGTCAGTGTTTGATTTGTTTATTGAGAGAGTGGATATATTTATGTTAGTATAGCAATTATAATGTTCAATTGAAATTTAGATGTTTTGGAAATGAACACACATGTGTTAAATAGCATGTGTGCCAAGTGTTACTGCCCCCTCTGGTGAAGTGGTGTTAGTTCACCTGTCAACTGGACTTGATTTTATGACCAATCAACATTATGACCAAGTCATTTGACACAGATGTCTCTGATTAATTGGCTTTTGGTTTTAGCTTTTTCTTCTATTGCAAGCCAATGATGTGATGTAAATGAAACGCTGGTTATCTGCATGTTGTCATGTCCATCAGTTTCATTGTCATAACTGCATAACTAGTCATGATGATTAGTAGCATATAGCCGTACATTAGTCTGACATCAAATAGCATTTTAAGAAGTCTAAACCTGCACAAAGCTAACGGTTCCAAATGATCTTAATGCAGTTGCTTAAGTACAATAGGCCTATATATATAAAAAATATAATCAGTAACTCATCGGTAAAAGAACAGACTCATAAGAGCCATTTATTGAGGAGTTACACTAGCCCACGTTATGTTTTTGATGTAGGCTTCTAAAAAAAAAAAAGTACTTTGTTCAACAATCGAATGCAAGCCTTGAAAATACAATGCATTAAAATGCAAGCACTGATAATGAAATTAATTTTTTTTCAATTAGTGCAATGCAACATGCTTTTTAGTTTCAAAGACATTTGGCATTATTTTACTTCCATGGGACTACACTGCTTGCTCTTATATCTTTTTCATTCACTAAGAAAAGAACCAGAAGAGTAATTTGGTAATTAAGAGTTATTCACTGGTTGCACTTTACGCTTTTGAATCACTAAAAAGAACTGTCTTATACGAGTCATTTGTTCGGGAATCGGACTACACTTGTGTAACCGGTCCTACTCGACCCGCTCCAAGTGGGATTCGAACCAGCCTCTCCGGCATGGAATGCGGGTGCGCTAAAAGCATGGGACACATCACGCCGACGTAAAAAAACTAGCGTAGACGAAAGCCGACTGTGTTGTCGCCTCGCGTAGACTAGATTCTCTGCGCTTGAACACAACAAACGGTCTAAAGATGACTCTCAAGTAACTAGCATGTGCTTTCTGCTCCTGTGTTTAAGTAAATATCTGTCTACATCAGCAGGTATCAATAGTCTATTTTCGTCATTCAAAAAGGGAAACCGAAACTAGGACTGCAGATATACAGCTCTTGCTTACATTGTTGAATATCAATCACTCTGATCACTTTCTTCATTCCAGTCGGCTCATGTTATTATGAAAATATTTGTGCATTCGAATGCTCAAGATGATGTAAAATTATAACAGCCTTCTCTCGGTCCGGTCTTGACTTCTTTGCTCGCTTTCATCACTTTTGCTTTCATTCTCGTGCACTGACTCGTTCTCTAAACGGAACAGCCAATCAGAGGTCTCTCTCTCACCGACGCCAATTCAACATGCTGAATCAACATGCCAAAAAAAAACAATGGCGTCTGACAAGAGCCAACAGTGTGTAAAACAGGGAAAAAACTAAGCCGACCAATGCTCAAAAACGTCTTGACATTGCCCGACAGCCGACCGCCGGCTTGGTGTGTCTCGGCCTGAAGAACACACGTCTCCAGCATCAGTCGCCAGTGCACCTCTTGAGGCCAGGGGAGTGAGGTTTACCTCTGTTACATTGGTCGAGTTTTGTTTTTGAATCACTAAGAAGAACCGGCTCACAATAGCCATTTGTTTGGCAATCAGACTCTACTGGTCATGTTGTAGCCTTATGTTGTTTTTGCTTGCATCTCGCAAGGACTCAACAGAAACATGTTTCTACATGTGTACTGTACACTATATTTGTATTGCTTTGCATTTAATGCAGACAGCAAACTCATAATCACAACTAAGATTTTTAGAATATAATAAGTTCTTTAAAAAGCCGCTGATATAGGCCGAATTTTCTTTTTGCTGTGGCGCAGATTCAGCAGAAGGAGAATCGCCACTCTGATTCTTAAAGACAGGGCTGGTTTTGAATGAACATTAAGTGTAGAAAGATGCCTTTTGTGTCCAAATGGTGTAGTTACGACATCCACCAGCAGGGGCTTAACTCTAACCACAAGTAGTCATATAACCTTTTCTGCACTGTTTGTGCTACATCCATGAATGACTCATAACTGTAAGGTGAGGAACCCAAAGCACCAATCAAAACCCTCTGCATCAAGGTGGAGTATTTTGTATGTGCATGAAATTGTGTATCTAATTATTTTTAATGTCACTCTCCTGCCTTAGTTTTTCCACTAATGATAACGAGCCATTTACTTAAACTTTAAATATATTAAATTTTGATTTTAAAGAGGTAAAATAATGATTCATCCTGTTTAATAGCTCATAATCAGACACAACTCTGGCTTGCAGTTCCTGTGCGGACAGAATCAATGTTTAGTGCCCAAAACAGCTCTGAAATCAAACAATAAGCAATCTAACAGCCCACCCTCCTCCTCGGGTTCATTATTACTGCTGCTCCTCGCTCATTTCGCTCTCGCGGCTCCTCTAGAGATGGAGGTATGAAATATCACATTTTCCCAGCATTTCTCCCTGAAGTGGCCCTGGCACGCGTTCACACGGCATACATTTCTGCTTTCATATATTTCCCCCTCTCACCGCTTTTAAAAAACAAATCCCCTCCCTCCCTCGCTGGGCTTTGATGTGTCTACTGTCTACCGTGTTACCTGGGTTTGTAGAGCGGTAGCAGTTGTGTAGAAGTTCTGTCGACTGTCAGTTTCTCTTATCTGTGAACACATGAATTGGGATGTAAAAAGGTGGATATTGTGAAAATAGTTTTAATTGTGGGTTGTTGTTGTTGTGAAGTGAACGTATATATGCCAAAACATGTCCAGGTCACGCTTCACCCAAAAACAAAAGAAAAAAGCAAATGGCAGATTATATTTATCCATAACATTTGTATTATTTTGAATAGCTTGAGAAATCACATGTTTCTGTAACATCACTAATGATTCGGGAGCGTTATCCGCACTTTTTTGCTAACCAAGAAAACCAGCCAATCAGAAACACCCACTGATTCGGAATCATTTTGCCAGTTCTGGTTTGCTGACGTGTTTTAGTGGGCGAGGTTTTTGAGAAAGGGTGCGTCGATGACTTAAACGAAATCGCATACAGCGATATAACTGCATTGTAACATTATTTTCATGACAATTCATAAAAATTATTATGATAATGCAGACCTGTTTTCCATAAATGCCATTATTTTCGATGATTCTTATAAAAAGTCTCAGCAAATTTTCAAACCAGCGCTATGTTGATATATAGCATTTTTTAGGTCTAAACGACTATTCTCACCTAAAAACTCTTAAAACTGCATTTCGTGACACAATAACAGTAGTATTTGTAAAATGAAGGTAGGTTTGCTCCTCCGCCATTGACGCTTGCTGTGAGAAATATATGTAGCCTACATGTACATCTATAGTGTAAGTATAGATCAGGCAGAAACAAGCGGAGTGATACACATTGTATCACTCCGCTTGTTGTTGACCTCATGAGAAACATCCAACCCGTCTCACGGGAAAACGTGACTATTTTACAAGGTAGCGATTTCGTATGAATTTGTACTATATGAATCATACGATAAAAATGAAAAAAAGTAATCACGTAGCTCCACCCCTAAACTTAACTGCCACTGGGGAGTAAGCTGATCGTATGAAAACGTACAAATGAGATTTTACAAATTCATACTAATTAGCCACCAATTCGCCAAACACGTAAAATAGTTACAAAGTGCCATGAGATTGCATTGCAAACATCTGAGGCTTTAGCGAAGTCTCCATTTCATTGCTGTCTAGGAGTAACTATTGAGATTTTGAGATTGGCAACACCAAAAACAACACAGAATACCTTGCCAATTAAGCACCACTCACATTTCCTTCAGAAAACGTAAAAAAATCATTTAAGTTTCTGTTCTAATACATTCTGAAAGTAGCAGCCAGTTTTATCACCAGTCCTGATCATACAGTTTGATTATTTAATTTTTTTTTTCAACCCTCATTTTCAAACAGACACATCTGCCATTCGTCACGCTTTTATTATGATTGCAACACTATTCCCATTTCCTATTATGTGTTATAATCTTCATATCAGGGCAGTTTTGAGATCCCCTGTGAGCAGACACGAAATGTAACAGGCCCATCATTGCGCATTAGCAGACATTTTGAATATGGCTGTTCATCGTTCGGCTCTAAATATGTTTGTGTTGATACTCAAGAGTTAATTATGACGGGCCTAGGGACCGGTTTCGCTCAGGGCTGTCCATATGGATCGGGCATATGCTGCGTATATATAGAAAAGGGTGGCATGTTTAATTGACGCAGTTCCACGCTCCATAAACATCCACAGCGAGGGAGAAAGAGGACAGATCTACAGGGAACTACATCAAACAATCAGCGGAGACTCAAACACACCATCTTACTTTAAAGTGTGAAGGCAAACCAAGCGGAAGAGAGAGACTCATCTGTCTCTTTGTTTCACCTGCCCCGGTTTCTCTGTCCATCACTTTTAGAAAAGCTGTTTGACATGAATAAAAGAGTAGATTTTCATATATTATGATATGGAGCACAGTAGTAAAAACGCCAACCCTTCTTTGGAGACTAAATAAACACTGTTTCTACACATTCTGAAAGTATAACAACCAGATGAGTTGGTTGAACCTTAGTTCTCGTTCTTCAGTTTGTTTAGTTAATCACTTTGACTTATGGATGTGTTGTGAGAGGAGAGAGAGAGAGAGAGAGCGAGAGAGAGCGAGAGCGTATGCAACCTTTCATTGCTGTGGATATGAATAGCTGGTGTTGCAGCCACATTTTGGTTAGCCAGTGTCTGGGATCTATTATAGTATCGTGTGCGCACACACACATCTTTGCGTCTGTTATTTTAGTGCTGCATGTATTTTTATAGGAGTGCATTTTAGAGACAGGTTTAATCCAGGGAATGTGTGCTGCAGAGTTTGCTTGCACTGAAATACAGTATATATGTCTTTCTCCTGAGGACAACAGGAATTCTCCATGTCTGGGATGCTGGGGGTTTCTTTAGAGGTTAAGGGACGGGTTATTAGAAATATTAGATCACTTTAATATCTCAAATGGTTATTTTTAGATGATACTAAGTGCTAAGGTAGCTTAGAATCTCATTATATACATACACACACACACACACACACACACACACACACACACACACACATATATATATATATAGGATCAAATTGAAGATGTAATATCTGTATGTTTAATATATTATATATTTATGTACATATTTAAATATTTTTAAATATGTACAGCATATACATTTACATATATAATATATGTGATGTTGTATTTATAATAATAATAATAATAATTATTATTATTATACATATTTTTAAATCCATCCATCATCATTATTATATATATTAAATATATTTCCATCCATCCATCCATCCATCCATCCATCCATCCATCCATCCATCCATCCATCCATCCATCCATCCATCCATCCATCCATCCATCCATCCATCCATCCATCCATCCATCCATCCATCCATCCATCCATCCATCCATCCATCCATCCATCCATCCATCCATCCATCCATCCATCCATCCATCCATCCATCCATCCATCCATCCATCCATCCATCCATCCATCCATCCATCCATCCATCCATCCATCCATCCATCCATCCATCCATCCATCATCCATCCATCCATCCATCCATCCATCCATATTTTGCCTAGTAAGACATATTTAGTTGATTCTGGAACAACATTCCTGCCCAAAAACATTTGTCCCTACCCTTAAACCTAACCCTACCCGTAACTTATCCATAAAACAAGAGTGAAATAATAGGTGAATAACCTAACCCTGGTTGTAAGCCTAAACTTGTCATAAACTGTAAATGTTGTTCCAGGATCAACAAAGATGTCAATCCAGGAACATGTTGTACTTGGTGAAATTACATTCACCGTTAGTACATACAGTTTATTTATGATGAAATACAGTATGTTTATAAAGCCAACCAAAGTATTTGATTTTTGCATAAGTGTGGTTTCAGTTGTTCTTTCTTTTTTTTTTTATTCTTTTTTTTTTTTTTATGAATCATGGTTTGTTCGTGAAAACATTTGCATGCAGATTGCACACAAATATTGAGCACGCTCGTGGTTAATGAATGAGACCACATGTCTCGAACTGTGCTCTTATTTGCCCAGACACCAAAATCTGCAGTCAACAGTCAGATTTCTTAATGTGGACTCAAACATTTCTCATCAAATTCTATCAAGATCAAATGATCTGAGCTGCTATCCACATTCATTTTAAATCTCTATATTCTCACTGTGTCAGTGTGAGTCCCATTTTTGTCTATTTTATTCCTCAGGAGACAAAGCTAATACTTCAGATCTCGGTTAAGTCTTATTAAGATCAACCCATGTGAGCTAGAGTTTCCATCTGGGTTTTTGTGTACTAGTTAATCACTTTTACTTTAAAATCAACTGGTATTGACCTCTTGCCCCATAATGCCGCTGTGTGAACAGACTTTGCTTTTGCCCCTGGCTTTGCTGTGGGATTTAACATCGTCCCACTAATGGATAAATTGGAATGGGGGCTTATTCAGTTCCGCACACCCAGTCAGTGCACCTCCCAGCATACAAATGAACTGGGATGAATGGACACGACACTCTGAGAAAAAAAAACAAAAAAACACCTTGGCGGTCGTGTCGGGAGAAAGAGTCGCTGTGTGAGAGGTTTGTGCTGAATAAGTCACGGATATACTGGGAAGTCAGGAGGTGTGAACGGGAACCAGTTTGGAGAGTCTGGTCTGACTGTGCACAGCATGCAGAGCTGAAATAAGTTTAAGATGAAACCCGCTGATTACAGGCGCACGAGTCCAACGCTACACATGGGCGGCGTAAAGTTTGGCCAAGATGTGTTCAGTCACAAACTTTCAGAATAGATTTGAATCTTTCTGAAGAAAACCTGTGGTGTTTGCACATGGGTGCTAAGCTGTTTCATTCTTACTGGCTCAAGTGATCAGAGTCCATCTTCAAATGTGTTTGTTATATATTTATATATATATATATATATATATACATGCATCTAATTTTATTTTAAAATGATATAAATAATACATTTTATGATATAATATATAAATATTAATATTTGTAATATTTATGTTAGTTTATATACATTTATAAATTAAAAAAACTATATATGAAAAAATACAACTCATCCTGCACCCTTTATATATATATTTTTTTTTTACAATATTTATGTGATTATTTATTTATTTATTATTTCCATTTTCGTTAATGTCCAAATATTATTATTGTTAATATAATATATTATTAATGCAATGCTGTGCAACGATTAATCACATCCAAAATAAAAGTTTGTGTTTACATAACACGTGTGTGTACTGTATATAATTATTTTGTATTATGTAAACACAAACTTTTATTTTGAATGCAATTAATCGTTGCACAGCCCTAATAAATAAATAAATAAATAAATAAATATATATATATATATATATATATATACATACATACATACATACATATATATATATATATATATATATATATATATATATATATATATATATATATATATATATATATAATGTGTGTGGTTTTTTATTGCCTAAATCAATTATTTTATCTTAATGCTTAAAATTAAATATATACATTTTATATATTATTTTTATATTTATGTATATTTATTTATTGTATTGATTTTAAAAATTAAATATATAAATATGAGTTTTAAAATATTTATGTGATTATTTATTTATAATTTCCAATATTTGTTAGTGTCCAAATGTCAGTTGAAAAATTTTAAGTTGAAAAGTTATAAAGTCTTAAAGTTCCACAAAGGGCTTTTCTTTTCTCTTTTTTCTTCTTTAAAAATACAATAAAACATTTTCTATGATTAGAGTTTTAAGAACCCAGAAACCAAACCACTGATCTGAAGACCTTATAATAGGATAAATAACTTTATGAACATCTAAAGAACCACATAGCATCTCAATAACCCCTCTAAAATAGTTGGAAAACAGAGTAAATGGTCAAAAGTAGCAACAGTATTGTGATTATAATGCTGATGACTTATATATGTTATATTATATTTCAGGCCACCGAACCGTTCCTGGTGAATGAAGACCCGTCCAGAGGTCCTGGGATACCAGAGTGCTTCGTCGTGTCTGATTCCTACAGGGTACGTCTCCATATTACTCCATTATTCCTTCAGCATTGTAATTGATGTTGTGTTGAGTCAAAAATATAACCATGATTATTATTTCCATATGCACATATGCATATGCAGTAAAGCACAGTCAAAAAAAAAAAAATCCTGCAAAAAAAGCAAGTCTCATAATTTTACCGGAGCGCTGTTTTCTTGTGGGAAATGAAAATTATAACCTGCATACTTCTATAAAATGAGAAGTATACATGAGGGTAAGACTGCAAGGAAGGGAGGGCGAAGAAAAAAATACTGCAAAGCAGAAAGAAGTGCAGCTTTTAAAATTCCACCCAGCGAGCGAGCTGGATTTACAGCGATGGGAGTGAAATAAAATGGTCATAAAAACAGAAGGGCGGGACGGAGAGATGGAGAGATGGGAAGGGGAGTCTGTGGATGACTGAAAATGAGACTGTTAATGAGCTGGGAGCCGGTTTTCTATTCCTCGTTTCCAGCGGATTGCTTTTGCCAACGTTTCGGGAAAAAAAATCTGGGTTGCTCCTGCGTCTCAGAAAGCAGGCTTTCGCAGAAATGGAGGGAAAAATGATGAAACGTGATTGGCTGACAGTACAGAAAAAGGGCTGAGGTGTAAAATATAGCTGTGCTGGATATCAGGAATGTGTCAGACTGTATCGTCCTTCGGGGTAATTTACAGGAAAAAGGAGGGCTATATTTTGTGCTGATTTGTGTAGCAGTGTGTTTTTAGTTTTTATTTTGTGTAGAAACCAGGAGAAGTTCGTTCATTCTAAAAGTTTTGCCATGATGTTTTAGTAGCTGATGAATCAGTATTTAGATTTTAATTTTGAGTGGATCTCAAATGGTGGGTTGTGACCCAAAAATGGGCCTCAGTTTTGATATATAGAGTCTCGGACAGCAGAGGAAAAAAAAAAACCATGCTAAATGCAAACAACAAAATGCTATTTAACCATTTCATCATGCATGTTTATGAAAGCTTATCAACTTATATAAGCTAACTTTTGTTGTTGATGTCCGTGCCTTTAAATCCAGTTGAGAACCACTGAACTTGACCATGTTTAACGCTGAGGACAATATATCAAGCTTTTACTCGCAGGTTAACAGTTTTGTTCTATAGCTCATCTGCAAGCAACTGCATAGAAGCTTAAAGGTTTCTATCAAGCTCTAGGGGTTCCCATCACTTTATGGATTTAGTTCATTAAATTTTTCTTTTGTTTTAATTCATTTCTAATTTTAATGACATTTTATTTCACTTAAATGGCAATGAAAATTACCTATTAATTGTAATTTAAGTGAAATTACTGGACTTAAATATACGAGCTTGATAAAAATGATCATTCTAGAAGAAAATTTCAGATGGCACTTAGAGGCTTTTGCATCTGAACTCTTCATATAGAACCCCATTCCATATTTTTCTAAGACTATTGGCATTGATGGTTCCACTAAGAACCTTTAACATTCATGCACTTTATTTTTTTATTTTTTTATTTTATTGATAAAAGGCTGTAAATATGCTACAGTAAAAAAACGTTTAATTGTTTAACAGAAAGTTTCTGTTCTCTATACCATACATTTACATTTTTTTGGGAGTAAAAAAGAACAAGTCATTGTATAATTTACAGTGAAATACCGCACTTAGAAAAAAAATTTCTTTTAAGAACTGGAGGTTCTTCAGGTTCTTTCTTTGGGGAACCAAAAATGATTCTTCTATAACATCACTGTGAAAATTCCCAGTTGGAGCCTCTGCTTTTAAGTGTAAAAATCTGCCAGATGAGTAAATGTAAATCTAGATCTAAAAGCTGTTGATTTACTCCTCGTGTGTGGTTGTGTCGTGTGTTCGTTTAGTAGTCTTGCACCCACTCAAACCACTAAATGTGGGGCACATCTTGAGAGGTGGTACACGAGTTATCATGTTGTGTTTGCCGTTGCTTTGGTTTGGAGAAACCTCCTCTCCTCTCACCACTGCAGGGCTTTGAACTGGTTTTGTGGAATTTTGTTACAAATCAGTTCAGGATTTTGTTGTGGAAAAGACTAGGATAGTCTCTCCATCCATCCATCCATCCATCCATCCATCCATCTAATCCACATTCATCCATCCATCCATCCATCCATCTAATCCATCCATCCATCCATCCATCCATCCATCCATCCATCCATCCATCTAATCCACATCCATCCATCCATCCATCCATCCATCCATCCATCCATCCATCCATCCATCCATCCATCCATCTAATCCACATCCATCCATCCATCCATCCATCCATCCATCCATCCATCCATCCATCCATCCATCCATCCATCCATCCATCCATCCATCCATCCATATTTTGCGTAGTAAGACATATTTAGTTGATTCTGGAACAACATTCCTGCCCAAAAACATAGTCCAAACCCTATCCCTATCTCTAAAATGTTATACCTTAACCTAACTAACATAACTTTAAATGTACTTGATTTAGATTACCTGCGGTGCTATTACAGTTTTTCTCAATCGCTTTGGCACGTTTTTTGAAACAGTCTTAACATTCTCTAAACTGTAAGCTCAGTGGTCACGACTGTTTTCTGGAACATCAGAACATGGCATGTCTGCAAAAATGCAGTAACTCACCCAAAACATTAAACTCATAATGTTATTGTGAAACCTAGTTATTGTGTCAATAAATTTGCAAATTACACCAAAATAAAAAGTGTTTTTGTCATTGTGTAAGCCACACTGGTCAAAATGTTTAGAGTTGTTTTTTGTTTTTTTTACCATGGAAATATTTGTTATATATATTCATGGTCATGTTTTTTTCGACTTTGTTTTTTTTTTTTTACCTAACTGCTTTCTATACTATAAAAGAATATCTCTTTTGTCTGTGTAAAAACAGATTCAGAGAGTCATGAGTCAGAGAAAGTTTATATATAGTTTCCAAACTTGATTGGTTGGTTGTACAGAAAGCAGTTTTCTAGCAGTAGAAAAAAAAACATGAAATTTGTATATAACAAATATTTCCATGCTGATTTTGATCACTGAATGGATCAATTTGCATGTGATGGCTCACACGATGAAAGAAAATTTAGAAGATGTGAAGAGTTTGACAGTTTCAATGATAATCCAACTGTCCATGTGTATTTAGTAATTGTGCAATTTATAGACAATTGTACTTATTGTTCTCTTTTGCACACATTTGCCAAAGCACATGCGATTTGCTTAAATCAATAAGAAATTCAAATCTGATGTGAACAAGAAACTAATTGTTCAGAAATGTGAACTTGTTGTTTAAAAAAAGAAAAAAGAAAAGCCAAAGCGATTGTGAAAAACCAAAAAAAAAAAAAAGTAAATGATATGATTTATTTTGGCTGACTCAATCAGACCAAATTAGAATCTTATAACAAAACGGACAGGTCATGTGGAAATAATTCCTTTAACAATTGCATGTGTTCTCTTTTTGCATTATATAATGATTAACAGATTTATTTACATTAAAATCATATTACAAATGACATGCTTGACAGCAAAAAAAGA
>NC_138725.1:40363250-40443250 GCF_965113295.1 Leuciscus leuciscus | reverse complement strand
AGCTGTGAAAAAACTGCTTCCCATTTACATTTTACTGCCTAAACATCTAAAATACTTTTAAGATAGCCATTGTGCGAAAAACATGAAACCACTTTATAAATAAGTTTATTTTTTATTTTTACTTTTTTAATTTATATGACCATAATGTCACCAAACGAGTTTCCTCTTATTTAGTAAAGAAATGTTACTGGCCATTGAAGGTCATTTTGAATGAAATTAATTTGCTTCATGCCAAAAATCAGGGTCGACATCAAAAATGATATCTAATTATGTACTTGTGTTTTGTATAATTAAAGAGAGCGTGTGTGTGTGTGTGTGTGTGAGAGAGAGAGAGATTATCACATACAGCTGAAGGGTCACACCTGCCTTTTATAAGCCTGGCTGGATGTGCAGCTCACACTCAGTCATTAACACTCAGTCATTTAGATTTCAAATCCTGAATTCAGAAACATTCAACCACAGTCAAGAGTAAGCCTGTACCTCAGATAGAGTTAACACGGATAGATTTGGGAACTGACATTTCTGTTAACTGGCCTTTCAACATTTTCAGACAGTTACAAATCAAAATCACAGAATGGCCACATGAACCGATTTGGACATTTTAAAATAATTTTAAAATAATATATTTTTGAAAGCCATTTTTAAAAAATCACCACGATTTGAGGAAAATCTGAATATATATAGTTAGTGATTTTAGACCAGAGTGCAAAAATCAATTTTAATGAACACCAGCCAGGTGTAACTTTTGTGAATCCCGTGGATTTGATTTGCAGCCATTTTTTATGACCGTTCCGCATCTTACGGCAACCGGATCTGAATTTCACAGAGCCGAGGAGAAACCTTTTGTATCTCGCTTCAGGAAACTTTAATCAGCGGCGAAGAATATCTGTGCATATTCGGCCAAATAAAAATCTCGTGTGAGATGGATGAGGCCGTTCGGCCATGACAGGCTTAACTTTCTCCCCAAACCTGACTTAGTCACTCTAGAGTCACTCTAGATTCTCCGGTATCGCTCGCTCCCCGGGCCTGGAAAATGAGTTGGAGCAGCTGCTCTCGGGATTAAAATCTGATGGAGCCGCAGTCGGAATCAAGACACTGCTTTGATATTTCAGACTTTAGTACTTTCATCATCTTTCACTCTCTGATTCATTCGCATGAAACTGTGTCTCTAAGCTTGAATTCTTTCTTGTTCGTTCCTTCTTGTCCTTCTTTTTCCTAATGCTGAAGCTCAAGTGGTTTTATCACAGGATTAGGGAGCGTTGCAGGACCATGTTGAGACTCTGGTTGTCCCATTTCAATCTACTCGTTTCTTAGGCTTTCTAAGTCACCAGTGGCAGAATCACACTACAAAAAAGTATAAACATGTTTTTTTGGGACATTTTACCATGGTAACTGCTTGTTTTTTATGGAAAAAGTGTGCAAATCTAACCCAAGTGCAGGGCACACTGCAATAAAAAAAAGTATGTTTGCTTTTTCGAGAACTATATTAATACCATATGAATATGTATATGAAGATGTTAATCATTTTGCACCCTGGTATTATCATCTGAACAACACACACACACACACACACACACACACACACACACACACACACACACACACACACACACACACACACACACACACACACACACACACACACACACACACACACACACACACACACACACACACACACACACACACACACACACACACACACACACACACACACACACACACACACACACACACACACTCTCTACTGGTCAGAAGTTTTGAATAACTACATTAAAATAGAAAAAAAAAATACTGTAATAATATTTCACAATACTACTGTTTTTACATTTTTACTGTATTTTTTATCAAATAAATGCAGGCTTGGTGAGTGCATATATATATATACATACATGCATATATACATACATACATACATACATACACACACACACAATATATGCTCACCTTACATGTTCTCTCTCTCTCTCTCTCTCTCTCTCTCTCTCTATAGGACATGTATGGTGAGCATATATATTGTGTGTGTATATATATATATATGCACTCACCAAGCCTGCATTTATTTGATAAAAAAATACAGTAAAAATGTTAAAACAGTAGTATTGTGTATATATATATATATACAGTATACTCACAAAGGCTGCAAGTATATAAAAATAACAATTAATTAACTGAAAACAAAACTCAATTAATTAATTATATTTATGTAGAATTTTAAATACATTCCATATATTTATGAGTATTTTAGGTGATGTTTCTTGTCACCTTTTCTTTTAAAATGCTCCTCCCTTTTGTCTTTACTAGTTCATTTTGATATATCCTGCTGTGTGGAATACATTTTTAAAAGTGCAAATTTTCTGTAAAGCGTCTGAATTAGAATAAATTTAAAAAACCTGAATGTTTTTGTAGTTATGCAAGAATTTGTATATTTTCTCATTTCTTTCAAATAATTTTGGATCAATTATAGCATTTCGCACCACAGGACCCTTGATTGATTTTCACTTATGAATATTGTTTTGTATTGATAAATAGGACAGCATCACGTTGCGGTTGGACGATCACAGATTTGAGCGACTTTTGAAGAGGACAACTAGTTGATCTTACGTTTCACTTCAGAGGGCCGTGACGGTATTGTGCGCTCATGTGATAGGCAGTCTGAGTCTGCCGGTGAAACCGGAGTCTCGCGTTTGTCCAAATGGTGTCCAGTGGCGTTGAGTCGAGCTGGTTTGATGGCACAGAGACGGAGAGAGGGATGGTTACAATGCCAGACGGGCACAGGGACACTCTGTTCCTTTTACTTATTCATTCTCACGGGGCGTCAGCCGAATGTCAAAGCTCCCGTTCACCCGCCGTACGGTCAACAATAATAAAACACCACAAACAAAGACATTCCATAGCGCTGTTCAGAGACTGCAGGATCATATCGCATTTATTTCCCTGAGCTGCACTTACAGAGGGTTTTTTCCCCCTAATATAGTTTCTCATTACCCTCTTTGTTACATGTTTTTTTTCTGTCATGTTTTAACTGAATAGTTTTGTCAGGTTCCAAACCTGAATGACAGTTCATCCTCCGTTCAACACAGAATGGGGAGTTTAGCTTCTCTTTTTTGAAACAAAAACAAACAAATTGAAAGCAAATAAGAATGTCAATAAAAGGCAAAAACAGCATCATTAAATTGTGCATCCATTCAAAAAAAGGTCTAAATGTAAGATTTATGTATTTGAATTGCATATAAAATTTCCATCCCTTTGAATTAGGCATTTTTAACAAACTTAATGTGATGCAAAACAGGTAAGAAACAAGCAAGGTGTTTCTATATTCCTAGTCTTTTGAAGATTTGTGTGAGGATCAAATTTATATGTAAGGCATTATTTGCTGAAAATCTTCAATGCAAAATCTTCAAATGCAAATGTGATTTAAGAGCTGTGGTAGAAGGGAACATTTTCAGCAGATAAATTGACATTTCGTTTGGTTCCTCACACAAAACTATCACATGACTTCAGAGGACTTGGAATATAGTCATATGGGCTAATGGTCATTTTGGCATCTGTGCATATGAACTTTTCCTCTTAAACGTTCTCATTTGTCTTTCACAGAAGAAAGAAAATCATGCAGGGTTGAATGATATGAATGATACCATCCAGTGCTGTAACTACATACTACACAGACGGAGAAACGTTCATCCCGTTTCTCAGAATAGCCGTCCGTGCATATGGGTTTATGACAGATTCTTAAGCTCTTACATTTGGTCCAATATTTTTAGTTTAGCTTATTTTGTTTATTGAATGTGGGTGGTCATTAATATATTTGGGTTTTGGTGATCATGCATCCAATAAAATGAGACATTTTTGCAGATTAGTTTCAATAAATGCCCTTTTTGCCCTGGGAAGTTTTAGTTCTGCACAATACAGTTTGTTAACAGTAAGTCGAACCGATTCTTATCAATTCCTAATTTCAATTCCAATAAGGTAAAAAATAAATAAAAAAACATCTTAGATATCATTCACATTTGTTCCAAATTAGCAATCGCAGAAATAGATACAACTGAACAAATATACGATTGAAATAAACCGTGTTTTTCAGGTATTCAGGTTTTTCAAGATTTTCAGGTATTCAGGTACAGAAACTGTAATCAAATGTAAAATAACTGCACTTTAGAAATAAAATATACATTACAAATACAGTTACAAAAGTTATTCAGTCAAAAACCGAGTTAATTTTCTCTTTGATTAGATTGTTGTTTGATTGACGTTATTATGGAGATGGCCGCAGGAATTTGAGGCTGCTGTCACTTTAAGAGCTGCACGGATCCAATATACTGATACACATGCGTTTTCTTTCTAAACTGTTTACGTTCACTTAAGACATAACCGACTGTGTTTACGATGAGATTTTGACCTTTTTTTTGTCCGTTTAAGTGCAAAAAGACGTGAAAGAGAACTCAGTTCAGTATCGCTCACTTTTCAGTGTGAGTGGCAGCTTTCTGTGCGCACGTTAACAGAGCGCGGGTCTTCTTGCGCTTGAGTGGTTTAAAGTCTTATTAAAATGGACACAAAGGAATCGATAAGAGGAATTGAAATTATAATATTATAGCAAGTATTAGATTCCTGACCTTAAGTATCCGATTCCAGAACCCTACTCTCAACTCAAGTCATTCCCTCACCTTTTTCCACATAAAGACCCTTCAAACAAACACATCAAGGTTTATAGAGAGACAAACACTGGAGGAAATTTTCAGTCCATAAAGGACATAATAAATGTGTCAAAGAGCTGTTGTATTTCTGCTGTTCACTGTATTAGGTGGTGGGAAACACAAAGCCGGCCTGAGTCAGATGCATGTTGGCACGGAAGAGGCCGGCCTAGAATAAAATACCTAGTTTTTATCTTAAGCTTTAATGCAGAAAGGCCCAAACCAATCGGCTCTCATCTACTATCTGCACAGCTGTCCCAGTATCCGTGGAGAATGGATTCCTACTGCCATTGCCATGGGAGTCTCCAGCCAAAAGAATAGGAGGATATCCAGTCTGTGTGTGTGTGTGTGTGTGTGTGTCCTCCTCCCTTCCCCTTCGCTCATGTCACTCCTGGCATGGATTAGGCCTTGGCATCGGCCTGGCAGTGCCCGTAGCTCCACTGCGGCTCTGTGCTTGCTGATATGTTGTGCTGTTTCTATGGTAATGGAACACACACTCGAACGCAAATTACATAATTTAGCTCGCATATACATAAGCCGTGAAATGTAGGTTTTTGTACGGTCGGCTAACAGTGCTGATCAAAACCATCTTTGTGAAAACAGAGCAGGCCTCAGTCCTTCAAACGGGAAGAAATGGTTCCCATAGCAGCTGTTTGAGGACTCGGGATAAAGATGGACCGATAGACATCATAGCAATCAAGCATTGAACATGTACATGCAAAATCAGATCCGTTTGCATCCCTAAACCTTTGATTACTCTTAAAATAATCAATGTTTCTTTATTGGCATCTGTGGTTCCATGAAGAACCTTGGAACCTTTCCATACCACAAAAGGTTATTTATAGTGGAAAAAGGTTCTTTAGATTCAGAAAATGTTCTATACTATGAAAAAAACGCCCCGCTCTGGCTTTGTGCTCCATTGGTTCCATCTCTGTCTGAGCAGATCAGTTTCTCTTTGTTTTACTTTGTTTTTGTTTAAGTGCCACTCCACGACGGACCACAGCGGGACGGATCAAACGCCCTAGACGTGTAACCCGCCGACATGCTTATTATGAGACGCAGCCAGAGGTCAAGGCCATACGACCCTGTTGAGGGACGCTGGAAAAGCTGGATGTAGTTCTGAAATACACTGATCCTAATATAGACCGTGGTATTAAGAGTGGGCGCTATGAATATTAGTTGTTGATTTTATTTGTAATTATTAAGAAAGTTTTTTTTTTTTTTTATAAAAATAATAATTTTTATAAATATTTTATGAATGATTGATTAATAATTATAATTTTATTTGTTTATTACAAATGTGTTTTATATTAAATAATTACAAAATTATTCATAAGTATTAAATTGTTATTAATTATATTTATTAATTTATCCACCCATCCATCCAGTCGTTCCATCATCCATCCATCCGTTCCATTCATTCATCTTTCCATCTGTTCCATCATCCATCCATCCAGTCATTCCATCCATTCATCTTCAAAAAAGACTTTGTCAAGCCTATTTTCAAAGTATCTTGACAAACTTAGATTTTCTTAGTTAGTAATTAGTTAAAAATCAGATCATTTTAATTCTACTTCCTCGCAATGAATATGAATTGCAATTCTGCATTCTGTTTGCTACTTCAATTCAAATTCCAGAATTGAAATCGAAATTTCATATTTTTCTCTGTTAGACTGAAATTGAAGGCATTCTCAATTCCGTTCTAAATCCTGCACAATTCTAGTAGAGAATTCACAGTATGCAACTCGGCTTTCATCGTTTCTCTTCGTTTCCTTCCTTTTTGTCAATTAACAACGCAAATTTAAAACACTCTATCCTTATGCATAATGCATCTGGACGCAAGCACACGTGTGCACACCCTCGCACCTGCACACACTTAAGCGCATGAGACGCAGGTGTGCATTCTTTACTCATCCGTGCCAATCTGGTGGCAACTGCACACATCACGGCCGGCACTGATACAGCGCATGCGAGAAAACACTGCCACGTGAGCCAGATCCTCGCCTGACCCATATGCCCTCCACAACCTCCGACAGCCAGTCAACATGCATCACATTAGCACATTTACTCTGAACCTGGCCCCACCTACAGCTGACTGTTTATTGTCTACATTGTCAAGGAATGTGATTGGCCAGAGATGATTTGGATTTCCTGAAGAGTTCCAGATTTCTTTTTTGAAAGAAATAAGAAAAGAAAAATCACAAATGAGATCTTGTTTATATCCCAACTGTTTTTCCTAGACAGCAATATGATATAATTTAACATGCACTGAACATTGACCTGTTTATCTTTTTAATACACAGTCCTGCGCTTTTTTGTGTATGATTCATTGCAGCACATTAATCCAAATCTTAATCTTTCATCAAAATGCAATAACTTGCTCTGCCTCTGAAATTACTTTCTTTTTTTTTCGGCTGCCATCACAAAACGTATTCAGCCCTTTCGTTCACCTGGTGTGCAATTCTAACTCTTCTTCATCATTCAGTCTTTTCCCAGTGGGTGAAATCAAATCCTGTTGAAGGAAGAAAAATTAGTTGCAAATGGCATTTCATATCAAGATTCAATGTCTTCTGCTTCTCTCCAAGAATAAGACTAATCTCACACTGGTCTTTTGTAGTTTCAGAAAGATCTCAAAGATTTAACAAGTTACCAAAGTTTGCAATCAAAATATTTTAGATATTAATATTTCTATAGACCAGACCATCACAACACGGGGAGGGGTGTAGAATCCCAGAATACCATAGAAGCACCAGAGCACATTTTCTTTGTCTCAATTATGCTATTCGCATTAATGTCATCATTGCTCTGTACTATGAAATTGACTGTGTCAACAATTGTCTCACTTGTGTCTACTTTTATTTTCTACCATGGAATTTTAAGAGAAACATCTGTGACTAAATGAAAATAAAGTTACAATTGTGAGAAAGTTGCTACTGAAAGAATTTAAGTTTAAATTGTGAGAAATTAAGTTGGAATCATGAGATGGAAATGTGCAATTACAAGAAATGACGTTGCGATTGTGAGAAATAAATGTTTTTCTAAAAAAAAAAAAGTGCTTTTCTAAAAAAAAATTAAGTCTCAATGTGAGCAATAAATTCACCGTTGTGAGTAATAAAGTTGCAATTGAAAGAATTTAAGTCTAAATCATGAGAAATTGTTGCAGTTATAAGATAGAAAAAGTTGCAATTGTGAGAAATAAATCTCTTTAAATAAAAAATAAAATAAAAAATCTCAATGTAAGAAATAGTCATAATTGTGAGAAATAGTTACAATTACCTTTTTATCATTTTTTTTTGTCTGACGTGGAAACAAGGTTCCATAGAGACAAATGTGCCTAAATGAAGCAGCAAAACTGTCAGTGCAAATAGAGTTTTAGCAGTGAGTCTGGGACCTCTGATGAGCTTCATAAACTCTCATCTCAGATAAGATTATTGAGCCCCAAAAATCATTAACTAAAACATAAATGTGTTCACGCGCCATGGTTTCACTCTGAGGTATTTCTCCAGCGAGTGTCTCACGAGTGAACCGTGCAGCCAGAGACAGTGTTCCTGTCTTGGGATTGGTGGGTGTGGAGGTACGAGAGGAAAGCTGCATCTCTCTCTCTCTTTCTTTTGCAGAGTCTATCAAAACTCACAGAATCGCTGCGCAGCAACCCGAACGATCTGCATGCGAATGTTTCAGAATTGCATGAAAACAGAAAGCAGCAGCGAGGAAAGACAGTAGATCATAAACAAGCGTGTGTGTGGAGTGTTACTCCCGGCCACATGGCGTGGCGCTCCGTGCTGTTTATCCAAGCAGTCCTGCAAGGAATCGCTGCCTGTTGCTGGCGGGAACAAAGCCTCGTCAACAGCTCTCGTCGCCTGTCTCTGAGCGAGCAGGAAGTTGGCCAACCTCCAGTGGTGGAAAATCTATACACGGTTGCATAATATAGCATATCTTTACCTCGCATGAACCCTGAGGAGGCCCGGCAGCTGTGAGCAAAGAGAGCGCGAGCGAGCGAGGGAGGGCGTGTGTGTGTGTGTGTGTGTGTGTGTGTGGACAGGATTCCTGTGAGCGTCTGCTGGCAGTGGTTGCAGGCCACAGGCTTTTTCTGACAGGCTCTATGTAGGGTAGAATAAATGCAAAGAAAGTTGCCGCCCTGCACCACTATGACATTGTGCGGCTCTACCAAACGGTTAATCATCGGTCCCGAGTTTTACAGAAGGATGTTATGACCGAAATCCATGCGGTCTCTTACCTGGCACGCAAGTTATGGTGCAATGTTTGGGTAGGCCTACTAGTTTCAGTTTTCTTCTACATTGAATATGACGTCCATTAGGTTTAAATGACTAGCACGATCTTTTTACTTGCATTAAATGAATGTCCCTCTATTAAAAACACATGCATGAAAATTCTGCACATTCAAAATTGAAGAATTGTCTCATTGTGAAATCATGAGTGTGAATTTGAATTGAATTGGCCACACCTCTCAATTTACATGAATGGTAATTCAAAGACATTCAACATAGCTGATGCATTTATTAATTTACATTTACATATATATTTTTACAAGATGTGAAAGAGCAACCAAGCCATTCAGTATCTGTCTAAATGTCTATATTATGATCTTGCCATCCCATAAATATATATAGAAAACAGTTATTTTATATTGTAGTAACATTTCACAGTAGTACTGTTTACTGTATTTTTTTGATACCGTAAATTCAGCCTTGGTGAGCATAATAAACTTTCAAAAACAAAAGTATAGTTTATTCCAAACAGAAAAAAATATATAGTTTCATTTAAACAAAGCCAACTCTTTGCATCCTCTTTGCTTCCTTAATTCAAATATGAGCTGTGTTCAAAATCACCCCATATTCACTATTCCCCACATTACTCTAATATAGTCCACTGGAAGGAGTGAATGAAAACGAGAATTCGGACACTGAGTGCGCCGGAAAGGCTGCGGCTATTTGCATGATTTGTGCTTGCTGTTTAATAATCATTTGAAACTTAGCAAACTCCAAGCTCCAGTAGTAATGAAAATCTTTATCTTGAACTCTGTCATGGAAACTAGCATGTATAAACCTTAATTAAAAAATGTAATAATCAATTAAAAATGAATTTATACCTTTATGATATTACGCTGTAGCCACATTGGACCAGCGGTTTGGAAAATGGATGGATGGATGATTCGGCTGCAAGCGCCATCTTCTGGTGAGACGCTGGAATTCATTCGGCACGACCCTCACAGTGCATTATGGGTATTCTCTAGCCGTTGAGTGTACATCGATTGTTATTGCGGTGCATTATGGGATTGAATGACTGCACTCGATAATGTCCACTATGGTTTCGGACGCCACTACAAATGTCTGTCCCCTCAAGTAGTGCCGCATTTAAGGATATAGAGGGCGATTTCAGACACAGCCTTAAAGTACAGCAATTGCATTTGCGATCTCAATTTATTTAGCTGATATAGCTTGCTACATTCTTTTGAATCTGACAGTAGAAGAAGCCGCTTTACACTAATGCCCTTTAGCGCCCCTTGTGGCAGCACTGAGTTCTTGCATTGTGACACATTTAGTAAAAATTCCATGAAATTGCGTTTGCATAGCTAGTAGCATTTGTGTTCGTGTACATAGTGTTATATGTAACTCGCACGAAAGAACAAACAGACTTTATAGCTTTGTGCACATTCGTTAATGACCTGCTCTGGGACAGATTCAGTTAACGTCCCTCTACATATCATCTGGAATAGGATCTGGACTGAACTCAAGTTAGCTCATGATATCACATTTGTGGCTCCCTATTGGTGATGGAGTGTGTGTTAGACTAATCATGGCTCCACGCTTCAAACGGGTCAGGTAAAAACGCTCCGTTCCCTATCCGACCGTTCCCCTAAAAGATAACCAGATGTCCAGCTGTTTTTATTCCTGTTTTGGTTCATCTCTTTAAGAACAATGTCTTTCTCATATGACTGTACTCCTGTAGTCTAGAGGCAATTTCCCCATTTTGTCTTAACATTTTAATGGGAAAAGACTGTAGTGAACCAATAGGAACCTCACCTTGGTTCACCCGTCCTCCCATCGGGCTTTGGGCGTTTCAAGAGAAGTATAAATGAAATACAAACGTGTGCCAGCGTAATGCAGGATGACATTTACCATGTGCCGGGACTTACACAAACAAAGAGAAGACGGGCCGTCCAAGAAAAGTTCCATATCTCCTTCCTTACATTCGCTTGTGTTTGCTTTCATATGTCATTTTTTTATTTCCATACTAAAGTTAGAACGGCATTGGCTGAAGCTCCGGGAGTCTCGCAGAAGCCAGGAAGTCATTTGGACCCTTTCGCTCAAGTCCTGTGGCCAAGTGTGCGGTTGAATTAACCCCAAGACGACATATAAAAATGATCCGAGAGCTGCAAACAACAGACATTTTAGGATTTTTAGGGTTATCCTATCCTTGTTTGACCTGAACTCAGAGATTGATATTTGAACTGGGTATTTTTCTTTAAATATGTAGCTAGTATTAAACTGTGTGTGTGTGTGCAACTCGTCCTGCACCGTTTGTGATGCAGGCATGATTAAATGTGTTTTGTTGAGGAGAGGCTTGCTGGTACTTTTCTATACTTTATGTCTGGACATTTGATTTTCACCTGGTCAGTTATAAAGTAGATGACATTTTTTAATTAAATGTAATTTATAGACACTGAAAGAGTGACTGAATCAAATCTGTAGACATTTTGGATAGGCTTGTTTGAATTGGGTTGGTAAGCAACCATCTGGAACATTCTAGCATAGCAATTTAGCAATGTCCTAGCAATCATTTAGAAAATTTTACAACCACCTCTTTTTAGAATCTGCCTAGCAACGCCATAGTAACAACCCCAAAACAATTAAGCAACCACCTAGCTATGCCCTAACAACCATTTAGAACATTTTACAACTACCTCTTTTTAGCATCTGCCTAGCAACGCCATAGTTACAACCCAGAATACTTTAGCAACCACCAAGAAACCACACAGAATAGGGCCCACAGCAGCTAGCTATCAGCTATCTAGCAATGCCATAGTAACCACCAGAACACTTAGCAACCACCTAGAACATTCTAGCATCTGCCTAGTAATGCCATAGTAACCACCAGAACACTTAGCCACCACCTAACATTCTAGCATTTGCCTAGGAATGCCATAGTAATCACCCAGAAAACTTTAGCAACCATTTCAGACCATTCTAGCATTTACCTAGCAACGCCATAGTAACAAGCCAAAACACTTTAGCAACCACTTAGCAATGCCATAGCAATCATTTAGAACACTTAAGCAACAACCTATAACATTCTAGCATCTGCCTTGCAATGCCATTGTAACCACCCAAACAATTTAGCAACACCCTAGTAACCATTTAGAAAATTTAACAGCCAACAAGAACATTCTAGCATTTACCTAGCAATTCCATAGTAACAACCCAACTTTAGCAACCACTTAGCAATGCACTAGCAACCATTTATAACACTTTAGCAACCAACAAGGACATTCTAGTATATACTAATGCAATTGTAACCACCCTGAACACTTAGCAACCACCTAGAATCTGCTACCTAACAACGCCATAGTAACCACCACCTACAACATTCTTGCAACCATCTAGCCATGTCATAGTGACCATGCAGAACACTTTAGAAACCAACTAGCAACATCCTTGCAACCACCTAGTAACATAAAAACGCCCTAGCAACCACACCGAATGCCCTAGCAACTGCAAAAGACCCAGAAGACTCTACCATCATGTGATCAACGTTTGGACAAGCATCCCTCACATATTCTTCAGAAAATGTCGAACTCTAGTTGGCATGTGCTGCTTTCTCAGTATTCACTGGCCTCTTTCTCTTGCTCTATCTTTCGGCGGCGCTCTCCACCCAGCTGCAGACAGCCTGACGTAGCTCTGATAAACATGCGGAATAGGAGCCATATGTGAAAGCAGAGGAACGCACAGGGCCCAGAAAACAGGCCGTTGGAAACCACAAGTGAGAGATCAAGTGCAGCTACAAGCACGCATGAAAATCCAACCTCATTTTAATCGAAAGTCCCATGTGAAGAATCTCCACTGCTGTGCGTCAACATTTTGTATGTGCAAAAGAACAAGACCTGCTCAGGTCAAACATCCTCATAGTTCAGCCGTTGAGTGTTGTTTTCCCACTGAGATGCTTTGGTCATAACATGAGAAGTTTATGTACACTGTTGTTGCTTGGTCCAGGAGTATCGCATTTGGTCTTGATCTAAAGTATGCATCATAAGCATAATATACATCAGTTAGGGGCACTTTACAATGTTTGAAGACCAACATCTTCCTCCTCTCTAAGATCTTAGTGAAGTAAGCGGCACGACAGCAATAACGGCCAAACAAACGAGATGCCTTCGGCCTTAAAATACATTTGTTGTGGGAATGCCATGTCGCTGGTACAATCCATCCACTGTAAAAACAATGGTGCGGTTGTGCTCTGTAACCCAATTACGCCCCTCTGGAGTGCGAGAGAGAGAGACTCTGTTACCGAGTCTTGATCCATGGCTTTATTCATTTCGCTCTGTCGGTATTGCCCACCAAACTTGAGATTAAATTAGGCTTTTTTATTTATTTATAATATTTAATAAGTATAATCATTTTATAATTAAGATAAGAATATGTTTTAGATTAATTCATATTTATGGATCACATTATGAAATAAATATTTTTTCTCCAAAACACGTTGCCCACAATTATTGGCACACCTAGAATTTTTTTACGTGTAAAAATCTCTGAAGTATATTCCCACTAATATTTACCCTTTTTTAGCACACCAGGGTGACTAGCTACATGAAATTGTCTAGCTATGACTTCTTGTTTCACAGGAGTTTAAATATGAGGAAACACAAAGGCCAAATTCCCTTAATCATCCATCACAATGAGTAAAACCAAAGAATATAGTTCTGATGTGCAGCAAAAGATGCATCACAAAATAGCTAAAGAATTGAAAATCCCCATTTTGACCATCAGGGCAATAATTAAGAAGTTCCAATCAACGAAAGATGTTATGAATCGTCCAGGAAGAGGACATGTGTCTATACTGTCTTAATGCACGGCGAGGAGCAAAGTTTGAGTGACCAAAGACTCTCCAAGGGTCACAGATGGAGAATTGCAGAGATTACTTGAGTCTTGGGGGTCAGAAAGACTAACAAAAACCAAACAACCCCTACATCCCCACATGTTGTTTGGGAGGGTTTCAAGAAAAATCCTCCTCACTCGTCCAAAAACAAACTCCTGCATATTCAGTTGTCAGACACGACTGGATCTTCAAAAGGGACCGGATTCTATGGTCAGATGAAACTTAAAAAAAAAGCTTTTTGGCAGCAAAGCCACCAGATGTGTTTGGTGCAAACAGGGATAACAAGTACCCCATGCCTACGGTTAAATATACTGCTGGATCTTATATGTTGTGGGCCTATTTTTTTGCTGGAGGTCCTGGACTTCTTGTTCAGATACATGGTATTATGGATTCTTGCAAATACCAACAGATAAAAAATCAAAACCTTACGGCCTCTGCTAGAAATCTTATAATGGGCCGTGGTTGGATCTTCCATCAGGACAACGATCCAAAACAAACATCAAAATCAACACAATTAATGAAGCTTCTGCCATGACTGTCCCAGTCCCCTAAACTGAACCCTATAGAAAATGCCACTCATTGAACTGAAGAGAAGAAGCACCAACATGAACTTGTGAATCTGAAGGATCTGGAGAGATTCTGTATGAAGGAATGGTCTCTGATCTCTTGTCAGTTATTCTCCAAACTCATCCGGCATTATAGGAGAACACTCAGAGCTGTTATCTTGGCAAAAGGAGGTTGCAAAAAGTATTTAATAAAAGGGTGCCAATATTTGTGACCAACGTGTTTTGGAGAAAAACATTTATTTCATAATGTGATTTCCACCCTACTTTCAATTCTTTTACTTCAATGAAAGGTTCGATTTTTGGCAATTTTTTGAATGAAAGATCAAAAGGATAAACAATGCAGATTTATTTTTTTACAGCCATCTTTGATCATATTTACCAGTGGTGCCATTAATTATGACTAAAACTGAATATATATATATATATATATATATATATACATGCATACACACACACAATCAGTATATATAACTTTTATGTTAGATGCAATTAATCACGATTAATCGATTTGACAGCAGTATTATTATATTTAAACAGAGTTGTGATTGTGAGATTGTACTCTTAATTTTTGTTAAACATAGTCCAAAAGAAAGAGATATGTTCTTGGGAACTTGGGAATTAATAGCTGTAAGATAAAATGTTTAGTAATTTATGTAAAAAATATACATAAAAATATAGATAAAAAAAAGCTATTCTTTCTTGAATATATGGGGATGGAATTGCATTGTACTATTCTTTAGAGACTCACCTAATTGTTTAACCAAAAATTCTGAGAAATGTATGAATATCAAGATCTCAATTAATATCAATATCTCATTGTGAGAAGAACAACTATTTAGATGAAAATAAGTGAATGCTGTTGCTTGAATTCCAAGGTGTGGTCAAAATCTTTAGGCTAAAACCTATGTCAATGAATAAAGGTCACAACCTTTGAAATGTGGTCAGATTTAATCCATCTGTGCTTATTTTGTTTTATCCGACCTTCCAACTTCTGATTTAATGCTTCAGATAAGCACTGTGAGTTCTCACGTTTGCTGGTTCCTTTGTTTTGTTTACCTCCCACCGCTGTCTGTCGTCGGCCTGCTGGTTTCCTGGAGAGGTGAAGTTGCTCTATCTTTATTAATTCAACAGGAGGAAGTTTCGGCAGGAAACAGGGAAAGGGATGTGGGCAGTCATATTTACCGATAGGAAGAGAGTGTTTAAGTTGAACCGCTCTACTGAAATCTCTCACTCCAGTCTGACCTCAGCATTAACACTTCTCTCTTCTAGTGTCACCGTTATAGAGGGTGGGAAAACTATTTATTTTTATTACTTTAGAAAGCACTAACATATAAGTTACAATGTGTTTTATATTGTACTCTTGTAAAATGAAATGAAAGTTTTTGTTTCAGATTAGACAGACAGACAGACAGACAGACAGACAGACAGACAGATAGACAGACAGACAGACAGACAGACAGACAGACAGACAGACAGACAGACAGACAGATAGATAGATAGATAGATAGATAGATAGATAGATAGATAGATAGATAGATAGATAGATATTTAATAGCTCAGGTATGTGTGTGTAAGTGTTTTCCTGCACTGTGTGTGTGTGTGTGTGTGTGTGTGTGTGTGTGTGTTGGCACAGGTCTCTCTTGTGCCTGCATAAGGGCGACTGCATAGGAAGAGGATATTGTTCTTTATTTATGACTTTCTCCTTTTGTCCGTACTTCTTTCCTTCTAACACATATCAATAATCTGTTTTACCCATGTAAATCAAGGTCTGTTTCAGCAAAACAGTCATAATTTAGTTTTTCACACCCATTGTACCATTTTTAACAAGGGGAGCGTTTTGCACAGAACATGTCTACATAGTGGACCGAACTCCTTTGTTTTAAAAAAGAAAAAGAAAATCCTGTTGTCTATGACATGGCTCCTTTTAAACACTAATGTGTATCCTGATGGACATAATCAAGTCCTTTCCTACATTTGTTTCTTATTGAATATCCTATTTCGCTTAGAAATACATCACATTATGCAAGTAAAACGAGTTTCAAACTCACTTTCAGTTTTAAAATGTTTGTTCCCTATATCCCAGATTGTTGTTGTTGTTGACTAAAACTAGAACTATTAAAAAAAATGAAATGAAATGAATATGAAATAAAATATAAATATTAGATGAATTACTAAAATAGATATAAATTAAAGCTAAATGCAAATAAAAATAAATAAAAAATGACAAAAGAACAACAAAATGACAAAAATTTGAAAAATAAAAAAGAATTCAAAATATTAATAAATACTATAGTAGTGTACCAATAATAGTACTGTCAAATCAATTAATTGTGATTAATCGCATCTTTGCGAATATATATAGTAGGCTATACAGTATGTGTGTATATGTGTACACACACACACACACACACACACATACTTTTATGTTAGATGTGATTAATTGCGATTACCGGTAATCGATTTGACAGTACTCAATTATACTAAATTAACTCTGTTGTAACTTAATTCCCCCCAAAACAATTTGCCTCTTAACCAGCCCAACACAGCTACATTGACTTAAAGGGTTAGTTCACCCAAAAATGAAAATTCTGTCAGTAATTACTCACCCTCATGTTGTTCCAACCGCGTAAGACCTTCGTTCATCTTCGGAACACAAATTAAGATATTTTTTATGAAATCTGAGAGCTGATCACTTCTCCATAGACTGCTAGGTGGCCCAAACTTGCTGGCCCAGAAAAGTTATTAAAGAGATCGTTAATATAGTCCAAATGACTACAGTGGCTCAATCTTAAGTATATCAAGCGACGAGAATACTTTTTGTGTGCAAAAACAAACAAAAATAACGACTTTATTCCACTATTCATTTCCTTCTCTCTGGACCTCTAGTTGGTTCGCGTAGTGTTTTTGCGCAGCGCGTCTGTGTTACACGTCACCACGTAGGCTCACTATTGGCCGACGCTGGTCATGTGTCTGACGTGTAACACAGACGCGCTGCGCAAAAACACTACGAGGCCCAGAGAGAAGGAAATGAATAGTGGAATAAAGTCGTTATTTTTGTTTGTTTTTGCGCACAAAAAGTATTCTCGTCGCTTGATATACTTAAGATTGAGCCACTGTAGTCACTTGGACTATATTAACGATCTCTTTAATAACTTTTCTGGGCCAGCAAGTTTGGGCCACCTAGCAGCCTATGGAGAAGTGATCAGCTCTCAGATTTCATCAAAAATATCTTAATTTGTGTTCCGAAGATTAACGAAGGTCTTACGCGGTTGGAACAACATGAGGGTGAGTAATTACTGACAGAATTTTCATTTTTGGGTGAACTAACCCTTTAACCAATGGTGCGTGTTTGGGGGCGGGACTATCTGTTTATCTGACCAATGGCAGAGAGGGCAGTGTTCAGGAGACTGTTTGAAAGTTATTACTTTTTCAATTTCATTCGGAGGCGTTTGTGGCACAGAAAGTGTGCTTGATATTTAAAACACAAAAACAGATTTCAACTTGTTTTGTTCTCTTCATAATTAGTGAATTTTTAAAGGGACAGGAAGGAGCGGCATCGTGCGCAGATAAAGAAGGTGTTAAACAGAGACAACACAAGGCTGCTTAAAATGACAGACAGAGTGCCACAGACCCAGCAGAAAGGAGACAGTAGGGGTTGTGATTTGGGGATGGCAGTAAAGCATTTGCATAAAGGGCAGGGCAAAGTGCCCGGCAGTGGAAAGGGTTGGCAACACGCCTCGCAGACTGGCAGAGGGGCGACTGAAGAGAGAAAAATAGTAGAGAGAGAAAGAGCGAGGAGGGGAGGGGGATTTAGTCAATAGTGCATCCCTTGTTCTGCGAGAGGAGGGCCCGGTTTGTTGGCAGAGGCGATGGGGAATCTCTTGTTTGTGTGCTAGATTGCCCCTTTATTTCTTTGATTGCGAAGCGTTCAACACTCGGCAACTGTAGTGCCTGTGTGAATTTGCGTGTGTGTGTGTTTGCAGGGGCATCTGTTCCTGTTTCAGAGTCCCACATCGTGCTTCTAAACTGTGTCAGGGTGTGCTTTAAGTTTTCGCCCCTTCTCTCATTTAAATTCATTTCGCTACGACCACCGCAATCAATTTATCGACGTATTCAGCCTAATACGTGATGCTAAAGCTATTAAAAATGGGTCTCTGGGTAATCTCCTTCATTCTAGGTTCTTCATGGGCACAGCTTTGGCATGGCGACTAATCCATTTGCATGCAACATCTCTCTGCCAACCAATCAGAGGGTTTTAATCAAGGCAGAGACCCGTGCCTTCGGCTTGACTCACAGATCCGGCCTTCAAGGTGACGGTCAGCACAGTTACGCTGTAGGCATTTCATGTGCTGCTCGCCGTTTCTTTTTTTTATACTTTTTTTTTTTTGCTATTTAAAGGATTTGTTCACCCAAAAATCCCATAATTTACTCACCCTCTAGCCATCCTAGGTGTATATGACTTCTTTGTTTCAGCCAAACACAATCGGAGTTGTATTAAAAAATATCCTGGCTCTTCCAAGCTTTATAATGGGAGTGAATGGGGTGTGAGATTCAAAATCCCCCAAATAAAGCCCCAAAAAGTGCATCCATCCATTATAAAAGTAATCCATATGGCTCTAGTGGGTTAATAAAGGCCTTCTGAAGTGAAGTGATGCGTTTTTGGATGAAAAATATCCATATTTATTACTTTATAAACTATAATAACTGGTTCACGGTAACAGCTGTACGCGAGTCTAGTTCCAGAGGAAGAGTGACCTCTGACCTGACACATGACGTAGGATGTAGGAGTAGCGTAAGCTTAGGTGAAAGTTACGCCTCTCGCGGTTCAAATAACAAACTGAAGCTCCTCCCACATTTCTCTTTTAAAATTCTCTTTAAAAAATTTGCTCTATCCTCTGCGCTTCCGCGTTCATCAATACATCATGCGTCGGCTCAGAGGTCACTCTTCCGCCGGAACTAGACTCGCGTACAGACGTTACCGTTATCTTACTGACCCCAAACATTTGAAAGATAGTGCATCTCTTTGACTCTTTACATTAAAAGTCTGTCAGTCAATCATGGGTTCATATTCCACAATCTTTGCATGTTCGTTAATGAAAAATATTGGCTAATTTGATTGCACTTTAAACTGTTCAGAGTTTATTTATTGTCTTTTGTCTTAAATATATTTTCATGAGAACTAACAACATCGACGCCCATTGACTTTTCAATGTATGGACAAAAAATACATTTTCCACAGAAGAAAGATATTTTCCAAAATTGGATATTTCTCTGCCATATAGTAGGTGAAAAACAATGTGTGACAAGAGTAGTATGCACAAATTCACAGTACTCATAAAAGAGTTGGCAAAAAGTACCCTAATGACCTACTACTTCCAGCGAGATTCTGAAGTGTGCATATTATGGATTTATGAATGGCAGTGAATCGACAACTGGCGCCGTAGGTCACATGATAATGACAACATACTACACACACTCATACTATATAACATACTTTTTAGCAGTTGCAAAGTAAGTACTTGTTCAAAATATATACCTACTCGAGATCATGTGATTTGGGACACAGCCAGAATTTTCATTTTTAAGTGCACTGTCCCTTTAAATCCACTGCAGAAGGAGACGTCTGGGCCTGGTTATCAAAAGCAAAGATATGCAGGACTAATGATGTTTCCGAAGGTTTCCTGTGTTCTCCGTCATGCTCTGTAAGCAGTGCTAAGCCTCAGTTTGATTCTCAACGCACATGAAATCAGTGCAGTGGCGGTCGTGTGCATCGGGCCGTACAGATAACAGTGGTATGTCGAAATCGGACACAAGTTAAGTAGGCTCAAGATTTCTGATAATGCTCTTACAATGCAATTGGATGATCAAAAGATCTTGGCCACCAGAGATTAATTTATTTTTTATTTTATTTTTATCTTTCATTCATTGTAGCAGTAGTTTAGTATAGTATTTTCACTTTCATTTATGTAAATAATTAGCATGTTTTTTTAAGTTAATGGTAATATTGATACATTGGAATCTTTTATATTTTAAAGTCAGCATGTAACAGATGCAATAGTCCTTTCTTCTGCTTTTATTCGAGTGAATTGGCTTCTCAAATTAGAAAAAAAAAATATAGGGTGGGACTTGATTTTGTCCATGTGGAATTGATTGAATGGTTGTGGTTTGCTATTGGTGGATCTCATGTGAGTGACAGGTTGCCCCGCCCTCACACCAGTAAACACATCATCAGAGAAGAGAAGAGATGTTAGAGGGAGGGGAAGTTATTTTGATTAAAGATCATAAGGACACATGAATTTAAAAAAAATTAATGATATGCACGGATAAATCATTTATACTGCAATATCCAGAAAAATAAGATTTGTCATTTTGAATTTGATTCCATGGTGACTTTAAGGGCCCTATTTTAACGATCTGAAATGCAAGTAACTTTGTGGGCGGATCACGGGCGCTGTTGCTATTATTCCGGCGGGATAAATGACTCTTGCGCCCGACGCAAATCTAAAATGGGTTGGTCTGAAGTAGCTACATTACTCATAGGTGTGGTTTGGGTGTAACGTGAAATAAACCAATCAGAGCGACATCTCACATTCCCTTTAAGAGCAGGCACGCTTGTTCCATGGCGGATTGCTATTATAACGGCGGATTTGCCAGGCGCAGGCCAGGAGCGGTTCAAAGCCGAGGAGACCGACGTTCTCGTCAGGGCCGTAAAAGACAGAGAAGTGACACTGTATGGGGATGGAGAAACCCACCCAAATTAGCTTCGGTTAAATAGGCGTATAATAATTTTGGTAAGTGTGTAAGCTAGATTTATGCCTATTTTTTTTCACATTTTCATGGACACCACAATGATTTCCCTCATGTGGAATATTTTTCCTTGTAATTATGTATGGATTGCAAAAATGGCAACTGCTGCGTCTGTGTAGATGAGAGAAGCAAAGTGTATGCGCCTTGTGCACACGCCACATTATGGCCAAGCATGCGCCCTTAAAATAGCATCTGAACGCGCCACTGAAAACGCGCCACTGACTTTAGACTAGGTTTTTCCTGGTCTGTGGCGGAATTGTTTTCTGGAACTGCAAAATAGCACCAGGGAACGTTTGCGCCGAACCACGCCTCCTCTTTTTGCTGAACCGCCCCCGGAGAGCAAGTTCATTCCCTAATTTACCGACGTGTGTCTGTGGAGGGAAAAGTCCGCTGTGCGTCGGGTGCAAAATAGAAATGATACATGCGTCGTTGTACAAAGTCAATTGCGCTAGGTGCAAGATAGGGCTCTAAGTGTTTTGTTTTAATTGTAAGTCTATCCATCTATCTATCTATCCAGTCATTCCATCCATCTATCCATCTAGTCGTTCCATCCATTTGTTCCATCCATCCATCCATCCATCCATCCATCCATCCATCCATCCATCCATCCATCCATCCATCCATCCATCCATCCATCCATCCATCCATCCATCCATCCATCCATCCATCCATCCAGTCGTTCCATCCATCCATTCCATCAGTCCATCCATCCATTCATCCATCCATCCAGTCGTTCATCCATCCAGTCGTTCCATCCAGTCATTCCATCCAGTCGTTCCATCCATCATCCATCCATTCATCCAGTCGTTCCATCCATCCATCCATCCATCCATCCATCCATCCATCCATCCATCCATCCATCCATCCATCCATCCATCCATCCATCCATCCATCCATCCATCCATCCATCCATCCATCCATCCATCCATCCATCCATCCATCCATCCAGTCGTTCAGCCATCCAGTCGTTCAGCCATCCAGTCGTTCAGCCATCCAGTCGTTCAGCCATCCAGTCGTTCCATCCATCCATCCATCCATCCATCCATCCATCCATCCATCCATCCATCCATCCATCCATCCATCCATCCATCCATCCATCCATCCATCCATCCATCCATCCATCCATCCGTTCCATCCGTTCCATCCAGTCGTTCCATCCAGTCGTTCCATCCAGTCGTTCCATCCATCCATCCATTTCGCAGACACTTTCCCCCCCCCAAAGCATCTTACAGTGCGTTCAAACTATACATTTTATCTGCACATGAATTCCCTGGGAATTGAACCTTTGACCTTGGCGTTACTAGCGCTAATCTCTGGCATTTGAGCTATACAGGAACATCATTGCCAGCCTGCGCGTACAATCCTTCATCCCTCGTTCCTTTTGAATTCTCTTGCCTCTGGCTTTTTTTGTTTGTTTTTGCTAAACTACATCCTTTGCAACAACACCTACTCAAGGAATCATGCAGTAATGATTTTCATCAGCGAGCCATCATTGTTTAGTGCAATTACGTGTCTCCTGTTAGCCAAGCGGAAAAGAAAAAACATGTGCATGTATGACATCAGTTTCACCACAGTATGTTCGAAGGAACTTATTCTGTAGATTTAATCTGTCATCTCCTTTTCTCCTTTCTCTAAAATGTACTTGTATCTAGTTGAGTTTCAACGGCACCGGTGTTAATCCACCGTGTAGCGCAGCACACCTTAACCATTTCCTCCTATTAGTCCCAGGGAATGTGTTGACAAATGAGCTGATGAATTTGGGCTTGATATTTCGCAGGCCTTAACCCTAAAGTGCAGTTCTTCCCAGAGTGCCGTGCAGCTCTTGCGCTCCAGTCTCTCAGGGCCCTCTGGGATACATGTGCTCTCTCTCCACTGCCACAAATTGCTTGCAGATTTTTCACACGTAGTAATGTGCTGGTTTGTAAACTGGGGTAATTGCAAACACCACCGAACAGCTTCAGCTATCGTCATGCATCACTAGCTAGCCACGATCTGTACGGGCCGGGGTGCGTCCTCACACCCAAACAGTTTATGGTGGTACGCTAGTACTTGTTAATTCAAAAAGGAAATTTGCATTCATGCTATTAGCAAATGGGGTTGCATATAAAGAAAAGAGAAAGAAGGGTGTGTTTTAGTTCTCTTTGTATGTGTAAACAGATCTGAGAAACAGTTTAACTGATGGTGAGGACATTTTGTTAAAGTGATTCTTGCACTGAGAAGATGCTAAATGATGGTTGTGTGGGGGTATATGGGACACACAGGGTCACTGGGGCTAGTTGTCACACTTTGTTTATATATTTCTCAGAGTATAGGTTTATTTTTGAATTTCAAAAATCTGTAGACACATACTACTGTTCAAAAGTGTGGGGGTTGCAAAGGCTGAATTTATTTGCAAAAAAATACAGTAAAAACTGTAATATTATCACCATTTATAATAACTGTTTTCTATGTGAATGTATTTTAAAATGTAATTTATTCCTGTGATCAAAGCTGAATTTTCTGCATCATTACTCCAGTCTTCAGTGTCACATGATCCTTCAGAAATCATTCTAATATGATGATTTGATACTCAATAAACATTTCATATTATTGGTATTATCAATGTTGAAAACAGTTATGCTGCTTTATATTTTTATGGAAACCATATAGCCTATGTTTTTTTTTTTTCAGGATTATTTGATGAATAGAAAGTTCAAAAGGACAGCATTTATTTGAAATAGAAATATTTTGCAACATTATAAACTGTCAGTTTGGATTTATTGAATATCTTTGATGAATAAAATAATTACTTTTGAAACAAAATTGCACCATTATTTGTAAAAACACCATTTTTGAGTACTAAGTTGTTAAAATGAGAATCTGCCAATTCATTATAAGGCCTATATATAAAGCCCTAAATTTCATATTAAAACAATCATAAAGCAAAAATTTTAATGAAATGGCAATAAAACAATAAAACTGCTCAAATAAATTGTATTTAATGATTTTAGTTTATAAAATGATATCCTATAAACCATGTACAATGACTTAAATGTGACAACCTGCTCTGGCATTTATGAAAAATCTTTCAGTTAAAATCTTATTTATCCAATATTTATTTTAATGTATCCCAAAAATATTACTTTAAAGGATAAATCCCCCTGATTTTAGACTGTTAACAACATGCAAAACCAATTCTTGCTCCCATGTGTCAGAGCCACTGGTATAAAACTGCTGTTGTTTGGAATTGCACATAAACTGCAGGTGTGTGTCTCTGATTGCGTTGATCACCGTTGATGTCACTCGTCGCTGCAAGCGCTCAGTTTTTACTGCGTCTGACTCATCTCAGACTGTCTTTCAGAACTCAGACCTGGAGCGAGAGGAGGCACATGCTGTGCTTTACCTGTGCCAACACACACACCTGCTCTAACCTCACGCTTACACACCTTCACACACGGCCCATGTCTCTGAGGTGAGAGGTTATACATGAGAGTGTGTCCAGTGTCAGACACAATAGACGGCTGTGCGTGCGCGCGTGTGTGTGTGTGTGTCAGCTGTCTCTTTACCGCTATGGTTTTGTCCACGCTGGCATGTCCTCCCGATAGTGCGTGTTAGCACATGATTCTCCACCTCCCTCAACGTCTGTCATGTTGGTATTTATCACATTTTTACTCTGTCTCTCACTGTCTCATTCGAGGCCGGCCTCCTTCCTCTTTTAAAAATGATTCCAACAGCCTCTTTGTCTCTTTATTGTCAGAGTGTCTTTGGCCTGTAAGGGGCAGAATCGGCCATCACGTCTGTCTTCATTATGCAGTTTCAGGGTCACGGTGGGTCACACCCGCAGGGAGGGTCACGGACGCGCAGCGGGCAAAACCAACGGAACCCAAAATCTCTCTCATTAAACCTGCCCGCTTTCCCCAATGGTCCACACACCAGAATTATCCCTGCAGATAAAAAGACACTATATGACCCAGAAACAATATCAAATATATTGTAGAACAATGCATACTTATTCATTCATCTTAAATATTTTAATATTAATATGTGCTTCAAAACCTTTTATAGATGTAAATGTAGCAATCACTTTAATTAATTATAGACTGAATCTAGCAAATATACCACCTTCCCCAAATATTTAAATTCATATTTTCCTTTTGCATTTGACTAAAACACTTTCATTTGTGATGTGATCTTTCAGGTTCCAGACTAGCTTGGGTATTTAATAATAATAATAATAATGACAATAGGAGGAGGAATAATAATTATTATTATTAGGCCTATTATTAGCTTTTTTAGAGTAAATATATTTCCAAGAAGACATGGTCATTTCCAAGTATTTAAAGGCATTGATGGTTCTGATATTTCTTAGAAAGTGAAGTTGAATGGGTTTCACATTTTTAAATCTAACATTTCACCATGACATCATTTTTTTCACTAGCTGTCTCTAAAAATTATATTTATTCATGATAAAACAATACCATGATTTTAATATCCAATATTTTAAAAAGCCGTTGCTATAAATATCACTGCTGCATTGCTGGCACTGAAAAGCGAGGTAAATGAATTTTAACGGGTGTGTTTTTATTTCGTTTTCTGTTTCAGTAAATCACAGTCGGTGAGTTTCATTCCTCTGGTTTTGGCTATCTCAGAAAATGATCTTATTATTTTATCTGACATTACGCGATATTGCTATCTAACATTTCGATTAAATCTGTTTCTTATCAATATAATGATATCTTGTTTAAGCTAGACTAATCACTGCAGTTGTCAGGAGTTATTTTTTAAAGCGCTGGACTGTAATTGAATTCGTCTTTCGTGCTGGAGCCTGTTCAATATTAGGCTATGTTCTCTTTCCCCCCTCTAAATAACCCGATAAAATGCGCCTGGATTCGACAGCGTTCTATTCAGTAACCGAATATAATAATTTAAGGTGCTTTAACAGAAAGCATCCGAAAAGATTCACAAGGGAAATTCATCAATATTCAACTACAAAAGGCGGCCGCACGCGTTCTCGTGTTTGATTGAATCGCCAGTCAAAAATATCTGAGAAACTTTTATGGATTCTTGAAAATTAGTGTTTTTATTTTAGGCTTCCAGTGTTTATTATTTTTGTTTTTCATGTTTTTTCCCCCCTTTATTGTTGCGCCAGCTCTGTAAAACTAATGATCACATTTCCTTTATAGTGCAACTTTGCCAACTTGACAGCAAGTTCTCAGTTTAAATGTGGGCTAGGCTAAAGTCCTCTATTGTTATCTATATTTCAAATTTAGTTAATAACAAGATTAATCGTGAGTGGGTAAAGTTTTTGATTGGGCTAAGGAAAGTTTGATAGGCCTTACAAAAAAGATCTTTCCATCACTGCTTTGTTTCTCCTATATCGCAACATGTCGTTTTAGACTAAGTGTGTTACTTGATTATGAATTTTGAACATTTTATGCCAGGAAAATGTATTTGCTTTAAGCCTATATGCCAATAATTTGTGCAATTTTTGTAGTATAGCCCAGCCTACATTATTCCAAATTGTGCGTGCTTGGATGATCAAGTAATTTTCTTTGGCCAAACAGTTTTTTTCCCCCTGCATTGATTGGAAGGTGCTTGTGTGTGTTTTTGTTATTATTAATTGATTTTACCGTCAGTGACAAACTAACACAAATGATTCTCTGGCGCGCGACTCCAAACACTCTTTCCAGCTCGTTCATTTCCATCCGACTGCTGCCTGGCACACACTTGAGAGATGATGTCTTCTCTCTTTTAAGCATTAATATTGTAAGAAACAGGCGAAAGGGAAAAATAACAGCTATTATTTTTAATTGAGCTGGCAGAAATCTTGGGCTCCTCTTATTTTGGTCAAAATGGCGGACGTGATGCGCACGTACAGTATCACGCGCCGCTGATGTTACTTGGCAAACGTTAAGAAACAAACAAGTAAACGTTAAACGCTGATTTTCTAACTGTGAACGGTAGATTTTCCTGACCTCTTTGATGAGCAACAGGCCTTGTGGTGGGATCTTAGGTAAGAAACCAGGCCATTTATTTGGTGACAGGACAGACAGACCCTTCAAACATTTAAACCCTTCAAATATTTAACCTTTCAGTTGCCTTGCTAGTTACATTTTTGATGAAAATCTTTTTATATGTTCGAAAATAATTGAAAGCGATGACAGGCCCAGAAGTAAAATAGTTAGCCTAAAGCGGTTTATGAATCTTCCATCTATATTTACAGCACTGTAGCAAAAATAAAATACACAAATGTTCAATTGGCTAAATCTAAGGCCAAGTAAGTTAAGTCTAGTTCATTAGCCTAATAACTGTGTCAGCTGTTTATGGTTGACAAGCAACGAATAGCCCAATATCGTTAACTGTCTAAGTTAGTTCGGCCTATTAACTGAATATTTTGTTTTCAACACTTACATGGCGCTTCGCAAATTTTAAGACAATACTAGATATGTTTGAGTGTCCATGAAGACCTTTTCTTGATGTTTTTGGCAGGAATAACATACTGGCGTGGGTTGCACCTTAAGTTTATGAGCTAAATGTGAAAAATATAAACTACTTATGGATATTATTGATTTATGATATTTTAGTACAGAAGCAAAGGACATATCATGTGAAAAATCACTTCGTTTAAGGATCTATTTTTTGCGTAGTGATATAAAAAGCAAAAAGTGTCTCTACTGTACTCAGTCTACCCCTAGCTGTTTGTTATACTGTTATACTTAATAGTTGTTATTTAATAGTCTATAGGCCTAACAGTTTAATATTTCAAATAACTTATTTTTTTTTACAATAATATATATATATATATATATATATATATATATATATATATATATATATACACACACACACAAATCAATAGGCCTACTAATTAAAATGTTATTAAATAAAGTATTATTCAAAAAGTAATTGCATGTTTTCGATTTGTATTCTCGGACGCTGCTATCCTACAGAATAAGTGATTGTGCTTTAGGCAAGTGAACTTTCAAATGCACATGTTGATCAGGACCTAATTATCTCATACCCGCACTGGTAGGAAGCCATTAAGGGCTGTGTTTCAAACAGAGAAGGGATTGTTTGAAATAAAGGTGCTGCTTTTATTGAATCAAATGCATTCATAAACAAATTCTGCTCTCCTCTGGTTGTGTGCTTCAATTAGCATCTTATTAGAGACCTCAAGCAGGTGTTGGTTTTGACACGTAGGCTCAGATTTGAAAGAGGAAACACTAATGAAGAGTTTTACTGCGACGGGAGAGCGTTATCACCATACATCCGTCCAATGAGGCTTCCTTGGTCTCTCATTTAAGAGATATTTGCATATGTTTGCTAATCCAGCATTTCAAATCAATTTCCTTGTCTTGTTTTTTTTTTTTTCGTGGGAAGAACAGCATCCAAGCAGTCATTCAGTGATTTTTGTTTTGTTTTGTTTGTTTGTAGAACATCAACTAGAATTGATCAGCAGCTCCGTCTATGACTCGTTCAGGTTTCAGATCTGAATATCTCCTGCTTTATGCTGTAAGCAGCTGTTGTTTTAGATTCTTTTTGATTGCATGATTATAGTATTCCCAAAACTCAGATAGAAGTTTACGATTACATGTGCAGGGAAAAAAAAAACACAGTATTTGCACTGTCAGTTAAATCAATCAGTCGAAAAGCGTTTTAGATCATTCCCTGGCAGATTTCTGCTGCATATTAACTTTGGATTGTATGTGGGAAAACCTCACGGATGTGACCAAAACAAGTTCTCGTTTTTCCCTTTGGAGGGATCTTATAGAATCTTTCGTCATACTCATTAAAACATTCATGAAGATGGCTGATGGGAGATTTCAGAGCTGACACAACTTCTGGTACAATAGTTTTTTTTTTTCAGCAAACTCAATATTTACTCAACGTCACTCCGAACAACTTTTGCAAAGTTTTTTGAGCAACTAAGTCAGATATGCTTCATTGCGCTCCTTTGTGTTGGGTGTTTTCGCAGACAAACACAGCATATGTTTGTTTTAAATTAGAGATGCACATGGGGAGCGCGGGGTGCGCGGTCGCTTTCGTCTTTGTCTCGGCCGCTAAATCCACAAGCAGCTGCCGGCTGCAGGGTCTGCTGGGAGTTTTCGGAGCGCTTTCTCCCATCAGCCCGTGCCAAGGTGGCATTACGCAAGCCGGGGAGAGGGGAGGTGGAGGGAGGGTCTGGTGGAGCCACAGCGTCGGTCAACGCAACCCAGACTTAACAACACAGTTGCCATGACAAGCTTGATGGGATGCTGAACTTTGCCTCGGTGGTGGATCGGAACTTGTCAAACTGGCAAATTGTGCACCATCGGACTGGACTGGGTGCTCTTGCTCTCTCACTCGCTCGCTCTCTCTCTCTCTGTCTCTCTCTCTCGTTCTGCCACCAACCCCCCTTCTCCTCTCTTTCCCCTCCCTTTCAGCTCTTCAAGCTAACGTATTGGCTGAGCTACAGGCATCTTGTTGCCAAATAGGTGGGCCCTATACTCGTGTTGGCAAAGACTCAGGCAATGGTTAAGGAAAGAACGCGGAGAGGAAGAGAGAGCGATCGAGGGAGAGAGAGAGAGAGAGAGAGAGAGAGTTGGAGAGAAAAGGAGTAAAAAAAGCAGCAGCACTTGGGTTTGCCAGCGGTCCTGCGAGCTCGTCCAACATTGATTCGGTTCTCTTTTTTTTCCTGCCTGTATTCTGTTCTTTGCATTAGCCAGCTAACTCCCCCCACCCCCCTCCGTGCATGCATGTGCGCGTGTGTGCCTGCGTTGTGTGTGTGTGTGTGCCGCGCTCTCTGAGTTTTCTGCCGGATCCAAAGATCTAAGAAAACACTCATTGGTCTTTGCCAAGGATTTTTTTTTTTTTCGGCATTGTTTAGATTTTTTTTTAAATAATTTGGAAAGCAAAAGCATTTATTTTGAGCGCTGCTGCCTTTCTAGTTCTTTTTTTTCTTTTTTTCTGGTGCACACACACCTTAATTTTTTTCTAATTTTTTTCTTTTTTTTTTTCTTTCTTTTTTTCCCCCTTTTTTTTAAAATCTTGTAATTTTACCTGGAACCCGTTTGCGGCAAAAGCAAAGCAAAATTTCCTGATCTTGAAAATTAACTTCTTTCCGCCGGCAATTGGAGCATCTCCAGTCTTCTTTCCTTTTTTCCCCAAGTTTTTTTTTTTTTGTCGCCAATTCTTCATCGTTGCCAAGCCAGCAGTTGTTGTTTCGGCGTGAGTGGCAAAGAACTGGTGCGGGTGGAATTTTTTTTTTCTATCCTGAACGGCGTGCCAAATTTATGATGAGAGTGCAAAATGGTAACTACCAGCCTTTCTCTCTCTTTCTGCTCCTGTCTGCAGTGTGCTTTTCATGGTGCTATCTCGATTGTGGAAATGTGAACATGCCTGGATTTCTGCAGCACAGCAGCCCGCAGAGAGCTTTTGATGGCAGGTCTTGAAGGGACGCAGTTTAACCGCGGTCTTGTTGTGGCGAGAGTTGGCGGAGAGGGTCTGGGGCACGGCGGGCCTGGCACTGGGGCACCGTGGCGCGGTTTAGGCTTTGTCACTGAGCGTTGTGTGGTGAAGGTATTATTGGAGAGCTGAATGAGTCTTCCGTTGCCGTGGGGATCGCCAAGCTTTTCTTGGCCTGTCTTGAGCTAAAGAAGCTGCTTTCTGTGAATCGCAGAGCCCTGGAATTCCTGCACTGCCTCTGCAATGTTTTACTTTGCAATTTACCAAAGTATTTTATTCATTTAGAGTAATTGTGTCTGATCTTAAGGGGATTTTGATGCATGCTTCTGTGAGGAGAATTTTCAATTGAAAGTTAATCCTTGTTATGGACTAAATTGATTTCTACACTGCAAAAATCATTTTCTCAATCTGTATTTTTGCGCTTATTTTAAAGTATAAAGATCTAAACATCGGGATAAATGTAAAATGTAAAAAACGGGATAAATGTACTTGAGGAACAAAATTGATTAGGATTAGAAAATATCCTGAATTAAGCTTACTTTATGTAAATGTTTTTATACTTTTGATTTCAGCTTAAAACTCTCAAATTTGTGAGCTTCATGCTTAGAACCGAAAACTTGTTCAATCAAATCAATCAAACCTACAGTAATTCAGGATGCATTCTGTAGTATTTGAAAAACATTTTTTATTTATTTTTTTATGTTTGAATGTTTTTACTGGAAAAGCAAGACTAAAATAAATATAATTGCGTGCAATGCACTGTTCTCCAAAGTTCTCAAATATCTTCTCATTTACTTGAGCTCTGAAATCTCTCTTTTTTTTTGTCGTCCACCAGGATGAATTTCATCCCTTCATCGAGGCTTTGCTGCCACACGTCCGCGCGTTCTCCTACACCTGGTTCAACCTCCAGGCCCGCAAGCGCAAGTACTTCAAGAAGCACGAGAAACGCATGACGAAGGACGAGGAGCGCGCCGTCAAAGACGAACTCCTGGGCGAGAAGCCCGAGATCAAGCAGAAGTGGGCGTCCCGTCTGCTCGCCAAGCTCCGCAAAGACATCCGCCCGGAGTTTCGCGAGGACTTCGTGCTCACCATCACGGGGAAGAAGCCGCCGTGCTGCGTGCTGTCCAACCCCGACCAGAAGGGCAAGATCCGGCGCATCGACTGCCTGCGGCAAGCGGACAAGGTCTGGCGCCTGGACCTGGTGATGGTTATCCTGTTCAAGGGGAGCCCGCTGGAGAGCACGGATGGAGAGAGGCTGGTCAAGTCCCCGCAGTGCTCAAACCACGGCCTCTGCGTGCAGCCGCACCACATCGGGGTGTCCGTCAAAGAGCTGGACCTGTATCTGGCCTACTTCGTCCACTCGCCAGGTGAGTCCCGCCGCCGCGTAACCCGGTTCAGGAAACACGGTCCAGATCCGCTCCGGGCTGCGATCCAAAAACACACTCCAATGCAAATGTATGCAAATAACAGCCTTTGTTGTGTTTATTTCTTTTGTGTTTTTAGCTTGGTGTTCTGATCATTTCTGTGAAACTGTGAAAATTATGACTTTTTGCTTGACTTTGTGTGTGTGTGTGAACTGGTTTACAGGTCATGTATGTTGCAGCTTGTAAAATAGTGCAACCATGTCTCTGATAGTTGTGCTTATGTGTCTGAGTGTGTGTGTGTGTGTGTGTGTGTTTAAATGTCAGATTGTGTATCGTGGCAGTGGCAGCTGGCCTTCTCCCAGCTGGTGTGAAGGCTACACACACACACACACACACACACACACACACACACACACCCACACACATACACAGGTCAGTTACACCGCTGTCCTTAAACACACACCTATAATCAGAATGATCACATTCTCATTGCCACATTTACTTTTAATTTACATTTTATTCAGTCTCAATTTATGCATTTTATTAATTCATTTAATCATTTATTTGTATATACTGTATTTTGCTCAGGATTGAAAGAAATGTGAAAATTAGATATTAAAATCAGACCATTGGCATTAAAATTGGAAACAATCAAATTATATTCATTAAACTTCATGAATTTTTATTTTATTTTTAAATTAGGATATTTTTCCAGGTTTTCAGGAAGAATGCCTTTGCCAATATTTTTATAATAAGAAACAATATAATGACAAAGACTAATAACACAATTATTGTTTAATTTAATGCATTTTGTTCATTTAGTTTTTATGCAAATTATTTAATTATTTACTAATGTATTTATTTTTCTATTTAAATGCATTTATCTATTTATTTATTTATGTAGTTATGTATTTGATTAGGGTTAGGGTTGTGGTTTTGTTGCATTTGCAAGTATTTATTTGTCAGATGCACTATATGTTGGTCACCATATTGGTGGCAGTTCCAGGGAAAAAAACAGAAATAGACACTCGCAAACAGCACAATATTATATCTGCAGCTATTTGCAGACAGCTCAGACGTTTAGCTATTATCTGTGCACTCAGAGTATATGAACAGGCAACATTTGACGATGGTTTTTCTCCTTTGTTGTGACACAGAGCCATAATTCTGTTTGTTGGCAGGGGCGCTGAGAGAGATTTTGTTGCCCATGCCGAGTTTCCCTTTTGCACCGCGTGGAACTGAGCGTCAGTTAGCCGGTTCACCATGCCGTTCTTTTCCTGTTTAACGGAATGCCAGGACTCAGATTATCTCCTGCTGACCCGGCCCAATCTCCTGTCTTAATCCGGACGCTATTAAAACGGCCCGATGGCTCATTGTTCCGGCCACATCCGCTTTGCCACATCCACACTGATGCAACATAACTGCACCGTTTGTTCACTCTCCTTAAACGCCGACAGACCCTGTTTCACGAAGTCTGTATTTTCTACAGATTACACTCAAAGCAAACACTTGCGTGTATTTCTCGACTGCAGTTTAAAACGGCTAGAGCAAGCTGTGGGAGCGCCTGCCAAAAAAACAGGCCTGGTTTAGATCACTTCTGCTTTTGCTGTCTCTAAAAATCAGCGTTTACATTTCGGCCCCGGCATTCGAACAACAACACGTACTGTGGTATTTGCGCGCTGTAGGTCAGGTGTTATAAAGCACGATTTGTGTATAATTTACACTTCAGGTTCTGTTTCAACAGCACATGCTGGACAAGCGGCCGTTTGGTGGTTTATTGAGGAGATGCGTGTCGTATCGCCCTTCGGGAGCGATTTAATGACGTTAAACTCTGCAAAAACGCGCTGGTTAAATACCTAGGAGCACGATGGCGTAATTACGCTCAGTCTTCTGGTCGTGCGCCGGCTGTATTAATGATGATGATTAATGGGAGTTGTTGACGAGCATCTCAGATCGACCGTCTCGCGCCGCTCCCCAAAAAAAAGAAAAAAAAGTTTGTGTTTTTCTTGCGTTTGTCAGAATGATGGATGCTCTCTCTCGGGTTAGTCATCGCTGGAGCTCACCACGTCATGCGGCTTCCATTATCGCGCAGTCATGATAAAAACATGTGCCTGCTCTCATCTCTAATCGAGCTGTGTCCAGCTCAGACAAGCCAAGTTCTGGAGTCAGACGGCGGCTATACAGATCTGGGTTGTAAAGACGAGAGAGAGAGCCGTACACGCTGAAAGGAGGGGAACTAATGCTGGCCTTTTCCTTTCAGAAAAGGAAATGGATGTATATAGTCGAATGACAATAGGCTCTTAAAGTGCGGTCAAGCGTTAAATCGCTTGTTTCACAGCGAATCATCCATTCAGGATCGTTTCCACAGCTTTCAGAGGTGTTAGAGATATCAGAGAGGTGTTGCGACTCTAGCGGGAGCTTAAAAATAAAGACTCTGCTGACTGTTTAAATTAATAGTTACATTTATCAGTTTTTTTGCGACGGTTTGGGCATCTCTTCAGTAAGATTGGTCTCCGTCAGACCTTTGGGCAGCTGTGTTTCTTCTTGGCTGGTAAAGAAGGTGTTGTGGAACAGATTCCCGCTGCTCCAGGCTTTAGGCCCATAAACCAGACCGACAGCAGACAGTCACCCGCACTGACCACTGACATGACACTTTATTCACCTTTACATTTCATTTCATTTGATTTGGACCTGGATATAATTTGGAGTCTTTTTTAGCAATGTGATTGAGTTAGTTGGGTCACATTCTGGAAGCTGGTTTTCCTGTGTTTATTGTGTTTGTGAGGGAGAGTTTGTTAAATTACAGGTGCTGGAAAAATATTCCATTTGGATTTTGCTACTTTTTAGCTGTTTTTTTGTTTGTTTTGTTTTTATGTCATCAGAATTTTTTTTTAATCTGTATGTTATAACTCATTTGTTTGGATACTAGAAAATGGAGAAAATGCTAAAATATTTACTTTAGTGCTGGCAGGAAAAAATCCACACAAATAAAACATTATTGTAATTTTCATAATATCAAATATAACATTTTTATTCTAAACATATTAATTCTAAAAATAACTTTTAATATTAGTGTTCATAAAATATTTGTTATTTGTTAATACTATTTTTAATGTTTTTTGAATAAACGTATTCATGAGTCTAATGATTTTGTTTTCAAATCTTCCATTTTGTCAGCAAATTTATACATTTTTAAATTCGTTATAATAAAATAGAAAGCAAAAAGGCATGAAACATCATTTAAATGACATTCTAGAATATTTTATTGGTGTATTTGTAATACGTTATTTTTTTATACTTTTTTTGCATATCATATAATTATCTTTGCTTTATTTTTGTGTGTAGGTAAAATATACAATTAATAATTTCTTTAAAGATTTTTACAATAGTTGACTCAGCAATTATGTGTGTGGAAAACACAGCATATCAGATGATATACATTTATTTATTAATTTGATGTAAATAGGATGGAAAAAAAGCATGAGAAATGTAGTGTGTGTGTGTTTGTGGTTCAGGTATTCCTTATGTTCACTACATTTTGTCTCACATGGATAGTAAAACCAATTTTATTTTATTTTTTTATTATCTTTTTTGGTCCTCATGAGGAAAACAGCTTACAAATCATATAATCATATATCATAACATATATCATGCTAAATGATATTGTTTTGAAAGCATAAAAATGCAGAAGGGTTAGGGGATAGAATGTACAGTATAAAAATCATTGTCTAATAGAAAAAAATAATCTACATAATACATGAAAACCCAACGTGTGTGTGTTGTAGTTGAGTTGTTTTTCCTCTGTTTTAACACTCGTGATCTCATCACCAGGAGAGAAAGTCAAAAATAGCAGAATTCAGAAGAAATCTATAGATGAGAACAAATGGCGCAGCTGAAATGGAAAACAGGAGAAATGTCGGAGGAGGAGAAGGATTGACTTTGGCTCGCACTGCTTTTCTTTACGGCCTTTCGTTTGGATGAAACAGGCCAATAAATCTTGCAAAGATTTAAAACCATATACTGGACACACAAACATACAAGCAAACACGAGGAACAAAAAACACTGTTAACCAGAGATTTTAATATTCTCTGGCAGTTTAAAAGAAATAATTTCAACAATAACTACACCAAAATGAATCCTCCTCCTTATCAACCATTAATTATTGTTAATATAACTATTTGCATTGTAGCATTTGTTAAAACGGAGAATAGAACAGCGGGCAGAGAATAAAGACGGAGTAAAATGCCAAGATGGAAACAAAAGCCGGTCTGCGAAGGGAACTTCGGCTGGTGTGTGTGTTTGGCACTGCCGCACGGATCTCAGCTTTTCAAATCACGCCACACGCTCTGCCAACATCCCTCTCTCTTTCCCAGCCTCTCCTTCCATTTAACCCGCTTTTTCAGGCCCTATCCTCTGCTTTTCCCTTCTCGCCATCTCAACACCTCCGTCACAACGCCGAAGGGGAAAACAAGCCTCTACGCAATTCCGTATAGAAATACAGCTTTCTTTCGCATGTATTTCAGGGCTCGTTTTTTTCTTTTTTTTAAGCATTTCTCTTTTTCTTTTTTTAATGCTTCAGGAATTGGCCGCGGCGAACGATCCCATACGCTGCGATAGCCGTGTTCCAAATCAAAATGGAGAGTTTGGCAGCGCTGACTTTGGCTGCCGGGCGTCTGTCTGGGATGTTAGACGTGAAAAAAAAGACTGGTTCGATAGATCATCCGGCTAATCGTGTTTAAGTACATGTATTTTTACACCCAAATAACCCTTCACGCGTCACCCTGAACGGTCAAACTGTCGCCAGCCGAATTAAAGTGTGTTTAAACTTCTAAAGTGTGTCAGTGGAACCGGCTGAAGCTGGCATGAGTGCATGACACTTTTGACAAGCGGGTTTTACCAGATGAGAGTCACAGAGTTTGACATGAGCACTCATAGGAATGCCGTGTATTTGCGCACTGGCGTTGTTTATATATGGGTGTGTACGGCGTGCTATGAGTGACACGGCGGACAGGCTAATAGCGGCAGTCAGACTGAGCGAATAATGATTGGAAAATGAGGGCTATTATTGAAGTAGAGTAAACAGCACAGGACTCTGGTGAAAAGACCTCATTCAGCACAGCGCTGGAGTGCAGGGTCTTTCTTCTCCTCAGGGGTCCTCCTGCCGCTCTCAGAATCCGCCTTTTGTTCACCGCCGAGACGGACAGAGAGAGAGAGAGGGATGAAGCCCGCGCCGCGCTAACCAGACCGCCGTTTGGTCGTGTCCACGGGGCCGTTTCTTCACCGCAACAGTAGACGCACACAAACTGCCCTTATGAAATAAAAAAATTAATAATTCAGCATGGTACCTTTTGTTATGCAGTAAATCTGCTGATATGCAGAAATGTACCATGCTATATCGAATGGTACTGTTGCAGAACTATGAATTATACAGTGATGGTATCAGATGATAATGCCATGATAAAAAATGTTTGTGCCGCAGAGAAATTTAGTGTGTGTGTGTGTGTGTGTGTGTGTGTGTGTGTGTGTGTGTGTTTTACCATAGTAATACCTGCTGATTTGTATTTCCCCCTACAAAATTACCATTTTATACTAATACAACCTCCATGTTTTATTTCACATACCATGGTGATATAGTAAATATTTGTCCCTCTGGTTTGTTTTTACCTTAAATATTACGTTAAACTAACAAAAAAGTACCTTTTTTGTATATATTTAGTCACTTTTACCAATGCATGACAACATCGTTCCATTATAATACAGTAAATTTATGACCTGCTGATTTGTATTTCTCTTACAAAGAATTACAAGAATTTCCATGACGTACTAACAAAAACAACAATTGTATTGCACTATCATGTTTTTTTTTACATGGTACCACGGTGATAGCGTAAATATTTTACACAAGTTTGTTTATTCCATAACAAAAAATTTGTTACACTAACAAAAAAGTACCATGGTATTTTTTTTTTTTTTTTTTTTAGAACTTCTGTCCAAGTGTACCATAGTACTTTTTACTCTTACATAAATTTGGTACTACCATGGTGTTCTGTTGTTCATTGTGAACAGTACATTTATTTTCCTTACCAACATTTACTGTAGTAAATTAACAAAAAGTACTATGGTACTACCATGTTGTTGTTGTTTTTTTCAACAGACTTGCATTTGTCACAACATAGTGCCATAATATTAAAGTATCTTTATTTATTTATAGTTATTTACCTTGAAAATTACCTTGGTGTATTTGAAAAAGTACCATGGTTCAGTACCATTTTATATACAAGTAAAAATTAAAGCAAAAAACTTACTTAAACCAAACTTTTAAATGGTAGTGTTTTATAACATTGATGATAATCAGAAATGTTTCTTCATCATCAAATCATCATATCAGAATGATTTCTGAAGGATCATGTGACACTGAAGACTGGAGTAATGATGCTGAAAATTCAGCTTTGATCACAGGAATAAATTACATTTTAAAATAGATTCACAAAGTTATTATAAATTGTAATATTATAATATTTCACCATATTACAGTTTTTACTGTATTTTTGATCAAATAAATGCAGCCTTGGTGAGAATAAGATACTAATTTCAAAAACTATATATATAAATTTCCAATTTATTTTAGTCAGTCAGTTTTTATGACTGGTGGTTAAGGTTACCACATTTTTATTGTAGGAACATCCACAACTGAACAAATTTGTAAATGTTTCAGAAAGTTCTCACAATGCTTCAGGGCTGCGTGGCTCTGAAGAGTGAATGCTAATGTATGAATGTTTGCTTGGAGTCAGTGCGTGAGCAGGTTTTCATCTGTGTGAAAGCACATGCTTGTGTGTGTGTGTGAGTGTGTGAGTGCACGCGAGTGAGAGAGAAAAAAACGCATCAGGGCAGCTCAGGGGCGCGGAGTGTAAACTAGGTGCTAATGCCTCCTTTTGCCTGTTTTGTCAGTGCAAACGTTCTAATTAATGGGAATGGAATAAATAAATTAAGCGGCCACGTCTCTCCACAGCTGAGCAGAGAGAGAGAGCGAAAGACAGAGAGAGCGGCTGTGAATTTCTCTTCCTGTTCCACTTATCATGTTATGACCTATTAGTCCGGGCTTTGATGCAGAGGCTTTTGTCAACACACACAAAGGCAGCTTTATTCCGTCGGATTTATGAGGTATTCATGTAACTAATAAAATCATTTTCCTCCAAATTTGAATTCATTGTGCATGTAATTAACTTTGCTGAGGGAGCGCTAAAATATATGCAAGGAAAGGAAAAAGCCAGTGCTGGTTAGTGGTGTTTACCGAGTCAAGCATCACTAGTACTGTTACGTAGAGGTTAAGTGATTTGAAGTAACTCAGAACACCAAGTACTAAACTTTGTGTTTGTGTTGTGGTATGTTTCCATTGGGAATGCCTCTGTCCCATAATCCCTTGCATCATCCACAACCTGTACAGACCCCTGTTTATCCTGATACTTCTTGCCGTTCCAGTCTTTGCCTCTCTCTCTCTCTCTCTCTCTCTCTCTCTCTCTCTCTCTCTCTCTCTCTCTCTCTCTCTCTCTCTCTCTCTCTCTCTCTCTCACACACACACACACGCACACACACACAGAGGACGGCCAGTGCAGGTGCAGTGATTAGGGCAGATTTATTGTAGTCTCTTGCTCTCATTTAGTCTAATTTTATAGAGCCGCTTTAATTACAGTGCAGTCCTGAACCTCTGAACCTTACCTTCTCTGATGATAATGCCCCATTCACTCTCTCTCTGTCTCTCTCTCTCTCTCTCTCTCTCTCTCTCTCTCTCTCTCTCTCTCTCTCTCTCTCTCGGGAGGAGATTTTAAATACATCATAAGGTACATTAAAGGAATTATTCACCCAAATCGCCGCATATTATTTTCTTTCTTCCGTGAAACACAAAATGAGATGTTGGGCAGAATGTTCACGCTGCTCTGTGGATGGTGTGCTTTTAAAAAAAAAACCAAAAAAAAAAAAAAAGAATAATGAAAACAAAAAAACTGCTCAAAGCTGACGATATACTCTTAAAAATAAAGCTTCCAAAAGAGGTTTCTCTCAAGCTTTCGCACCGGAGGAACATTTTCATAGTTCCTATAACTATTGGCGTAAACATCTGCTTTTCGCCGTGTTCTCACCGCAGGAACAGATCATTTTAGCCATAGGAAAGCCTGTTGGGAGGACTAAATCATCTCTTACTTCAGAGTAGGGTCTAATCTAGCACAATAGGAACTACCAGTGATGTGATGTCAACATTTGAATGTGGGTAAGTTTCATAAAAAAGCAGCATTTTGAGCAAAAGCTGAGAAAAACAAGTTTTTTTCAAAGACTATGTCCAGATGGGATTCAGAACGATGATCAAAACATAGATGGAATTGATCTAGTCCATCAACACCCCTAATGCTTGCACAGTCCTGTAGCTCGTCCTGGGTCGACATTTCATTCAGTAACGTTAGGCAGTTTTGATTTATATGCTGTTTAATGTTGATGATCGCGTTATTTTACATATGATTACATATGATATCGCTTGTTTCTGCTTCTTCTTCGCCTGTGTTTTGATCAGGAGATTCTGGACTCTTTCAGTAGATGCGTAATAGCGCCCCCTTTGAAAACACTGAAAGCCGGAAATTTCCGTCATTGGCAGGGAAAGAGTTAACGGCATTTACCTGTCTCTATTGCTTGCTGTGTTGTTCTTTTCTCAGCCTTGATGATATGTAGCACTGTGAGTTGCCGTAGGAGAATTCGTCCTTTTTGCTTTTTCAATCACATAAATTATACGTACATTCCATCGCCATTATCACGAAACCCACGACACACAACAAAAACACAGCTATGATCACGGCATCCGATATCCTCCAGTTGCTGACATTGTTGAATGTCACGCTTAAATGACGGCAGGCTTACGTCACTTCAGAGTTCTTACTGTAGTTGCCATTGTTTTTGTTTTAGCAGGACTGTTGAATGCAAATTCAGCCATTCACTGCCGTATTTGCAGCACTTTTGTCTTATTCCCTAAATTTTTTCTGGAAAAAAACCTGAGGTGGGAAAGCAGAACCACTATTGATTTCAGTATTTATTTATGGACAAAAAAATTACAGGTAGTTGTAAGTAAGCTACTCTTACTGGCACTAATAGGCCTACTGGTTATTGGTGGGTTTTCAGTACAAAACAACACTAACATGCAGCAAATATCACAGGACTTTAGTTAATTCAGTCATTTTGGGCCGCAAAGAATAGAAAAAAAAGAAAACAAATCCAGTGAAAAGACATGTTTCAGACATGACTTGACTAGCATGTATATTTAATTGTACTTTGATGTCATTTTGTGCAGATGGAAGTTATGTTGCGTGTATGTGATTTAATCTCATGAATAACATGCATTTGGTTTAATTAACCCGCTAGCAAAGTGCTTCAGTCACATTATTGACTATGATTGGCTTTTTTGAGATAATCATGTTGTTTCAAGATTTTTTCTTATTCAGCATTTTTTTTGTTAGTGCATTAAAATCTTAACATATTTTCATCAACAGTTTCCTTAAAGTGATGATGAACTTCTGTACAATAATCGGATACAGTTAGTTGTTTGTCACTAGTTAATGCATTTTTAAATGCAATTTTTGATTGTTAAATTATTTTCTAGGGAGCTTAACTTGTACTTGAAAATTCTTTTAACATGACCCACATATAGATGAATAAAAATATTTTTATTTCAATGAGAAATCACTTTGACTGTTGTGCGTGATGTTCCTTGTTCTCCTAAGCGTGTCCTCCTGAGATTGTGAAGCAGCTACACGTGTTCCCTCAAAAGCACGTTTCCTTTCATTTTATCATTCTGTTTTCCTCCTCTCATCTGTTTTTCTCTTCATTCGACATCATCCCCTGTGACTCCTTGAACCAGAGATACAAGAAAACGTGTTGGTGCCTGTGAGTGTGTGTGTGTCTGTATACTGTATGTGCACATGTGCGTCAGAGTGCGAGACTAGGCCACAACAAACGACATCTGCAGATATCACATATGGGCATAACCATCACAGATCCCACACACACACTTCCCAGAGCAGCTGAACCCCTCTTCACACCTGATGCTGGGGGTCTGTGTGTTCCACAAACACAGATGGGACCCTGAACCTCTAGGACGGGCCTCAGACCGGGGACTTTCCTGGCTGTCGGTCCAGGCCGGTCGGCTCTGATTGTGGTTGTGCAAGTGCTTCTGACGGGCTGGATCTGAATCCACAGCTCCTTCTGCTTATCTGTCACCGCTGCCCAACTTCAGACACTACATACAGGCTTAATTTCAGATTTTAGAAGAACTCATATGCTTATAAAGTCTAAGAAAATAAGTATACAACAATTAGTTACGTTTCTCTAATTTAATTGACCAAGCAGCATTCCTAGAGTGCTGCTATCTATATAAAATAGTTATTTTTTTCTGTTGATGCATTTCCTTTTGAAACAAGGGCATATTTAAGAGCTTGACTTTATGATTTTACTTTTTTTTTTTTTTTTAAGCATTTTGTTTACATCACATCCTATCAAAACCAGCAAGTTTGACCTTACTACCATTGGTTGCAGGTCGTATTAGGCCAAAAAAAAAAAACTGATTTAAAGATTTGCCTCAATTGGATCTATCTGTCTTTCTGTCCATTACCTGTCTATTGTTCTATCTGTCATTATATAGTTTTATCTGTTGATCTGTTCATGAGGCCTATAAACTCCATCCATCGGTCCATCCAGTCATTCCTTCCGTCCTTCCATCCATCGTTCCGTCCGTCCGTCCGTCCGTCCGTCCGTCCATCCGTCCGTCCATCCATCCATCCATCATCCATCGTTCCATGCGTCCATCCATTGTTCCATGCGTCCGTCCGTCCGTCCATCCATCCATCCATCGTTCCATGCGTCCATCCATCCATCACCCATCGTTCCATCCATCGCTCCATGCGTCCGTCCGTCCGTCCATCCATCACCCATCGTTCCATCCATCGCTCCATGCGTCCATCCATCCATCACCCATCATTCCATCCATCACTCCATGCGTCCGTCCGTCCATCCATCACCCATCGTTCCATCCATCGCTCCATGCGTCCATCCATCCATCACCCATCATTCCATCCATCGCTCCATGCGTCCGTCCGTCCATCCATCCATCACCCATCGTTCCATCCATCGCTCCATGCGTCCGTCCATCCATCCATCACTCATCGTTCCATCCATCGCTCCATGCCTCCATCCATCCATCACCCATCGTTCCGTCCATCGCTCCATGCGTCCATCCATCCATCACCCATCGTTCCGTCCATCGCTCCATGCGTCCATCCATCCATCACCCATCGTTCCGTCCATCGCTCCATGCGTCCGTCCATCCATCACCCATCGTTCCGTCCATCGCTCCATGCGTCCATCCATCCATCACCCATCGTTCCGTCCATCGCTCCATGCGTCCGTCCGTCCATCCATCCATCACCCATCGTTCCGTCCATCGCTCCATGCGTCCGTCCATCCATCACCCATCGTTCCGTCCATCGCTCCATGCGTCCGTCCGTCCATCCATCCATCACCCATCGTTCCGTCCATCGCTCCATGCGTCCGTCCGTCCATCCATCCATCACCCATCGTTCCGTCCATCGCTCCATGCGTCCGTCCGTCCATCCATCCATCACCCATCGTTCCATCCATCGCTCCATGCGTCCATCCATCCATCCATCACTCATCGTTCCATCCATCGCTCCATGCGTCCATCCATCCATCACCCATCGTTCCATCCATCGCTCCATGCGTCCGTCCGTCCGTCCGTCCGTCCATCCATCCATCCATCCATCGTTCCATGGACGACATCCATCCGTTCTTCTATCCATCCAGTCGTTCTATCCATCCAGTCGTTCTATTGGTCCGTCCGTACGGCCTAATAATTACAGTTATGTTAATTTCTTTGAATATCAGTGTATTATTTTTAATTGAAAATGATGCTTTATATAACGACTCAGATGAAGCTCACAGTTCATCTACAGTAACTTGTTAGGGGCGGAGGAGCAATATCTGATGATGTGTTTGTGAGGTATGCAGCCGTTAGCATGATTGACTCAATTCTACTGAAATGATTTTCCAGAACTTTCTGTTAGAGCTTCTTTTATATCAGATAAGATACACATCAAGATAATAGAGTGCGGTACTGCCAATAGCTGAAAATAAATCAATGAAACAAATGACACTTTTGGCTGCCTGATGTGTTATTTTAGTGAAATGATCTGCTGTTGTTGTAACACTCTGGGAATGTCCATGCTGTATACAGTACATCATATATAATCTTTCAAGAGTCTTTTTTTATAGCAAGGTCTGTTCAGCGTTAAATGTTATACTGAATCAAGCCTTGCAGAATAAGTCATTGAAGATTTAGGGATATAAAGTGAGGCTGTTTATTCTGTTGTACACACACACACACACACACACACACACACACACACACACACACACACACACACACACACACACACACACACACACACACACACACACACACACACACACACAGAGAGAGAGAGAGAGAGAAGAGTAGATCTCTTTCTGGCCTACTTTTGTGGTTAGATTTTAATCTGTGGTTTTAGCCATTAAGAAAACCCAAAGGTTTTGCTTTTCCTGTGTTTCATTACTGTTTTTCTTTGAATGTGACTTTGCATTACCTTTTTTGTTTTGTGCAGAAAACAATTATTTGCTTGTGGATGGTTACTAGGTAGTTCCTAAAGTTTTTATTAATATGGAATCATGATTGGTACTCAATTTAATATGTAATATGTAAAAAATGTAGGGTCAGTAAAAAAAATTACAAAAGGTTTCTATTTCATGCTGTTCTTTTGAACTTTCTATTCTTCAAAGAATCATGAAAAAATATATGATAGTTTCCTCAGAAATATGAATCAGCATAACTGTTTTCAACATAATAATCAGGAATGTTTCTTGAATCAAATCATCATATTAGAATGATTTCTGAAGGATCATGTGACACATCAGTCACTGAGTTCACTGAAGAAAAGACTCAGTTCACTGAGTTCACTCATTCACTGAAGAAAATTCAGCTTTGATCACAGGAATAAAATACGTTTTAAAAATTAGAATAGAAAGATAGTGTAAATTCTAATAATATTTTACAAGATTACTATTTTTTTTTTATCAAATAAATGCAGTCTAAGTAGAAGACTTTAATAAACATAAAAAAAAAAAATCTTACTAACCCCAAACTTTTGTACTTTGTTTTAAAAATAAAAAAGAAGAAATATTTTAATATTTGAATTTAGTATCGGTCTTTATTGATATACAATTTTTTTGCTTATTTTAAAATGTAGATGCAAAGATAAAATAAAAAGGTTTATATCTTGCAATTGCGACTTTACAACTATTTATCTTGATATTGCTTCTTTATATCGTAAAGTGTGGCTTTGTCACAAATTTCTTATTTTACATTTTATCTCACAATTATAATTTTTATTGTTTTACTGTGAGGTGGAAATGTTTCCATAATCTTTTCTTTCTCATCATGTCAGCTGATCCATATTTCATACTGCACATTTATAATGTGATGTCTAAATCTGATGCATAAAAAACTATTTAACTTTTTAATGTGCTTAATGTCAATATAACTTGCTGATGTTGACATCAAAACACAATAAAACCTAGAATGAATAGTTGATATGCTACAAGTGAATTTAGGCATCAGTCATGTGAACGTCGAGCTCATTGCCGATTCTTATTGTGGTCAGATTTCTTGTCGTCCTAAAAGCAGCTGTGAAGCGCCTTGTACCGCTGCTGGTCTGTGATTATTTAGCCAACGCAGCCACAGAATTTGCCTTTATATAAGCTGTGACATCATGGTTGATGCTGACTTGTGATAGGACACAGTTTAATGTTGCAGAAATGTTCTCACAGTTACAGTTTGAGAAAATAAAGAAGCTTTTGTTCAGTCGCTCGCGTTGTGGTCTACTTGCATTCATTTTTGAGGGGGGAAAACCTCTAATTTACCCACAGGTGACACACAAAACCAAAGTAACTCAAGCAAAGTCTGCGTCTCTGTCTCTTTTCCCTCCTTTAATGTAATTTGATAAGCAAATGCAACACAAACAGTCTCAAATTACGCGTTTTTCCGGTTATCGAATCACTGTTACGGTTTTCGAACCTCGTTTGCTCTCTCTTTCTCACATTTACCAGTGCATTTCTCCCACTTTGCCTCTCTTTTTCTCCCTCGTTCGCTCGCGCGCTCTCCCTCTCTTTCCGCTCATTTTCAGCTCTCTCTGAGGAGTTGTCCTGGTTAGACCTCCGCTCGAAACGCTCGGCAACACAGAGGCTCTTTGTGGTTGCGTTCTTTCACAAGGTGTTTGTGAGAGAGAGCAGGATTTCGCTCCTGTACTCTCCTGCTCTCTGTGGTTTGCTCAGTAAACACTCGTGTCCTACACATGCAGTTCATCATATTGAGACAAAGCTGCTGAATCTCACCTTGAGCAGGCCAGATTAAACGCACACTTTCGTTTGAAATTCACTCTCTTTAGGGTTTCTCCTCTGCTTGACTTGGCCGTCTCCACCCAGGCTGCATTTGAATGCTCTTAAATACACACACACACACACACACACACACACAGATGTGCATATACGCATTTAGAGGTCAGCTGCAGCGGATGTGGCCATGGCCATGGTGACATTTTTTTAGGAAGACATCTGTTCGTGGACAAGCGTGTTCTCTTTAAGAAAGAGTATCTTCTACACACACTTTAAAGGGAAAGTTCACCCAAAAATGAAAATTCTGTCATCATTTACTCATCTGTCTTCTGCAGAGCACAAAATAAGATCTTTTTTTGTCTTTTTTCCCTATTGGGATGTATATCCAAGTGAAACGGCTTCTCAAACAGGAAAATTGAGGGAGGGACTTGATTTTGTTTATGTGGAATTGATTGGATGGTTGTGGTTTACTATTGGTGGATCTCATGTGAGTGACAGGTTGCCCCGCCCTCACACCAATAAACACATCATCAGAGAAGAGAAGAGATGTTAGAGGGAGGGGAAGTTATTTTGGTTAAAGAGTATGAGGGCACATGAATTAACAAAAATAATGATATACACATATATATAATTTAAAGGGATACTCCACTTTAAAATGAAAATTCTGTCATCATATACTCACCCTCATGTTATTTCAATCCTTTATGAATTTCTTTCTTCTGCTGAACAGAAAGGAAGATATTTAGAAGAATATCAGTAACCAGACAGTTTCTGGTCTCATTGACTTCCATAGCATTTTTTTTTTCCTACTATGGAAGTAAATGAGACCAGAAACTGTTTGGTTACTGATATTCTTCTAAATATCTTCCTTTCTGTTCAGCAGAAGAAATACATTTATACAGGTTTGGAACAACATATGAGGGTGAGTATATGATAACAGAATTTTCATTTTAAAGTGGAGTATCCCTTTAAAAGAAATCATGCACTATTCCATAATTTTTTGGGGGGATTTCATGGTGACTTTATGCATGTACAACGAGCTGCATGACTACAAGTGTCTGTGTTTTGTTCTTGCATAGAGTATGTTTCTGACCTTTGATGCATTGACACATCTAGACATGATACTTTCGGACTGCATTTAACACACACACACACACACACACACACACACACACACACACACACACACACACACACACACACACACACACACACACACACACACACACACACACACACACACACACACACACACACAGATGCATGCAGGCAGAAACACACTTGTGCTCCTCCAAGCCCTGTCATTAGTACAGCTTTCATGTGGTCAAAGGGTGGTACAGAGACCACTCATTATTCTCTTTTACAAGCACTTTCACTGTCCTCCTCCTCCTCCGACTCACTCACTCACTCTCTCACTCTCTCTCTCTCTCCACCAGGGTGTTGAAATGAAAGAATGTTAGTGACTTTTATATGAGTAAAACTGTTCTGCTGTTACACACACGTAGGTTCTCATCGAAACACAAGTGTCGCTTCAGGCTTTGTTCTCGGCGGTGACTGCGACCGACACAGGCTTTGTTTGTGTTCAGATGATGTCATGGCGCGTGACCCCGTGGCCTAATGTGTTGTATATTTCGTCTTAAGGCTCTCGTCATGCCGTTAAGAGCTGATCATGGGAAAGTGAACGCCACTGCCAGCCGCTGTGTTTTCCTTTCCTGATTTACATCCTTGCGCTTGTTTATTAAACACTAGAAATTTATTTCTGTTGCTGACCAACACTATAAAAACAGTAGAATCAATTGTGTTTTTTCAGAGAGGATAGATAGATGGATGGAGGTGAATGGATGGATGGGTGGATGGATGACTTTTACATTTCTGTGAATGACTGTTTCATTTGTGGGTGATATTTCACTCGCTAAGCTTGGAAATGATTTTACATTGTCTGGGTTTGATTTGTACGTTGTTTCCCTTCGCCATCATTAACTGATAAACTGGTTCTCTGCTGGAGACTTTCGAACTGTGTTTTGTGAGTCTGTGGCTTTGCTCAACTCTGTGTGTGTTTTCTAAAACTCAGAACATTCAGAGTAAAATAAAACCGTTATGATGTCAAATTAAAAAAGGATGTGTTGACTGACTGCGCTTAAGGAAATGAAAAATGTTTTATTTATTGTATGCATTACCAATAAACAAGTAATTTATCTCAACAAAATCCGTGTATCATTCGTTCAGTCGTTTTTTGATTTGAAGTGCCCCTATTATGCTATTTTAAAGTTTCCTAATGTTGTTTTGGAGTCTCCTACAACAGGTTTACATGCATCAAAGGTAAAAAAACTGTTTAATTTCCTCATAATATACATTTGCACATCACCACGTTTTTCAATGATTCTCAAACGACTCGTCAAATAGGAACCGTTTTCAAATTTTTCTACTCTTAACACTCTGGGGTCTGGGCTGTTTTTGGGGCCCTTGAGATGTTCTGACATGCCCTGACATTTGTGCTTTTTTCAGTTGCATATAAACATATTAATGGCAAAGGTGTAAATTCACTCTATATAGCACAAACAGGGCTACCATAATATGTGAGCCACGTGTATGTACATGTTTTCATTTTTGAGAGAATAATGTTTATGCGTGGTTATTGAAAAAACTAAAAACTAAAATTTCTGAAATAAGGCCACAAAACACATAGTAAATATGTGTCAATAAGACTTTTGACTAATTGATGTTCTCGCCTAGAGTTTTTTCTTCAAAATTATGTGAAAATAGTCTTGCTTTATCGTTCACATAAAACCATACATTGATTTAAATTGATGTAAAACAGGTTTTGCTTGGAAAGCCAATATGCGAGGGGGGCGTGAACGAGGAGTGGTTTACACCCTAGAATACAATGTCCCACCCACTCTGCATAATGATGAGCCATTCACTCAGGTGTGACACTGACTGAGCCACAATGCAAGGACAAAAGATATATTTAGAAGAAGACTCAGATTGACCATTTAAGATTTTGCTTACATCTATCTTGTAAATATGTTTTGCTATTTTATTAAAAAGGTTACAATTACAACAATAATTACAATTTCAACAATATTTCAAGTGTACTCTTTCTTTGTAAAAAAAAAAGATTATAGGCCTACATTTTATCTATGTGTTCATTAGTTTGAATATAGCCAACATTGGAACAGCTAACATCTTAGTTGATGACTTTATTTTTGACAAAAATAGATATAGAAATTGCTAAACAAAAGCTTATTTGACGTGGCAGTATATTCTACAGTAAAAACTGTACCCAAATCTAGTCAACAAGATGTTGTCTTTCATATTTCGCCTGACTGTAACGTTGTTTTCATGAAATATTAGGGCATATTGTTAATTTGCAGTTTAATACGTTGCTTATACAAATAGCCTACATTTTATTTCAACATATTTCAGTCGAATTTTCCTTTCCTCAGTATAGCAATGCAGTTTGCTAAAACATCATCATTCATTCACACACGCAATTTAAATTTAACTTCTGGCAAAGATGAAGTTGACGATAGGCTATTGACTCGCGATCTTCGCAGTAGGCTAGTGAACGCACCGGAGAAATGCACATTTATTAGGCTACATAGTTTTTTGTTTTGGATGGTTTTGTTTAGAACCAGCTTTCTGTAAATATATTTCAAATTTTTTAGACATGTGAGGCGAGTAGGCTACGGTCTGGTTAATGATGATCTCCAGTTCAAGCACCTTATTTACATTTACATTTACATTTATTCATTTAGCTGACGCTTTTATACAAAGCGACTTACAATTGCAGATATATGTCAGAGGTCGCACGCCTCTGGAGCAACTAGGGGTTAAGTGTCTTGCTCAGGGACACATTGGTGTCTCACAGTGGATTCGAACCCGGGTCTCTCACACCAAAGGCATGTGTCTTATCCATTGCGCCACCACCACCCCTATTTGTGATTGCTAGCCTATATTTACTTTAAATCCAGGAAATTTGTTAATGAAAAAATGATTAAAATTAAGATACAATTGATACAAAACGAAATTCGTTTTAAAGAAAGGATTTGTAGTTTCTGTTTTGAGGTCTCTGTGAAAGTTTGAAAGTCTTTTAGTGCGCTTTCAGAGCGCTCGCGTCCATAATGGAGAACTGTCACGTAATATTGTTTTTTCCTCATAAATGCGAACACGAAAAATAAAAGACAAAAGACTTTTAAGTAAAACTTACTCCGAAATTGTGTCCTCGGCGGAATTCGCTCTTCAAAATGCTGCCGTTTGTAGTCTGAGTTACAATCTTCCTCTGAGGAAACAACTTCCTCGCTGTCCAGAATCATCTGAAGGGCGTCTTTACTGGAGAAGCGTGCCATACTCAAAACGCGATGAACTATCAGTAAGTCTGATGAAGAAACTGTGTTTTTATGGCATTGATTGGGGGGCGTATGCGATGCATACTAGATCACCTAAACTATTTACCATTTGAATAGCGCCGGGGGCGGGGCGGCCTCAACTCATTATAGAGATAATGAGGCAGAAGGAAAAACGGTACCTCTGCTTGCTTTCAAACGGATTACATGAGTTGAAAACATTTGTTTTTTATATAAATTACTTCATTTAAAAGAAGAGATTTCAAGCTTCATAAAGACATATCTCACGTGTCTGTGTGAGAAGTATTCGGTGAGTTATTGTTCATTTTCGGACGCGTTTCAGAATGGACTACACTGACAGAGAGAAGACAGAACTCGCTTCGTGTTTATTTTTCTTTATTTGGCGAAAAGCTCAACACCTTGTTTTTATTATGAGTATACACAAAAATAATACACATTTAACAGAATCGATTGATGTACGAAACTCCTATGAAAAATCAAAGTCAACAGAGTATTTATGAGTTTATTTTACACTGATAAAAAAAAAGCGAGCTGGTATCGCCAGCGATACCGTAGACCTCAGGGGGTTAAAGCTGCAGTCGGCAAGATTTTTTTTATCATATTCTCTGAAACCGACACTATGCTCCGACAGAACAACATAAATCAGCCGGTTTTAGAAAAGAACCCGCGCTTCTACCTCCACCTAGAGCCTGTTATTTGTTTTGCAGAAATCCACCGCTCCTGGTCCTTCTGGTCCAATCAGTGCATGGCTGTGTGAGATCTGATTGTCAATCACAGTTCGTGCACGCCACAGATCCCCCCTCCCCCCTCGCGCATGTTACAATATCATATGCACAATCCTGAAGTTCGCAGGTGTATTGGATTGTACGAAGCGTGATGGCGGAGAGAAAATCTACTAACAAGCTTCCAATTCCTTGGTTATTGCTATCTATGGGTAGATTAGCCAGGGCGGCCTACCTCCGAGTCCATGGTGTTGATCGATGCTGACGAGACAGGCGCGTTCACAGAAAATCTGATGCACACGCACTGATGAGCACGAACTTGATGGGAGGGTGCTCTGTGGTTGTGGGGGAGGGGCATGAGAGTTGTAAACATTAACATTTTTGGCTAAGATTCCTCAATCTGCCAGACTTGCCGACTGCAGCTTTATTATTTATTATATATTAAATCAAAAAACGACTGAACGAATGACCCCCCACAGATTCAACAACCCTACTAGTGCAAACGCACCAGTCTTGTGTGTGGATTTGGTGATAGCAGGAGAGGGTGTGACTGTGTGCTGGTTCACACGAGGACGCGGGCAGGTAAATCCAGTTTGAGTTCTCAGCCCTTGGGCTCTGAATGTTCTCAGCAGGATCAGCCCTGTGTCTCACCTCTTCACCCTCCTCTATCTTCATCTGCTCAGGACCGCTGAGAGCTTGCTTGCTTTCTTTCTGTCTTGCTTGCCTGCTTGTTTTCTTTCGTTCTGTCTTTCTTTCATCTTGTCTTTCTTTCATCACGCCCATTACCATATCTGAATTTCAGCTCTGAATCATCCTCTGCGCTTGATACACAGTGATATGAACATTAACGATGGCGTCGGTTTTTCCCATAGACTGTAAATATGGACGTAGTGTCCGTAACGTCAATTGAGGTTTCTGAAGAGAATTTTTGAAGCTCAAAGTGGGCGGAGCCGGCCTTCGCCATCTTGGCAGCGCGGTACTCCCGGATAAACGAAAATGGGAAAAGAGGTGGGATTAGCTGAGGTGCCGTGATGCTAACAGACAGCAGACAAACGGCTAGTAGTGACAGCAGCCGCAATCCACCTGTCACTCAAGTGGCCACGCCCTTAATTATGGGGGGGGGGGGGGGGGGGGGGTATGTGATTGACTCTCTTTTGGAGCCTGTCTCTAGCGGCCAGTCGATGAATTGCAGTTTAAGTCACTTCCGTGTTGGCTTCAAGATAGAGACCGGAAGATTGACCGCTTGGTGTTTCTGTGCCAATTGCAATTGCAGTCCTCAACTTTTGGAAGTGCTTGCAGATTGGATTCACAGTGATGAAAACAGTATCTTCTTGACATGTCGACAACACGAACCAAACTCCTCCAGTCTCAGCTACATCTACAGTGTTTGAGGGTCAAAGTAGATGTTGTTCACGAGCAACAAGTGAAGACCATAGGCTGCCGTTATGCAGATTTGTTACATAACAGGAAGTGAGACTGGAATTACGGACGCCTTGCTTCCGCAGTTCAGAATCAATTCTTTCTTTTGCTGTGCACTTTGATCTTTAAAACTTTGTAGACCTTTTACGTCCACAAACAGCTAGATTACACACTACATGAGAAGTAATATTCGAAAAACCATAATAGGGGGACTTTAATATGTCGTGGATGACTTTGAACCTAGATCTGTATGCAGAGAAAGTCAGGACAGTTTGCCCCTCACGAAATTGTGTCCTTGTCTCAGGCCATTAGCGTGGAGCTATCACAGCTAACTTTGTTAGAAGCTAATTTTATTTTTGTTGGGAAAACCCCATGACCAGTTTAAAGTAACTTCCCATCAAGCCACGACTCTGTTGTTTGGGCTTGTTTCAATAGAAATGGCAAAATTGTTTACATTTTAAGATCACCTTTCTAGCATTGTGGTTCAGCCATCTCCTCAAGTTTTTGCGGAGTCTCTCAGGTCTCTGATTTTATTATTTTAGTGTTTGCTCCACTAATGTGCAACTGTAAACGGTAGAAGCCAGGATAGTATTGAATAATGATCTTGGGATTTTCTAGTTAACAGTTGAACGTGTACAAAATGTCTGTGGCCCAATCTGGAAATAATTAATTTTGTTATATCAATCAATGTGCCGATCATAACGGGCCCAGTAGAATAGCTCTCAATCAGTGCAGGAGTCTCACAGCATCTCCGACCCGGGGCGAGTGGTTTCGTTTGGCCCGGTGGGTCTCCTGAGGTCAGAGCTGTAGAGCTCACAAAGACACGAGGAATGCCTCGCGGCCGCCAACACAAACACGGTAGACTCGATTCTGCAGCCTCGCGGGACTGACGCTCCTGCTCACAGCGATCCACATATTACAGACGCAGGACCATATCATGTCAGATGTCCAGAAGGTCAGCGGATCTTCCTGGTGAGGTCATAAAATGAGGTTTATTGACCTTTAGCATCAACAAAAGCATGATTTCATGTAGAAAAGCCAAAATAGCACATCGGCCTGTTTAAAAATCTGAAATAGTGTTTGACTTTGAAGCAAAAAGTTAAGTGTTTTTAAACACATTTGCTGAGGAAAAAGTATTGATAAAATTATTTTAATAATGAGTATATAAAGTAATAAAAATACTTTTTTGGGTTAGTGATGTGACACCTTTTTTCCATTTGGACTTAAAAAAAAATGATTGTAAATACTATTATTTATATTTTTACATTTATATATTTTTGATTTATATAAAACAATTAAGCAATTGTTCTTTTTTTGTGGTCAGAATATTTTGCCAGACCAATTAATTTTTATTTTAAATATATTTTAAACATATATCAATTAAAATCGTATTATATAGACATGTATTATATACATTATATTATTATTAATAATAATATTAAAATGTTTTATATATATATATATTATTTGTATATTATTGTATTTTATATATATATATATATATATATATATATATATATATATGAAAGAAAAAGAGCGAGAGCGTGGAGGATCCATCTTCACATTTGCTATCAATTTAGGACCTGAGAATAAGCAGCGTCTCTCTCTCTCTCTCTCTCTCTCTCTCTCTCTCTCTCTCTCTCTCTCTCTCTCCTGAGCAGGATCGAGATGAGGAATGTTTTTATATCAGTGGGGGAAAAGGATTGCGAGGGGGAAGGTATAAAGATGGCGTGTAATAACAGCAGTCTTCCTCCAGATGTGTGGCAGAGATTCTGACCTCATTGTGACCTGCAGTTTGATCAGTTTCAGTCATCTGCCACCTGCTGACCGTACAGCACACACACACACACCGCCACACGTCCTGTGCATTGTGTTATCATTCCACATGGTTGAAAGCCAAATTCCAGGACACACACTCTGTCATATTCATTCCACAAGGCCGAATGGAGTTGCCTGCTTTTTGCAGCAGTATATCAGTGGAAGACTTCCCTTGGTTTTGCTGTGGTTTTGAAAAAGCTGTTAAATATATTGAGTTTGATGCTAACTTTAATCTGATGTACTTCCAACCGGCATCCCAACGGGAACTTCAGCATGTGTGTACGGCTAGGCCAGCTTCCAGGTCAGGATCATTCCTTCACGACCGTGAAAAATAAAACAATACAATGCGGTATCATTTACATAATTCCCAGGATGTATTTAGTGTTTTTTCCAAAGGTATGACCCCTAATATACTAGTATTTCAAGACCTTTAACCTAGACCGTACCACACTGTTTGTGCTAAATGAATGAAACTTTGTGGCTTTTTGGAGCCTAGTGGATGATATAACCTGAAATAATCCCATCTGTTCAAAAGTTTGGGGACAGTAAAAGGAAACGAATAACATTTTTGAAGGAAATGAATGCATTTATTTAGCAAAGATGCATTAAATTGATCAAAAGTGTCAGTAAAGACATTTATAATGTTACAAAAGATTTCTAATTCAAATAAATGCTGTTCCTTTGAGCTTTCTATTCATCAGAGAATCCTGAAAAAAATTGTATCTCAGTTTCCACAAAAATATGAAGCAACACAACAGTTTTCAACATTTCAACAATAATCAAACATGTTTCTTGAGCATCAAATCATCATATTAGAATGATTTCTGAAGGATCATGTGACACTGAAGACTGGAGTAATGATGCTGAAAATTCAGCTTTGATCACAGGAATAAATTACACTTTACTATATATTCACATAGAACAAAATTATTTTAAATTGTAATAATATTTCACAATATTACTGTTTTCACTGAATTTTTGATCAAATAAATGCAGCCTTGACATTAACATAAGAGACTTATTTAATTCAAAACATAAAATCTTACGGCCCTCAAACTTTTGACTGGTAGTGAATTTCAGTGACATTTCTAGAGACCAGAACTTAAGAATTTTTAAAAAATAATAATACTTTTATTTCACATGACTTTTATCTGTTAGCTGTTCCAGCTAAAAACAAACAAATCAAATGGATTGAATATGTTTCTTCAGATCTCGGTGGAGTTTTCTCTCTAATGGCTGCGTCTTCACACTGCGATCTGTCATAGCAGATCTTTTTGTGGACCTCAGTTCCTCGGAGTACGGCGTCGAGGTCCAAATGGAGAGAGAGACCAGATGTTTCTTTTGTTTAGATTTGAACTGGGCGGAAAGGAAGGGTGTAGGAGTCGGTGGGCGGTCGGGTGTAAGGAAACTAAACCATTCACAGTTGAATAGCTCTGTACTGTACATGTCTGTGTGTGTGTGTGTGTAACAGAGAACGCATATTTGCCCTTTGTAAACTTATCTGAATGTATACATGAGTGTTTCAGATACAGAAAGATTGGAGAAACTAACTTGAAGTTGCAATGCTTCAGAGCCACATTTTTTCAGTAGTGCGTCTAGTTCAACTGTTTTCGAAACATGAGCTTTTTCTTATTGGATTAGATTGTTTGAGTGCTTAACTTTAAGGATACATGTTATATTACAACGGCCATTGATCGATGTTAGAGACTTTATTTTATATGTATCATTATTGGACATGCTTCAACAGATGTTGGACATTTAGTTGTACATGCTAATTCCCCCCCCAAAAAAAAATCAATGCTATTTTTGCTGTCATTTTTAAGCTGACATCAAATAAAGCTTAAGTATTAAAAAAAAGAGTAGATTATGTTGTCATATTTAACATTTAATTTTTTTTTTTACATTTTTATATACAAAGTAGTATTTTGGAAATTCAATTATGGGGAATAGCTAATGTAAAGGGCAGATTTAAAAAAAAATTTTTCTGAAATCTATTTTTATAAGATATATTTTTTGTAAAACTTCAGTTGATGATATTTGATAATTCAGCTGTCCATAAATATGCTTACAATTTAAATGCATTATTGTCATTAAGTGCAGAAATTAGCAATGTTGTTTTTGGTACATTTACATTTACATTTTTTCATTTAGCTGACGCTTTTTATCCAAAGCGACTTACAATTGCTATATATGTCAGAGGTCACACGCCTCTGGAGCAACTAGGGGTTAAGTGTCTTGCTCAGGGACACATTGGTGTCTCACAGTGGATTCGAACCCGGGTCTCTCACACCTAAGGCATGTGTCTTATCCATTGCGCCACACCACACCTTCGGTAACAACCAGAATTATTAAAAATAGATAGACTGATGGACAGAAGGACAGACAGATATATATGTGATTAGATGGATGGATGGATGGATGGATGGATGGATGGATGGATGGATAGTTAGACAGATGGATTGATAGATAGATAGATAGATAGATAGATAGATAGATAGATAGATAGATAGATAGATAGATAGATAGATAGATAGATATGCGATAGATAGATAGATAGATAGATAGATAGATAGATAGATAGATAGATATGCGATAGATAGATGGATAGATAGATAGATAGATAGATAGATAGATAGATAGATAGATAGATGGATAGATAGATATGCGATAGATAGATGGATAGATAGATAGATAGATAGATAGATAGATAGATAGATGGATAGATAGATATGCGATAGATAGATAGATAGATAGATGGATAGATAGATATGCGATAGATAGATGGATAGATAGATAGATAGATAGATAGATAGATAGATAGATAGATGGATAGATAGATATGCGATAGATAGATAGATAGATAGATAGATAGATAGATAGATAGATAGATAGATAGATAGATGGATAGATAGATAGATAGATAGATATGCGATAGATAGATGGATAGATAGATAGATAGATAGATAGATAGATGATAGATAGATATGCGATAGATAGATATGAGATAGATAGATATGAGATAGATAGATATGAGATAGATAGATATGAGATAGATAGATAGATAGATAGATAGATGGATAGATATGCGATAGATAGATGGATAGATAGATGGATAGATAGATAGATATGCGATAGATAGATGGATAGATAGATAGATAGATAGATAGATAGATGATAGATAGATATGCGATAGATAGATATGAGATAGATAGATATGAGATAGATAGATATGAGATAGATAGATATGAGATAGATAGATAGATAGATAGATAGATAGATAGATAGATAGATAGATAGATAGATAGATAGATAGATAGATTGATATACGATGGATGGATGGATACATAGGGAGTATCATTGCATTTTGTTTTTTTCTTTTTAGCTAGCAGAGTTGAACTGTGTAAACTCTTGTATCTTTACAAGTTTCAAAGTATTTTCACAGCAGTGGATTCACATATGCACAACTGCACATGTATGTGTGTTGTGAAAGTGTTGTTTCGGCAGTCGATCATATTGTGTGTGTGTGTGTGTGCGCGCATGTATGATTACCTACCAGTAAAAGCACATTCATCACAGTCATCACACGGCCGTGGCAGCGACTCAAACCTCAGACCTGACTGCAGCGCCGGTACCCGTGGATCCCACACGCCAGGCCATCTTGGCTCAGGGTCTGCGGTGGAAGGTGGGCCTGTGTGAGGAGAAACCTGAGCCGCATGCGTGGAGTCTGAAACGTGCTGTTCAATCTCACTGACAGGGTCATTACAGGCAGAAATCATGCTTTGGGTTTATACCGGACATTTGGCTGCATTTATCCTGCTCTTTTGAGTGCGTGTGGGCAACACCGCTGAGGCCGATTCATTTCAGGCAAATCAATTCGTTCAGATGGTTCACTTAAATGTAACGGTTGAACAAACATTGCATTGATTTGTTCACAGCATCACTCGACCATTCCCAGAAGTCAACCAGCCACAACACCATACTAATGTGGCAGAATGCTCTTTATCGGTGTTAGGAATAATTGACGACAGGCTGTTGAATTGTTAGAAAACAATGCACACCCGAGGTAGTAACACCGTCATCATTTACTCGCCCTCAAGTTGTTCCAAACCTGTATGAATTTCTGTCTTCTGTCCACAAAAGATGGGTAATCAAACAGTTGATATAGCCATCGACTTCCATAGTAGGAAAAAAAATTATACTATGGAAGTCATTGGGGCCCATCAACAGTTTGGTTACCCATCTTTTGTGGACAGAAGACAGAAATTCATACAGGTTTGGACTAACTTGAGGGCGAGTAAATTGACAGATTTGAATTGTTTTTGGGTGAACTACTCCTTTAAGTGTGGTTATTCTGCACAGTTTGAATGCGTTACTGCAACTATTGACGTATAACTGTATAATCTCCGCTGCGGTGTGTTTACAGTAGTTTCTCTGGACTCTTCCTCATCTCCAGATAAGAGCGCTTATATGACTCCAGTAAACAGCCTTTGGTCGTCTCCTCTCCTCTTTCTCATTTTCTTTTGCCTTTAACTTACTTTTCTCTTCCTAGCGCCAGAAACGCGTTGTTCTTATCTGCCGTTTCCTGCGTGTTTCTTTGATGTGTGTGTGCATGTGTCAGCCGGTCGCGGAGGGTTTGATCAGACTCGGGGTCAGGATGGGACATTGTAAATGAGGAAAGCACATTCATTCTGTTGCTGTGTCTAAGCTTTACTACACACAGCCCTGGCCAAGGTAAATCTCAACACGTCCAGCTACTCCTGGATCTGCTCCGGGTGACACGGAGTGTGTGTTTGTGTGTGTCGGGATGAGATTTGTTGGGTTCAGCGTGTTTACGTGAAGGTTTGTTGAGATCCTTGTATGTCCAGAGTCATTATTTCTTGCGTCTGCTCACATATGTTTGGGATTTATTGTGTTTGTGTGTGTAAATGTATATGAGAGTGTTTGGTGTAGCTTCTGAATGGCAGAATCTTGTTGAGGAAGAGGAAGACCAGGGTCATATTACAGGAACTAAGTGCATTTTTCCCCATGAGGGATCATATTTTTGCTGTCTCTTTCTCTCTCCATCATTCTGTATTTCCTTTCGTTTCATTTCATCCACAACTATAATGCAGCCTTTTAATACACTATTGTTTTTATTTAAATTTTAATTAAACTAAAAAACTATTTTTTTCTCATTTGTTAACATTAATGTATTAACTAACATAAACTAAAAATGAGCAATACATTTGTTACAGTATTAATTTTTGTTAATGTTAGTTAATAAAGTCATTCATTGTTTGTTCATGTTAGATTAACGTTAAGAAATACAACTTTTGATTTAATAATGTATTAGTAAATGCTGAAATTAACATTAACTAAGATTAATAAATGCTGTAGAAGTCCAATTCATTCTTAGTTCATGCTAACTAAAGTAATGTTAACTAATGAAACCTTATTGTAAAGTGTTACCAAATTTGTATTTTTTAAATTTTTTTGTAAAATAATAGAACAATAGAATAGTTATAGTTAAGAATAGCTATAGAATAGAATAGTTAAGTTGTAAACATATGTAATAAAATGACTTCTTATTATAAAAAAATGTATCCATCAAAATATTGTGTGTTATTACTCCATATTTGAGTGGCCATATTCAGTGTGTTGCTGCTGACTCAGATCTAGTCATCGAGGGAGAGACTCTCCCAGATGTTGCGGTGTGACTCCGCTGGTCTCTGATTGGTGGAGGGACGGGGTTTGAAGTGGTTAGTGTGAAGTGTGTCAGGGTCAGAGGTTAAAACAATCTGCCCTCCCTCCCTTTGTCCTCTGCTCCCCCCCATCTCTGCTTCTCCAGATCACTTCCAGACCCTTTCACCCGAGCCGAGGGGAACTATCTCTGATCAAAACAACTTTCACATGCTTTTATTGTGAAACCTCAAATGGCTGTTGTGTGTTATAGTATTGCCTTTATCTGAGTCTGATACTCTAATAAACAAAAACAGACGACACACAAATATTTGGTAGAATAGTCTATTCTGTTTCACTACTCAAGTCTACTTTGCAGCTGAGTTTTGGAACCGAGCGTAGCTGTGTTCATTATTTGTCAGAGAAAATCATGCAAGGGAAATCTAATGGCAACCTGTTTCTGTTTGTTAAGGATTACTGAAGCTGCCAGGATTTACTCTGTAAACACAAATGCACACTAAACACATTGTAATAAAGCTTCATCTTCCATCTGACGTTTATTTAATGTACATTTTTTGGACGGAAATACTTTCTGCTGTCCCAGAGACACCTCTAAGGTTCTCCTCCTGAAGAGTGTAAACACTGCGGCTCTGTGTTTGTTTGAATGGTCGACTGTTGCCTCAACCAGTGGTGTGAGTTTGGGACGAGGCTACCTCATTGACAATCACAAGCATAATGGCATTGTTGGATTGTTTTTTAATGGAATTTATTTAATTTGTATTAATTTATTTTTAATTAGATTTATTTAATTGAATTTTATTTTTAAATGTATTGTTGTATTTATTATATATATATATATATATATATTATATTTTTATATTATTTAATTGAATATATTAAATGTATTTTTATTTTTATTTATTTATTTACATAATATATTATATAAAATTTAGCATTAATTTATATACATTTAATTTTCATTTAATTTATTTTATGGAATTTATTTTAAATGAATTGTTTTTAACTTTTGTTTAGTTTAAACTAAACTACAAAAAAAAAAAAAAACGCTTGAATGCCTGAGCCTCTACCAATGCATTTCAATCCACAAATTGTCTTTAACATTTGTAAATTATGTGAACATTAACATTAAAAACATGTGAAATTAACCAAACTTTATTTATTTATTTAATGGAATATATTTATTTTTACACTTATTTTTTATTTATCTAATATATTATTATATAAACTTGTTTAATATTAATTGTTATATATTTATTTTTATTTATTTTATGGATTTTTTATACATTTAATTTATTTATATAGTACATTATATAAATAAAAAATGTTATACATTTATTATATGGAATTTTATTTTAATGGAATATTTATTTTTATATTTTTTTATATTTTATATTTTTTATATAATATATTATATACACTTATTTGATATTAATTGTTATATTTTTTATTTTATTTTTTAATGAACTTTTATATACGTTTATTTATATAAAATTACATTTTTATACATTCATTTTATGGGATTTTTAAAAAAAATTTAATTTAAAAACCTTTAAAGTGCAACACACATACATCTGTCTCTCATTAATGGTGCCATGCCTTTAGAATAAATACAATTATTGTTATTATAAATTATTGTCCATTAATGTGGATGCTAGTTATTATAGTTATCGTTAAAGCTTTCGTTCTTTAGGCTCATTTTTTGTGTTCGCAAGAAATAAGAGTGTCTGTTTGTGTTTATGCTTAAAATTCTTCAGCATGTGCAATCATTATACTCTTTGATGAGCAGAATGCAGTACTGTGAGCTACTCTGAGAATGTGTGTGTAAGTGTGTGTGTGTCCATGTGTGTAAAACAGTGTGAGGTCGTGTAAGCCTCTCAGCCATCGGCATGCCAAGGAAAAGCCTTGTAATTCTAATGAAAGCACTTCCAGTTTCGAAGCCCCTCGGATTGATAAGCTACAGATGGAGGGAAAGACAAAAGACTCCAATTAGGATTTTTCGCATACATACAAACTCCCAGCAATACACAAACACTATCACATTTCTAGGAGCGTTTTCACACTCTTCACGCTGCCATCCAGATCTTTTCATCCTCTGATGGTTTCTTCACATTAACTGACATGTGTTACTGGACTCAAGGTGTGTGCTGTATAGTGACAAATACTTAAGATCTGTTGTTGTTTTTTCTTTCTCATTTCATGTGCTGTGGTTTCTGTCATCTCAACCAAAGGTAAGAAAACCAATCTGCTTGTACTACTTCATTTATGCATGTCTGGTTATTAACATATTCATGGTTGAATCCCCATTGATAGCGGAAGAGAACAGCACTCCTAGCAGTATTGGGCCTCATTCTGATTCTTTGACCACTTTTTATTAATACAAAAAAGTTAAAACAGTTAATATTTCTGAATAGTTTTCAGTTTCTTTAACGAACTTTATAGCTCTGTTCCAAAACCGTGTGAGCTGAGACTCTGCCTACATAGGGAGCTGACTTCACAGGGCAGCATCCTAACACAGACAGAACTACAAGTGGCTGATTTGGAACACTTAACATTGGAACTAAACAGTTATTTAAATACAGGGAATCTGGCGATCCATTGATATTCATAAATGTGCATACATCACATATGAACAAGTCGTTTATTTATTTAATTAATTCATTTTTGGAATTTTTTATTGGTTTTATTTAGTCATTTCATTATTTTTTTATATATTTTTTGTTTTGTTGGAATGAACGAATGAATGAATTAATGAATGAATGAATAAATAAAACTAAAATAGAATTTTTTTTAATGGTTTTATTTTGTCTATTTATTTGTTTATTTAAGATCTCCAAATCAACATTTCTTTTCCCCCACAGAGCTTGCATTCTGCCGTTTTTTTATTTGTATTTTTTACTTAAAGCATGCATGTGATGCCACCTTATATTTTGGCCTGACCAAGATATCTAAGAAGGCAGTATGATTTAGGATGCAAAGACCAATTTCCAATTTTAGTGTGCATATGATGTCTTGAAATGCTGTCAATGGAGTCAGCTCACTAGGTTTTCTTCAGTCCAGGTTTTGGCCTTTGGTTGTTTTATAGAATAGGGTCTGATTGCATTGACTTTGCTCTAAAGTGTCATGTGAAATTGCCACGTCCACTGAATCGATTGCGAACAGTTCTCAAGTCTGACGTTTTTTTTTTGTTGTTTTTTGCTCAAATGTTCTTTAACCAGTTTAACTGGTCAGTTGCGATAACTTTGTGTCATGGGTAGTCTTATCTCTTGTCATGCGCCCCATTTATGATCTCAGAATCAGATGAATCTACAGAGCATATTTTACATGAGATGTTTTATAGGCATATGCTCTTAAAAATAAAGCTTTTTGAGGTCTGGTACAAATATGACATACAAAAATGCATTTGCTTTGAAACTACGATTACACTGTTTTATTTAAACCTGCTTTGCACTGCGGCTGATCCAGAGAGAGCAGGCCTCATGTAAGCTTTATGTTTGAAACCGCTTCACAAACAGACTTTTCAACTACACGGTAGGCTGTATTTCTGTGTTGCACACTAAATAATAATGAAATTATTGGGATAAAAGTTTGTCCGGATATAGTCTCTGATGTAGTCTCTGATGTAGTCTTTGATGACCTTGGTTTAATGTGTAAGAGTGTAGGGTTCTTTTGAGTGTGTAGGGTTCTGTTTAAGAGTGTTAGGGTTCTGTTTAAGAGTGTAGGGTTCTGTTTTAGAGTGTAGGGTTCTGTTTAAGAGTGTGAGGGTTCTGTTTTGAGAATGCAGGGTTCTGTTTAAGAGTGTGAGGGTTCTGTATTGAGAGTGTAGGGTGCTGATTAAGAGTGTTAAGGGGGTCGCACACCGGACGCGCAGCTCAGCGCCGCGCCGCGCAGCGCCACGTCTTTTAAATTCGAACACATTATTCTCTATGAGAGTACACACACCGGCGGCGCCTTTCGGCGTCTGTCCGCGGCGGCTCAGGAACGTGTTCAAAATCCTGCCGCGCCACAGAGCGCCATTTACATAGTTTTATATTAAATTTACATGTATGTGTCTCAAATCGTAGTTAATGTATATACGGACTTCACCCTGTGCTGCAATATACATTTAGTTTTATATTTATTTACAGAAATCAGAAAATTGCTGATGTTATCGGATTTTCAGATGAGAGTTGTCCTAGACGTGGCGCGACGCGGCGCTGAGCTGCGCGTCCGGTGTGCGGCCGCCTTTAGGGTTCTGTTTAAGAGTGTAGGGTTCTGTTTAAGAGTGTAGGGTTCTGTTTAAGAGTGTAGGGTTCTGTTTAAAAGTGTAGGGTTCTGTTTAAGAGTTTTAAGAGTGTAGGGTTCCGTTTAAGAGTGTAGGGTTCTGTTTAAGAGTGTTAGGGTTCTGTTTAAGAGTGTTAGGGTTCTGTTTAATAGCATAGGGTTCTGTTTAAGAGTGTAGGGTTCTGTTTTGAGAGTGTAGGGTTCTGTTTAAGAGTGTAGGGTTCTGTTTAAAAGTGTAGGGTTCTGTTTAAGAGTTTTAAGAGTGTAGGGTTCCGTTTAAGAGTGTAGGGTTCTTTTTAAGAGTGTTAGGGTTCTGTTTAAGAGTGTTAGGGTTCTGTTTAATAGCATAGGGTTCTGTTTAAGAGTGTAGGGTTCTGTTTTGAGAGTGTAGGGTTCTGTTTAAGAGTGTTAGGGTTCTGTTTTGAGAGTGTAGGGTTCTGTTTGAGAGTGTAGTGTTCTGCTTAAGAGGGTTAGGGTTCTGTTTAAGAGTGTAGGGTTCTGTTTAAGAGTGTAGGGTTCCGTTTAAGAGTGTAGGGTTCTGTTTGAGAGTGCAGGGTTCTGTTTGAGAGTGTAGGGTTCCGTTTAAGAGTGTAGGGTTATGTTTGAGAGTGTATGGTTCTGTTTGAGAGTGTATGGTTCTGTTTGAGAGTGCAGGGTTCTGTTTGAGAGTGTAGGGTTCTGTTTGAGAGTGTAGTGTTCTGTTTAAGAGGGTTAGGGTTCTGTTTAAGAGTGTAGGGTTCTGTTTAAGAGTGTTAGGGTTCTGTTTAAGAGTGTAGGGTTCTGTTTGAGAGTGTAGGGTTCTGTTTGAGAGTGTAGTGTTCTGTTTAAGAGTGTTAGGGTTCTGTTTAAGAGTGTAGGGTTCTGTTTAAGAGTGTTAGGGTTCTGTTTAAGAGTGTAGGGTTCTGTTTTGAGAGTGTAGGGTTCTGTTTAAGAGGGTTAGGGTTCTGTTTAAAAGTGTAGGGTTCCGTTTAAGAGTTTTAAGAGTGTAGGGTTCTGTTTAAGAGTGTTAGGGTTCTGTTTAAGAGTGTAGGGTTCTGTTTAAGAGTGTAGGGTTCTGTTTTGAGAGTGTAGGGTTCTGTTTAAGAGGGTTAGGGTTCTGTTTAAAAGTGTAGGGTTCCGTTTAAGAGTTTTAAGAGTGTAGGGTTCTCTTTAAGAGTGTTAGGGTTCTGTTTAAGTGTTAGGGTTCTGTTTAAGAGTGTAGGGTTCTGTTTTGAGAGTGTAGGGTTTTTCCATCACCTTGCTGCAGGTCACTCAGTTTGTTTCCTCTCTTAAACTCATGCAACAACTGTCACATGATTGAAACACCTAGTCGGTTGAAACGCAGAAAGGGAAGTCGTTTTAGACACGGAGCAAGCTAATATGTTTGATTAAAAAAATGAAAAAGACAGATGTTTTTTCCTTTAGACTAATATACACAGATGAATCGTTCTCGATTCCTAGACCAGGAATGTGGATCAAAGTAAACGGGGTCAGTTTGATTTATCATGTTGACTTTAAAGAGGCTTACCGTCTTGATGCGCACGTCCCACTTGAAGACCCTGTGTGTTACTGATAAACAGGACAGGATCAGCTAGGTACCACTTGAAAAGGGAGTACATGCTATTCGCCTCTTAGCCTCTTTGTGCCATTTGCATCAGTCTCCATAGAAACCGGGGCCTGCTAACGCCGTTTTCTGGTAGCATGCCAACGCAAACTCGAGAGGGCCAAACACACAACATAGCAATGCGGATTCACAGTGCCACATAACAATGACTTCACACGCATGATTTCCCATCATGCTTCACACACGGCTGATGTGTTCAGCAGGAACCTGAAGCACTGTTGGAACTTTGCCTGCGAATGTCCGTTTTACCAATTATGCACGCATGAAATGCACGGTGTAGATGGGTTTTCTCCTCTTGTAGATTACTGAATTAACAATCACTCCTGATGTCTATAAAAGTCCGAAAATGAACCGCAGTGTTTAATACGCTTTCATAATCATTTGTTGGACATGGCAAAATCATATGGCATTTTACAACTTGATGTGTTAATCTATTCATTGATTAAATTATACAAGATAACCCAATCTATTATATGGACTTTTATTGCAGTAATTTATTTTATTTTGTAATAATATTTTAGAATCTTATTTTAAGATTATTATTATTATTATTTTTTACATAATTTTACCTAATCTATTATTATGGATTTTTATTGCAGTATAAAAATATCTATAATATTTTTTAAATATATTTTTTACCTAATCCATTAAATGGAATTGTATTGCATTGCATTGCAAAAAAAATAAAAATAATTATTATTATTTTTGTACATATTTTGTAAAAAAATGTTACAAATATTTTTACACATTAAAAATATTTTATTTATTTATGTATTTGGTTTTATCATTTATTTATTTAGTTATCATAGTTATTGAATAGATGTTTTTTTTTTCTAAAATCACCAGAGATGATGACTTGACTTTACACTCTCTCTCTCTCTCTCTCTCTCTCTCTCTCTCTCTCTCTCTCTATATATATATATATATATATATATATATATATATATATATATATATATAAAACTATATATATACATTATCTTCTTAACGATTTTGCCATCTCATAGTAATTATGACATTCCGATGAGAGCGAGTTGAAATGCCTATGCTGTGTCCATCGCCCAACCTGCAGTATCGGTGCGTTTGCAGCTGTTTTTGTAAAGCGATCTTCATCCTCGTCCTCCTCTTCCTCATTGACAATGGAACTTTGGAGGCTTTTCAGTCTTAAGCTCCATTCCAGATGGTTTCTGTTAAGGCTTTTTTTTTTTCGCCCCATTATTTTATACACCAAAGTTCGCACAGTGTCTAAAGACAAGATGTGTGTGTGTGTAGGGTGACAGGAAATGAAGAAAGTGATATAGAAGGGTGAAAAAAATGTATTAAAGCAATTATTCCATCAGCGAGAAGCAGCTCATTGCTCTTCTGGGCCCTTTTCGGTTGGGTTTCCTGTTTCTTTTTTAATAAATAAGGACATATAATGTAATATTGATTTAAATCCCATCTGTCAGAGTGACTTCATCCACCCCCACTCCCTCTGCTCTTTCTTGGAAAGGAACCATGGACTCGGGCTGCCAGAAATAATTGCTTGTTTGCTGCTATTTGGTTAAAATCTGTCACAGAAAGAAAGAGAGAGAGAGAGAGAGAGAGAGAGAGAGAGAGGGGAAGGGAGAGAAATGAAAAGCGAATGCTTGCATGTTTAGGCCTCACAAAATGTAACCGTTAGCTTAGCTTGCTCTAAGATGTTCATGTGGCTAAAGTCACCGTTTTTTGTTTGGTTTCTCATCATTGGGTCTGTGAATAGTTTCAGTCTTGTTCCTCTTGTCATGTTTCTGAGCATTCAGGGGTTTTAAAACACAAATGTTTGGTGTAAACATGATAAACATTGTGATTTGTGACTGTCAACTGCAGCAATATGGTTATCATTGCGAGGTCTTTGACTTCAGTGTAAGTGACATGAGTGTGTGTGTGTGTGTGTGTGTGTGTGAGAGTTTGAGTCTGTCTGCAGGGTAGAGGCTGGATTGCGGCCCAGTTTGGCCGGAGCCCTGCGCGCTGTGCCAGGCTAGTGTTCACAGTGTCTCCATGCTCCCCTCCCCAAAGAACCATAAACAATAAACCCTCTGTTACTTTTAACCCCCTCACGTGTCTCCCTCTCTCGCTTGCTCTCCACGTCCCGTCTGTCTCTCTCATACGCTCCCCCCCCCCCCCCCCCCCCCCCCCCTCAGTCTCCGCTCGTTCTCACTCATTTCGTCTGCTCGGGTTTGATCACGTTCACCTCTTCGGCAAACGCACATGGCACTGTCAAAGAATAGGGTTCACGTTGGTGTCTTGTTCGTTCTAATAATGCATTTTATAAGTATTATTAGAAACGTGAACCGTTATCTATCATGAAATTAACCAAGCATGAGAGGTTGCTAGTTGTAAATGCATCACATGTCTTATCCAACGATTAAAATTTAATCGTAATCGTAATTTGATCTAATCTGTTAAATAGATGTTTATTGTAGTCATTTATTTTATTTTATTTTACATTTTATATTATTTAATAATGTTTTATAAAATATGTAACAATAAAATGTTTTATATATATTTTTTGTATTTATTTAATCTTATTTTATTAAAAACATTTTATAATATTTAATAATCTTAACATTTATTTTTTTATCTAATTATTTTTTATTTATTTTCATTTAAATATTGTATATTTAATGACATGGAAATTCTAAAATATTTGTATTTATTTAATCTTATTTTATTTCAATATTATATGATATTTAATAACATTTTCTAAAATTGTTAGAAAACATTTTATATTTTAATTTAATTTCTTATTTTTACTTAATTTGATTTGATTTTTAAAAAATATATTTTAATAACATTTTATGAAATATTTAACATTTTATAAAATATTTTAACATTTATAATTTTTTATTTCTTATTTAATTTAAATATTTTATATTTAATAACGTGCAAAAATAATATTTAACATTAGATTTATGTATTTATTTTATCTTATTTAAATGTTATTATATTTCATATTTTATAAAATGTTAATGTATATTTTTATTTACATTTTTTATATTTAATAACATGTAAAATAAAACATTTTATAATATTTAATAACATTGTGTAAAATATTTTAACGTTTTATATTTAAAAAAATTATATTTGTATATATTTTATCTGTTTTTTTATATTTTTAAAGTATTTTAAATATACTTTTATTTACCTTTTTTATTTTTTCATATTCATTTTGTTTTCTTGTTTATTCCTTTTTATATACAGTAGGTTTTGTGGTAAATGGTGCAGGAAATGATGGGACTTTTTAAAAGTTTCAGTATTTTTTTTTTTACCCTTTTGGCTGAAGATACTGAATGCGTGAACACAGCCGCAGTTTCACTTTCAGGACAGCAGTATATTTTATTACACTGCTGAGATGAATTCTTTGTTTATGCCCTCAATGTATTTGGTTTATCTGTAATCAAAACAATAGCTGGATAGTAATGATTTTAATAAAAGCCATGCAGTGTTTCGGCCGTGGCCCAGTACTAACCTCTCAGATTGCGAGTTTAATGTGGCAATCATGTTCCTCGTCACAGGGCTGTTATCCCGAATCCCTCCACACGCACACACATTACGGGCCCGCGACTGTAAACAGATGTTGCTCTAATCATTCTCTAATGAGACCGGTCACTCATACCCCCATCTGTACGTTTCTACATCACTGAATAGACTAGGATGAATGTAAAATTATAGGAGGCATAACAGAAAAGCCTCCGCGATACGTTGTCACTATTTTTCATAGACGCTGATTGAAAACAGAGGCGTTTCTAAGATGTTTTGGGAAATTACATCACTGTGCACTTTTGCCAATGTATTATACCATATATAAATCTAGCAAATGTGCCAAAACGTCGAGATTTTGCAATACTGTTCATAACATGACAGGCATACAGTATTTGTGCAAAAATACATGCAGCAAAGCAAAAATTCAAGTAGGTGAATGTAAAACTGAGTTGAGCTGTTTATTTTTGATCAACTTTTTGCATTTAGTTAATGCATGGTCAAAGGTGAACATGGCCACTGATATGATTGAAATTTATCATTGAATTCCCAGTAAAAAACAGTAAATCGTTACTCGTACTATAGTGACTTTGGTTATACTGCCCACCTCTAGCTAAAAATCACATGTAAAAGATTGTAAAATGGTAAATTGCATTAGTGTGGTTGCACAAACAAGTCTAGATGAAAGAGTGCTTAGCTTTCAGGGCCAGAAATGGGTTATTTGGACCAGAATATTCAGCTGTTGTACGTTTTACGTTACATTTCAATTAAACACCATATGGTGTAACTTAGTGGTGATGTTCCATAACAAGCATGAAACCATTATGGATACATAAACATTCACCAGATATTAAATAACGTCTCCATTATGGCAAGTTTTTCTTGTTAGTCCCAGAGGGCGTTTTCTTCGCTCTCTCCTGGCACACAACGCCCCCTGGTGGCCTGGAAGAGAACTCAACGCTTTTCCAACCGTTAGTCAGGATGTGTATATATATATATATTTTTGTCATGTGTTTTATTTTACTCTTTGACAGAGGCTATTTACACGCAAATGGCCCGCGCGCACATGTGCTCCGCCGCTGAGCTGCTTTTACCCAGAATGGCAGCATACATGGGTTTTCTCCGCTTTACTGAATTGAGACCACAGTTTGAATTTTCCACAGCCTCACTCGTGGTTAAAGACGAGGGAAGCCCAAAACAATGTGACACGAAAGAGAGAGAGAAAGAGAGAGAGAAGGAGGGAGAACAACAAGGTCATTTAGTGTGTTCTCCAAAGAATGACTTCACTTAAGCCATTAAGAGTGAATGAAAAGCAGACGCCCTGCTCTGCGCTGCTGAACTTGTGATGGAGAGGGAGATTTTAGGAGAAAGACAGACGAGAGACACCAGGAAATGAAAACGGGGTCGAATCAAGATGTTGAAGAGCATTGATGAGGAGACTAGATGAGTAGGGTCACTTTAGAGACACTATTTCCATTTTGTGGTGTGATATCTAAAGCTGTGAAAAGCACTATATATGGATACATTTGGCGAATGAATAGTGCTTTTTATGATTAGTGATTATTTGGATGGTTCCTACTCTTTTGATAAAGCACCTGTGTGTTTGTTGTTGTGTGCAGAAGCAAGGACCATGATGCATTAGAGGTACAAAAAAGTGCATATTAGTAATATGTTCTCTAATATTTGCAGTAGTGAGGTACGACTGTAAACTTTTTAACTTTTTTAACTTAGATGTCCCTTTAAGGGAACTTCCCCAGTGACTAGATTTTGTACCCAGTTTGAAGTTTTCTGAGAGTGTAGTATGGAAAGTATACTATTTTTATAGGGATAGTTCACTTTGAAATTAAATTTTGGTATGTTTTAGCTTACCTCAAGGGCATCCAAGATGTAGGTGTGTACACATTGATGGCCTAAGACACGAAACGACCGGTTTGTGTGAGAAAACGAACAGTATTTATATCGTTTTTACCTCTTGTACACAGCCACGTCCAAGTGATCTGAGAGCGCGGGCGGGTATAGATATATACAATAGAAGTTGCCTTGGCTACGGCAGTTCATTGGAACGAAACCGTAGCCAATGCGACATCTAGTGTATATATCTATACCCGCCCGCGCTCTCAGATCACTTGGACGTGGCTGTGTACAAGAGGTAAAAACGATATAAATACTGTTCGTTTTCTCACACAAACCGCTCGTTTCGTGTCTTAGGCCATCAATGTGTACTTACGATGGGGAATTGTTTAATTTGGACGATGGGGAATTGTTTTAATTTGGACTTTGTGCATGCTCTTTGAGACAGTGACCATAGACCTGCATTATATGACTGACAGACAAGAACGGTTTGACCTAAAAATATCAAAATTGAAACTACTGCGGAAAAAAAGACACCTACATCTTGGATGCCCTTGAGGTAAGCTAAAACATACCAAAAATTTATTTCAAAGTGAACTATCCCTTTAAGTGTCGAATGTCTGTATCCCATGGTAAAATAGCGATTTTTTTTTTCTCTCTCTCTACCTGCCACATCAGAGGTCTTGACCTTCTTTACTGTATTTAACAATTGAAATACAAATGTCATAATTTCGACTTAATCTATTGGATTGATATTTAATTTTTGTAGTAAAATATATTTTTTTGTTTTAATTATTTTAATTATTAATACTTATTTAATAACTTTATTTTAATCAATAAGATTAATGTTTTTTTATGTTCTTTTTTATTTTTCCATTTATGCATAGTTTTTTTAATGACCTCAGTGCATCTTTTTTTTAAAGTGCTTTTTAGTTATTTATTATTCGTGACTTAATAAAGTGATATGTTTGTTGAATGATTCTTTTGGAGGCATTGAGGACCATACTAAAGAAAGTCTATTTATTTTCTTTATATAATAGTATTTATTATAAACGTTATTGTATTTTATCCATCTTTACATTCATCTAAAGCAGTGTATTTTGGCGGGGCCCTTATTTTGTCTGGGTATTTTAGTAATGTGTCCCATCCACAATGTGAGTGTTCTTTGATGTAAAAACTCATCCTGACAGCAGATGATTGCACCAATATATTTGAAAGACACATATAAAATAGATTGATCTGCCCCAGTTTGGAAAGTCTGAAAGATGCCGGACAGATGTGGCAGAAGAGTCTGACAAGAATAACTACATACACATGCCTTTTTTCTCCAGATAGCATGAGGAACGATAGAAGAGGACTGTCTGTGTGTGTTTATCAGGCTCAAACCCCTCTTTCTCTCTCAGAGACTATACGTGGCGCTTTTGAGATCTCCCACGTGGGAGTTGATCAAGGTTAACTGCACCGAGACTGAATGGAACAAATGATGGTTTTCACACGCGATGAGAAGATACAGGCGAGCAACCGGCTTCTCTGTGGACGAGGAAAGACATTAAACCTGAATGTTTTAACATTCTCCTCCTCCACAATTCTCTGCAATTAATTCAGTCCAAATTACTTTAACATACAGTTCTGAACTTTCTTATAAGCACGATCTCAGTGTTATGGTGTGCTGGGTTTTACAATTAGGTTTGGAAACTTAGAACGCTCCTTATTAGAAATCAAACTGACAGCGATGATGTAATTGGGACATTTCTAATCACGCTGATGATGGCTTGGTAGTTGCTGTTGTTTATTAGCAGTGGAGATGCTCAGTTTTCACTATCACCATGTTTGTCATGCATTGTGCATTAAAATAACACAAAAGGTGTTCAAATGCAGAGAGTTATGCATGAAACGGTGAGAAAGGTTCCAGATTTGTGCACAGTATCTCATATTCTTGTCTTTTCTCCGTGGTGTCCTGTGCTTGTGTGGCCCGGCGCTGGGCTGTGGAGGGAAGCAGGAAATGTATGAACCGTGAAGGCATGTGTTTATGCTGGATAGAGGCGATACTCACCAGCCAGAGGGAAAACACACACCACGGGCCTGTTCACCAGCTCTCTCTCTCTCTCTCGCTCGCTCTCTGTCTCTGCATCTTCAAATGTTTTTCTTTACAAAAAAGAAACCACTGCAAACGACCTCTTGTTCACTAAACGACCCATCAAAAGTTTGTACACCTACTTTATTGTTATTCTTTTTCTGCATTTTAGAATAATATGTGTGTGTGTGTATATATACATACAGTATATACACTTCATATACACTTAACAGCCACTTTATTAGGTACACCTGTTCAACTGCTCATTGATGCAAATGTCTAATCAGCCAATCACATGGCAGCAACTCAATGCATGATGACATGATCAAGACAATCTTCTGAAGTTCAAACTGAGCACCAGAATGGGGAAGAAAAGGGATTCAAGTGACTTTGAATGCGGCATGGTTGTTGGTGCCAGACGGGCTGCTCTATCTATTTCAGACACTGTTGATCTACTGGGATTTTCACACACAACCATCTCTAGGGTTTACAGAGAATGGTCCAAAAAAGAGGAAATATTCAGTGAGCGGCAGTTCTGTGCTGAAAATCCCTTGTTAATGCCAGAGGTCAGAAGAGAAAGGCCAGACTGGTTCAGCTGATAGAAAGGCAACAGTAACTCAAATAAATACTCGTTACAACCGAGTTCTGCAGAAGAGCGCAGTCACCAGATCTCAATCTGACCAGGTCCATCCCTTTATGACCACAGTGGATAATCTTCTGATGGCTACTTCCAGCTCAAATCTCAAATCATATATATAATTTATATATAATTCAGAAAGTAAAAAAAGAAGCAGGAATGAACTATATACATATCCTATATTGGATATTAACATCCAATAGTGTAAATCGCGGCAGCAGCTTCAGGTTGGTAGTCCAAGGCATTGTTGTTTATCTTTACTTCCGGGGTTCTTCCCACCGGAGCCTCACTTTCGATTTCAAAATGGCGGCTGTGTGAAATCAGCGTATAGAGCAGCTTTGGGATGTGCTGAAACGGGAGATTTACATCATGGATGTGCAGCCGACAAATCTACAGCAGCTGTGTGATGCTATCATGTCAATGTGGACCAGAATCTCTGAGGAATGTTTCCAGCACCTTGTTGAATTTATGCCACAAAGAATTAAGGCAGTTCTGAAGGCAAAAGGGGGTCCAAACCGGTGCTAGCAAGGTGTACCTAATAAACAGGCCAGTGTATATGTGTGTATATGGTAGGCTACTTGAGTATTGGTATTTCAGAATTAGTGATACAAGCTGTCTGTATCCATTTGGTGTCTAAATTAATAACCAATTAGGACTCATGATGCTGGCTATATAGCCACATCAGCTTCTAGTGGCACCATGTTTAGTTTCTCTGCCCACAAGTCACAGCACAAATGTGATGCCAAATCATGTTGAACTATTAGCACATTTTATCAACCAGTGTAATCATTCTCACACACTCCTCTCCGGCCAGACGGGCCCGTATGTGTGTGTCGACGCACACGTGTGATCAGCGGCATGTGGTTTGGGTGTTGAGCTGCACGGTGCAGGGGAGATCGGTGAGGTTCTCAACCTGACGGCACCCTCCCCCCAGTGCATCCTGGGAAAGCAGGAGGTGTGAAAGGGAGGGAAAGAGTAGGGAAGTGAGGGATGAGGGTTTGTGGTTGTTAATTCATCTTGAGATTTGCAGGGAGAAGCAGATTTAGATGCACACATTTTTCTCTCCTTCAAGGTTAACTGTTACAATATTTTTCTGTGTGTACAAATCTTATTCAAAGCAGCTTAAAGAGGCAGTCTTAGTTTAGTTTTTGTGTTCTACTAGATTAGGTTTTCATTGCTGAATGTTCAAACAACACATTGTTTTTCACATATTCTCCATTGTTGCTGCACCTCTCTTCTCAGTCTGTCAGTAACGCTCTGTTTAGTTCCTGTCTCTGTGAAGCCCCTCCTTCTGAAAAGCTCAGTGTGCTCTGATTGGTCGGTTGGATCAGTGTGTTGTGATTGGTCAACCGCTTCAGCGTGTTTGGGAAATGTAACGCCCCTCACCATAACCGTGATTTTCAACACACTACTTAACTAACTAACTCAACCAGGCCTTGTCCCTTTATTTTGCGTATACCTTGGGCGGGAATTTTTTAAATGAAGAATATTGTGACATGTTTGTTCCCAGAAGAATCTCAAGACTACAATAGAGGTGTTTCGGTGTAAACCATGTAAACTGAGAATAACTCCCTCTGGAGTGACTTTGTGCTTTGTAACTTTGCAGACCTTTTTCATGCTCAAACAGCAACATTACACACACACAAAAGCTGAAAATGTAACAAAGCACAATAGGTCCTCTTTAAAGTATGGTGTATTATTTTGTATTTTTTTTTATTCTAATTCTAATTCTATATGGATGATCTCACTGGAGTAAACTAGCAGGGTTGTGCATCATTCAGAATTTGAACTGAATTGAATTGGAAGTACTGTAGAACTATAATAAACTGAAGAAATTCATAAAAGTGTTGTTTTTAACTAGAAAAACAGATGTGGTCATCATGACAAATTTTAAATGTTGGCTTTAAAATGGCCTTTTGGCAGATATAACACAATTTAAGTCGTCCGTAAGGAAAATGGACCAATTTAGACCTAATTGGACATTTTAGGGGTTTGTGGCAGCCTGTTAGCTTGTAATGTTTGATAATCTTTGTTTTAATTGATTTGACCACTCCAGCATTTAAAGAAACTGTGGTTGTAGGCATTGACCTGCAGAAACTGCCCGAAGCTGTGTAATCGTGACATTTCCACAGGCTTTAGTGCTGTTAATGTAAAAAAAAAATCAAGCTTCTTATTGATTAAATCAGTTGAGATTTTGTATGTAATGCAGGGACGTTACATGTTGTCCTACAGTGCTGGTACATCAGCGTGAGACAGTGATTATAGCTGGAGGGATTACAGTAAGTGCTGTACTTTACTGATTGACAGGCTCAGCGGTTTAGGCCGAGGTTAGTATGGCTGATTGATCCACTTTCCCATCATTCTTTCAAACAGCAGCTTTATTTGGGAGATTTTATTTGCGATTAGCACCAGATTTACCCCAGATTAATATTGTTGCTGCAATATGTATAGAAATGGGGCACTTGGGGAAGTTGTCGCAAGGACTATATCTCTATAATGAATGTCAAATGTCCAATTACACAAAATTACACACATGCTTGTTTTCTCTAGAGCGTCTGTATGTTGGTTTCCAACACCTAGTTCAAAACGATCTTAAATTAGATTTGATATTTGTGAATTTGTAGGTTTTAACTGAAAGGTGTTCTCAGGATAAGAGTATTTTTCATAAATGTCTGGTTGGGGCAAGTAGAAAATGTAATTGTATATGATTTCTATTGGCCAAAACAATGATATTTATTTTTGTTGTATGTGACCTTTTACATTTGATGCTGCCTCCTGAATTTTGTTGAAAATCTTATTAAATAGCCTAACATTTAATACATTTTTTAATACTATGGAAGCCCATTTTTGCCACATAAGAAAAAAAAATCATGCTTTGGTAAATAAAATAAAAAAGTTGAAATTATGAGCTACTAAGTCAATATAACAATATTATAATGTAATATAATATAATGACATAATTATGACAAAAAGTTGAAATTGCTTCAAAAATCTAGTCGAACTTATGACAGTCAAAATTTTAATAAAAGGTCATAATTATGGCAAAAAGTCTAAATTGTTCCAAAAATCTGTTCAAAAATCTGAGTCGAATCTAAAATAATAAGTCATAATTATGATAGTCAAAGTTGTTCCAAAAATCAAGTCGAACTTATGACAAAGTCGAAATTTAAATGCAAAGTCATAATTATGACAAAAAACAAAACAAAAAAACCGTTAAATTCAGATTTGAAAAAGTTGTAATTATGACACAAAATTTTGATAAAAGGTCAATCTACTAATGGTATATAATACAAAAATAGTAAATATTTTAGCATGGAATAAATGACACACTTCACCTATAAGAGCTTTTGTTAGTGAAGCTTCTATTTAAGCTCAGTAAATTCAACAGAAACAGTGTGATTTAGACTTTGCTTTCCTTCTGTAAGACTTCAGTTCCAGCGTGGGTTTGGCCTTCTCTGTGATTGGCGCTACCACCCCTGTCGTTGGCTCCTGTTCATATTGTAAGATTAATTTTCATTTTGAGAAATGAAAACCTGCAAATGCTGGGGTGAGCTGATGTTTTGTTTAGTTTCCCATAGTCAGACGACCGCACTTCATGCAACAAACCTCGGCGGAGCGTTTAAGCGAAGGACATTTTTACACAGTACTGATATATCATTAACCCTCTAGACGCGTCCTTAGAGACGCTCACCATTGATCTTTTATGTGGCCTGTGGATTCCCGCCGTTCCACCATTCGATGGGACACGAGGGGCTTGGGAATGCAGCGGCAATTGCTCTGCAATTTAGCGACTGGAGAAATAAGCAAATTTTCGTGTGGAAAGCAGCGCTATACGACGTCTCATATAACTCTAATTAAAGAGCCATTCAGGGCCGTGTTCTGCTGAAACCATTTCCAGACCTGTATCCTCATCCCCCTCCCCTTCCATCCCTGGTTTTTTTTTTTTTCTTCATTCGTTCATCTTACGATCCCAGTGGGGTATTATCAGTGAGGTATTTCCTGCAGTAAGTCTTTCCTGCGTGGTTCTCGCGCTCTGCCCAGGGAGCCGTGAACCAAAGCAGGCGCCCAGACTGACAGCAACAGGCCATCGGAGAGAGAAACCCAAGCTTCATCTTGGAAGAGTGTCCACGCTACGTCTCCCAGAATCAAATCCAAAATCAGCTTGTCCTCTTTTCTGTGCTGCCTTCAGTCGGCAAGACAGTGCTGCGTACTGGGGTGAATCTCTCGAAACATTGGCCAGATCAGATTTCACATACTGTAAAGAAACTTTTTTCTTGTGTGATTTCTGTATCTGTGTGTGTATATGTGTGTAGAAGTGTGTATATAAGTGTGTGTGTTTGTGTGCCCATTTTTTTTGTTTACATTTATGAGTATCTATTTCTTAGTATATATTTGCATATGTATGACTATATAGTAAGTATATATACTTTTATGTGTATATATATATATATATATATATATATACATAAAATGTGTACACACATACATAATTAAAATAATTTATTTTTCATTTTGTCATGAAAAAAAAAAAGCAATGCAAAATAGTTTAATGGGACAACAGCACAAATTATAATTTCTTATTTTGTCCTTTTGATTTTGGATGTAAAATGTGAGCTAGATAGTGTTCTTGACAGCTTTTCTCAGCTCACCGAGAGTCAGAGAGAGAGAGAGAGAGAGAGAGATTTAGTGGCGTCATCGCTCTGCCTCTGTTCCCTGACCTGAAAGAGACGTCCCTCTTTGAGTTTCTGTCAGGCGCCGTGTGTGTGAAGCGGCAGACGAGCTCTATTGTTGCTGCTGTACGAGCGTAATGAAGATTTACACTGCAGACTCGTCGTTCTCAAAGCCCCGCTCGTCCCAGTCACTCCACTGAAACAAGTGCTGGCTGTGCTGTTCACTGAACGCTTCTGATGTGCTTTTATGAACGTCAGTCATGTGGTAGAGGAATCTTAGTTGATTTGTCTTGAAATCTGATGAGATTTAAACTCTAAGGCCAGTAATATGTTGTACATGCTTGACGTGCTTCTTGCTTTACTGTGACCGTAACTGACCCCAGTACAGGAGGGGGCGATACATTTCACATCAGGTCTGTGCTGTTAAACCAGCTGTGGTGTTATTCAGGTGGATAGATATAGAAGTTTAACGTTTAGCTTCTCTTCAAACTGTTACTGTGTAATGACAATAGTTGAGTGAAAAGAGGAAAAAATACCACAATTGCATTCAAACACATTTCAGAATGAAACAACATGCAACTTTTTCAAATTTCGTTTAAAACTTTCTTGTGAACATTCTTTGCTTCAAACTGTCTTTCCAACTTTCAAAAAATTGACAAATTTTAGAAGAAATGTTGAAAAAACGAGGAATTTTTTTTCTAATTGTCTTTCTTTTTCTATCTTTATTTCTGTCTTTATATTGAATACACTCCTTTTTAAACTTTCTTTCATTCTTTTTCAAAATTTCTTTCAAAAAATTGAAAGAGAAATTTAGAAAAGAATTAAAGAACTTTTTTTCCAAAATGTCTTTTTCAAAATGTCTTACTTTTTCTATCAAACTTTCTTTCTAACTTTATATTGAATATTCCTTTTCTTTCTTTCTTTCTTTCTTTCTTTCTTTCTTTCTTTCTTTCTT